>NC_135503.1:7059581-7380214 GCF_052857255.1 Amblyomma americanum | reverse complement strand
AAAAGCAGCCGCCGCGGTCGGGTTCGAAACCGGGAACTCCGGATCAGTAGCCGAGCGCCTTAACCACTGAGCCACCGCGGTGGGTAGTGCAGAATTCGCAGAAACCTGTTTCAGGCATTGTCGACTGCTTTGTTTGTGGCTGCGGATGTTTCGGGTTATGTGCGCACACATTGCTGCGCGCGAAGTGTCTTTGCAATGCAGTGAATAGCAGGCTTTGCTGTCGCGCGCCGTCAGAACATAAGATAGTCTGCACCTGGCCCAGTCTGTTGCGGGCGCGTAAAAACAGCGAAAGCTTTCAGTCTGCGCCCCAGTTCCTGAGTCTGCTTGTTCCTTGCGGTAAAGAGGAGCGCTTTCTCTCGAGTTTGTGCCCGCATTGCGTTGTCTATCTTTTTGTTTTTCCATTTCTTCGCCCCGTTCCCCCCGGTGGGTGCGGAGCAGCCGAATCGGATTCTATTCTGGTTAGCCTCCCTGCATTCCCCCTCTTTCCGCACTATATCGCGGGATATTTGCTGTGCTTTTGCTGAAACACTAATGCGAAGAGTAAACGTGTGCGGTCTCCGAGTGCACCCTTCCGTTAACGGCAGTCGTTGGGCCCCCTGCGTGTCTGTCTGTCCGCTTAGGTATAGTGCTCGTTAGAAGTTTTGTCATAATCTCGTCTATGATTAGCGATCTTCAGTAAGCCAGTCGAAAAACGCGACAGACAATTTACTGTGGTCACAACAGATTCTCTGCGCAGTTTTTGGCCATAAACTTCTACTAACAGCTGAAATTTTGTAGTTCTACAGAAAAGTACTGCAGAACTACAGACTATAGAAAAGTGCTGCAAAACAACAGAAAAATCTGTCCTTACGGCAAAATATTTTGTCATATTTTTGACACTGTTCTGTCGTTGTTTTTTTTCGACTAGAGGATGAGCTTGTAACGAATGACGATTAGCTATTTTTACCTGCCAAAAACAGTGCGGGCTCCGAGGAAGGAGCAGGGGGTGGGCTCCGCACCAAATTTGGCCGCCTGCGTGTATCTTGGGAGCAGTTATGGCTTTTCAAGAGACAGTTTCGGTGTGGGGAAAACCGTGTTGGGTCCCCATTTTTTGACAAATGAAGTTCAAAGAATGCGTGTTGTGAGGATTTTTTCGCGGTAGCGTTCGTAGCAGCTGCAGTAGTTTGTGAAGGCTGGGAGCCGCCAGAACGCAGTACTTTCCGCAGTGCGGCGTTGTCTTATCTTCGTTCCTTTTCTGCTATTGTAGCCGGGTTCGCGCCTCTCCCTGGCGATGATTCACATACTGGTTCATTCATAACTTGAAGCAATAAAAATTAGCTTCAAGTTATGACAAAACGACGGCAGACCATGCGCGCAATTCGACCTGCTGGTATGTGTCATGCGATAAATGCAGGTAGCGGAGCAGCCGTGTCATCTGAGCTAGCCTGACATAAAGCTTAACGTCATGTCAACCGCTGCGTTCCACAGCGTGTGAATTATGTGCCGCAATTGTCTCTTGCGCTTGGTGTAACATTGGTATCGTAAATATTTTTTTTTCGTCTCGTTTCAACATCTAGGACAAGCATGCGTGTACCCGTACCTGGCCGTGATTGGACGGCAGATTGGAATCAGCGCCTCCATGATCGCCATCATCTTCTCTCTGACGCCTTTGGCTGCCGTTGTCTTCAAGCCCATCTGCGGGTTCGTCATCGATCGTGCACAGAATGCCACTGCCGTGATCGTCTTCCTTCAAGCTGTCTTAATTATATCCCACGGTGTCGTCTTCTTCAGCCCCAGCATCAAGACCCACGAGGATGGTCTGTTCGTAGGATACATAAACTGCACTTCGGGTCAGCTTGTGGTCTCAAACGCGAGTTCGTACCATTGCACAGCATCCAAAGCTCGAAAAGACGCTCCCGTTTCTTGTAACGTAACGCTCGAAGATGGTCCCTCAGTAGACGTCAACGTCACTAAGGCCTCGGACACATTCGTTGACCTGCAGGGCAGATCAAGCGTGTGCGGGAATGCGTCGGGCAACGGAAGTGCCATTAATGACCCTTACGCCGTACTACGCTGTCCCTGCGACTCCACTCTGTATCAGGGCAACTTTTGGATCTACACCACGTCGGTCGTGATCGCTTGGACGTCCTCTGCGACCATGTACACAGTGACGGACGCTGCCGTCTGCGAGTTGCTTGGTGACAACGTGAATGCATTCGGTCGCCAGCGTCTGTGGGGAACCATCAGTTGGGGTATCGTGAGTCCTCTAATCGGGTTCACGATCGACGAAGCCAGTAATCAAAGCTACACAGACTACAAGCCCGGCTTCTACCTCTTCGCCGTCATCATGGTCCTGGACGTGATGCTCATCTGCTACATGCCCCGTCTGCGAACGGCTGATTTGTCTGTGAACTTTATCAAGGATATAGCGACTTTGTTCTGCAATGCCGAGATTGTGCTCTTCACTGTGTGGACGTTCATAGTCGGCGCTCTGATGGGCGTGCTCTGGTCGTTCAGTACCTGGTACTTGGAAGACCTCAAAGCGTCGAAGCTGATGATCGGCCTGTCCAACACGGTGATGAGCCTTTGCGTGGAGGTTCCGCTCTTTTTTATTTCCAAGACGATACTGGAGCGCGTCGGATACTTCTTTTCGTACTCGGCGGCCTTCCTGGCGTTCTCAATCAAGTTCATCGGCTACTCGTACCTGATCAACCCATGGTACGGGCTCATTGTGGACATTGCGGGTGGTGCCATCTTTCCTCTCGCGTACTCCGCCATGACAGTGTTCGCCAAACGGGTGGCCACTCCGGGAACGGCAGCTTCCATGATGTGCATCTTGGGTTCCACATTCGAAGGCCTCGGTGAGTGCTATATCGATGCTTCTGGCATGATTTCTACATGTGTTCAAGTCCAAAGAGCGGCATATATTCGCTCCACCAAAGCTCGAGTTCTTTTAAGTATTTTGACGCGATTTTTTTAAAGTATGATTATAGGAGTTCTAGCTTTTGAGAAATCTATGAATAGTCACAGCGTGAGATACTTTTCATCAATATTTGGTAGCATATTTTCCTTCATAGTTAATAGCGCCATTTCTGTGGTTCATCCTTTACTGAAGCCGAACTGTGCTTCGGAGAGTGTGTTAGGCCTAGTAAAAAAAAAACAAAGTCGACAAAAAACAATTTTTTCAAGACCCTTGGAGAAATTTGGAAGAATCGACATGGGCCTGTATTTGATAATTTTTTTCACTGCCTTTGTGTACTACAGACACACTAGCTATCTTCATTTGAGTTGGAAATATCCGAGATTCTGGTGATAAACTATATATGTAAGTGCGGGGCAATGAATTCTAAAACATACTTCACTGGTTTCATTTGTATGTCGTTAATGTCTAAGGCCTTACTATTCTTCAAAGTCATGAATATTTCGGTGATTTCACGTGCGTCAGTAGGTGCGAGAAAAAAAAATTCACATGCGATGTGACCGGTTTGTTCGCGAAGAATCACAATCGCTCACAGCGAGCGCTATGATGCTCAAAAGTGGTTGCTCTGGTAAGTTCCGTCAGCCTGAAACAGAGGGATACTATCCTGTCGACCGTGCATTTTACTATCACCGTCCGCCGTGTTTACTTTTGTTCTGGAGCACTAGTTCGCCTTGTAAACAGGTGCCCTTTGATATTTTTGTCTGCCCGCCTGCCTGGTGTGCTTTGCTGTTGTGCACACGTGTCGGTGTAATAATAATAATAATAATAATAATAATAATAATAATAATAATAATAATAATTGTTTTTTGGGGAAAGGAAATGGCGCAGTATCTGTCTCATATATCGTTGGACACCTGAACCGCGCCGTAAGGGAAGGTATAAAGGAGGGAGTGAAAGAAAGAAAGATGCCGTAGTGGAGGGCTCCGGAATAATTTGGACCACCTGGGGATCTTTAACGTGCACTGATATTGCACATCACACGGGTGCCTTCGCGTTTTGCCTCCATAAAAACGCAGCCGCCGCGGTCGGGTTCGAACCCGGGCACATGTGTCGGTGTAGAATGATGTTTCACATATGAGTAACTGCTTTTTGTGTCTTTGTCTTTTTTAGGTGTCGCCGCCGGAAACCTCTTGGGGGGAATGTGCATCGATAAACTGTCTGGCCGAGTGACATTCCGCTACCTCGGCTATGCCTCCGCTGCCTGCGCGGTCTGCTGCACCCTCTCCTACCTCTGCCTTCGGCTTATGGGCTTCAGTCGGCTAGGTGAGCAACCTGTCAGTTTGAGCGCGCTCTTTAGAGGCCGTCACGTTTTACCCAATGCAGTTCTCTGAGCAAAGCGTTTCGAAAACACCGGGAGGCTTTCTTAAAGGGTGACACTGAGGACAGTTACATCCAATTACATCCAAGCAAAAGGCTCATATATCGCCGAGAAAATTGATTTTAAACCTCTTCCCGCCGGTCGATTCGGACTCGTGGCGTCTACACCGAAAGGGACTGGTTGCCACCGTTTTGGTGTGAGTGGCGGTGTATCGCTTCAATCTGGAATTTGCGATAAAAAAAAAAGGGCTCCTTGGGACACCTGTGTTTCGTTTTTTGGTACGAGGCATGTCCGGAAAGAATACACGGCGCGCAGTTACAAGGCTAGTCGAGAGGTGGGGCCACAGCTGCCAGACAGTTTTAACCTTCAGCTTCCCTCTCCCATTTGGTTTATAGTGCTTCACCAGTGCTTGGCCGAACTCCTATCCAGATTCCCGCCAAATGCTGGGTGGAGTACGTGATGAGCTCTCTTCATGCACGCAAGAGACCTGTGCGGTTTATGATGATTTTAAAAACTGACATAATGTGTTGAAGTGATGCCCTGAATATGCGGAAGGCAGAGCGGATGTTCGTGGCTATTTCACAGCGAAGAAACGAGCGGCAGCCCGTCTGTTGTCACTCATGATCTTTGCAAAATCGAAGACGGAATTCGTTAGAATAGGCTGGTGACGACGAGGCCGATTTCATGGACTCGAACTTCACGCCTCCAGACAGAATAACATTCAGCTGCATACTGAGAAACCTTGGAACAGTTACGGCAGTGCATTCAAAGCAAACTGAAGAGACTGCTGACAAGTGGCTTATGTCTGCTTCATGACTGGCCAGCTGTCACAACTACCGCTCGTCGACCGGTTGCCTGGCGCAAGCCGTCGAGGCACAGGGGTCGCTTTACGCTTCCCTGTGGCCCAAAGGCGAGTGTTGCGCAACATTTATTTGTAAAGGCTGGTCAGCCCGTGCGTGGTGCACGTGTGTCGGTGCGTCGGTGACCGAGAAGGAACTCAATGGGTTGAGGTTTCCGAAACAAACACTTTACTTGGAGGCAGGGAACAACACAACCAGGTAAAAACGAACAAAGGGAGTGGCAGAAAGAACGATACAAAACACGAAACGCGACAAGCAGGAGACACACAATACAAAAGTTTATCCGTCTAGTTAGGACAAGAACAACAGAGCCATATACAATGCATTCCATGAAGGAACTACAACGCTACATATCCAAGAAAAAGGAAATGTCCGGCGGACAGTTCACGTACGGGGGCCAAGGTGACGACTCCGGTTCGGGTGGCTGTCGATGCGGCGATGTCTCGAAGGCGGCGGGCCTTGTGCGATGGAACGCGTACCTCGGCGCGGTAATTCGGCCCTCAGCGCCGCGGACACACCGCCAAACCTCTTTTGCTGCCTGTCTTCCCCCGACTGTCCTCAGCTCCCCGCGACCCGGACGCGGCCGGCACACAGTTTCCCTCTCATCATCGGTACGCTTTCTCTGTTTCTCCACGCGGCGACGATTGGGAAGAGGGGACGCCGTAACCGACAAAGCACCCCCGGAGCGCGCCGGAGAGCTGCGCCTTCGGGCGCTCATGTCTTCCGTGACAGCCGTCTCCGAGTCGGCCGGGCCTGCACGCTCGAGTTTCGGCAACCAGCGTATATGCGCCACTGTCCTTGAAAGCGCCACGCTTCCTGAGAACTCCAATGTTCGTTTGGTTTGCCGATGGTCGAGCTCCCAGAAAAACCTCGACGGATCCCCCGCAAACAGCGGTGCTGCGAGCCAGTTACTGCTCTACGTGAGCCCCCTCCTCTGCTCTCTCCCAATGGGCCACGTCGCGCTGGTCTGTGACACCAGGTTCAAGTGGAAGATTTTAGAGCATGCCCCGCATAGCCCGGAACTGGCAACCAGATATTTTCCCTCGTTCGTTCATCTGAAGAAACGTCTCACTGCAAAGCATTCGCCGATAATGAGGTCACAAGAAGAGTCATGACGTAGTTTACGCGATTGGCGGGAGGCTTCTATGACCACTTTTTAGTTAGTTTTGAGGAGCAAAAGTTTTCCAAAGCCATGCTGGCATTCGTATCTTTACTTTCTGAACGCCTCGTATTTTCTGGCTTATAAATGCTCCGTTTTCAGTGAGAGTAGTATCCTTGTAATCAGAACGCGGTGCCCTATAGATACAGGCCAACTTCCGTTTGGCCTCTAAGGGAGTGCAGCCACATCGGATATTTGTTGTTACTAAAATTGATTTTCCTGAACCAAAAGAAAGGTTTATTTCTGAAAAAAATGCATTTAAACATTTTCCCACCACTCACTTCAAATTCTTCACGTTTGCACCGAAAGGGAACCCGTGATCACCGCTTTGAAGTAATTGTGGTGTAGTCTAGCCTCGGGGATCCGCGCGAAAAAAGAACTGTCGACGCACGCAGTTTGCTTGCGAAATTGACCGATGATGGCGACACCTGTGTTATTTATTCATTCTTTCTGTAGCTTATAAAAGCTCCATTTTCAGCGAAAGTAGCGTCTGCATCGATGGAACGGCGTGACCTCTTTGTACATAATAGCTCCAGTTTATCCTAAATGTCCCTTTAACCCTTTCAGGCGCCGCTTGGTACTTCGCCACAAGATCAATAGTTGTCCGCCAGAATAGCATATCCAGGCCTCGCCAAAGCAAATTCGCTATTATTCCAACAAACACCACTGGCCAATTTTTTTATTTATTTGCAGGCATGGACAAGATTTTGTACGAAGTTTCACAATGGCTGGAAATTGTAACATCTCAAAGCCAGGATTTGTCTAATAAACAGTCAAGGAATCGGAAAAATTCAGAAAAAAGAATTTATTACTCGTGGCCAAATGTCTGCATGTTAATGGCAGTACACGTGCAACCAAGCTGAGTGTTTTCAGAAATACTGCGTTTGCTAGTCAGCATAAAAAAAACACCAGACTTGCTTTATGAAGGGTGATAAATTCAACTGAAACAAACATTACCGCTAGATGTAGTGCATTCTGAGAAAAAGCTGAAGGTTTGCTGTGTACATAGTTATGTGCGGTCTTGGTCAAAAGTGTGAAGGCAACAGCGTTCAGCTGCAGCGAAATGAATGTTCCTAGCTCAGAATGCTCCGTGTAGCCGATCATTCAAAATACAAGTCAAGCAGGAAGCTTTTCTACTGCTAGAAGAAACCTTCTGCTAGCATTCGAAGGTCATTAGGTTTTTAATAGTGTCGTAATGGCTCTGTTATGAGGCTGAAGCGAAAAGTCTTTGGCCTTAAGACTTTTGGCCAAAACTGTACATAGCGCCTTGTAAGTTAATTAGTTCTTGTTGCTCCTGTCGGCTTCCTTAAAGTTTGGCTTAACTGTTGGCCATAAAGCAGGTGCATAAATGTGTCTCGTCTACTGTGGCGTTGGTTGCGACTGCGTCTCTTCTCGCAATAAGGCGTCCAATTAAGCGTGCTGGCGAGCGAGAACGCCCGAATGAGTTTCCGCATCTTTACGCCAGGTTTCTCCTCCAGGGACTACGCCCCTATCCGAGAAGTTGGGCCGGACGCTGGAGGAGGAAGACCGGAGGCCGATGAAGAACGGCAGCGTGCGCATGCGCGCCAGCAACGCCAATAACGAGGTCTCCGAGCAGACCTACTTCTGAGGACATCCCCGGCTGCACATGCTCTTTCAGCCGGTCGGCATCCGTGACGGGATTCTGTGCTCCACGACTACGACACCCGGACATTTCACCTTTACCAAACGTGGCAGCCAACCTCTTGGCTCAGCTTCTTGCCCCGGACCAGGGAGGAGCAGGATGCGCCTGTCTTCTGCACAGTGCGAAGCGATTGATCTTGAATCGAACAGTGTGGACATACTGTTCACCGATGCCGACGAAATATACACGTGGGCAGAGTGTGCGAACAGTCAGTTACTGTGTTTGATGTCGGGCGCACTGCCCGTCGCAGTCTTCTGTCTTAAGCATTGTTAATGTGTTAAAAAGAAGGCAGCACGAGTCCCGAGATGCACTGCCCGCCGGCACACATTTTTTTTTTTCCATGGAGGCTGTGGACTGTGTACTGTATACTCTGCCGCTGAATGGATAATTCTGTGTTATTACCGGCCGCCATCGTGTAATTTCATTACAGCAGGTTATCTTTGTTTAAGGCAACTGATTTTAGCAGGATAAGTGGACCATTCCGCTGCCTAGAGAACATTACTGTGGTGCCAAGTCTGTCTTCATCCAAGAACTAAGTAATGACACCCGCACAGGATCTCATGTACAGAACCATGCTTCGCATGTATAGTCCACAGAGCAGACTGCATTATGGAGTATTGATTCGCCTAAATGAGAACTGCGCAATCTGCTATATAACTGTGAATTCTCCACATTGTAACGTACTTGCGGTTGACACTTGAACTGTGCAATTTAAGAGCCTAGTTGATGGCGCTCGTTGCCGAGTGCTTGACAATGGGCGCTGTTGACAGACTGGATGCGGCAAGAGCTGTGGCAGCATGGGATGCTGTTTTTCTAATGCATCTGGAGATATGAATCGCTTTATTGGAACGCCGAGCGTTCGCGTGGAATAGTGCAGGTTTTGTTTGGAGAGAAGATACGGTGTCTTCACAGCGTCAGCGAAAATCTGTTCTTTTCTACCTTCACTGGTGCCTGGATCACAGTGCGTGTCACAGGGTCTAATATTAGAATCTCATTGCCCTCTTGTTTTCTTCTTTTTTTACCTCCATCTTTACACAGAAGAAGAGAGTAAATTTTGTAAACGTGTCAGAGGCTTTTGCCTCACGGAGCGTCTTGATGGCAGACTACACAAACTTTGTCATGTCCCTGGGAAAAGGGATCTTGTAGTTAGCGTAGGATTAAGCTGTGCTTAGTGGCTTAAACGTGACATCCTTTTACTCATTTTATGGCCACTGAACTGCGCAGTAACCCAGGTCGGGTCGTTGTTGGTGTTCTTTTCGGTTACTTTTAACATTTTGATTCTGTTTTGTTGTTCACTGCTAAGAGCAGCTTTGTTTAGTTCTATCAAGGATAGACATACATGTTTTTACGTCCGCCTGTAAATTCGGCTCTTAGCGCTTTTGTTTCAGAAACACGTTTTTATGTGTTCTCTTGAGCTGAAGACCTGTTGAGATTTTGATTTTGTGCGTGTACTTGTTTATTTGGACGAAGGCACGTGAGCCCGGATACTCCCAATTAACGTCGGTTTTACAGTATTGTTAACGTAGTGCACTCTGTGGCCAGTCTTTGAAGCAATTAAGGGGTGTCTGGCTTGCTATTTATGGAAATTTTGTTTCTATGTGCACGTTTCCTTCTGGGTGCTGGAGGAATTGTACTCAATAAATTTTTCTTTGATGTAGTTTTCGTGATATTTATGCAACTGTCGCCTGCCATGAACACAAACGCGACATATTTTTTTTATAATTGTGTATATGAATGTTTTTTTTTTCTTACATCAATGTGTGTTCACTGTTCCCTAAACTGACGCCAAGCCTACCCGGTGTTCCGGTGGTGCTGGTGTGACCACAATGTCTTCGTTTACTTCATCGTTGAAGGTATCCTGAAATGATTTTGGTGGCCATATTCTAATGCGACAGATCTGTAGAGATACTCTTTGTGAGTATTCGAGCCAAATATAAAAGTCCTGTATGGACTCTATAGTTTACGAATAATTGAAAAAAATATGCTGTTCACAACCGATTAGGGAGACACCTCACCCCGCGTGTTTAGCCGCCACTCCCTCTTGTCGCAAGACGGATATCTAAGCGAGCCTTCTTATTGGACGTTCCCAAGCCACGTGGGTGGGATGTAGCAGCGGGATGCAGTCCCGACCTGTTTTCTTTATTTTTTCTTATGCGAAGGCACTCATACGCCGACCAACAATCTTGTCATCGTGCGTGCATACGTACGTGCAATCGTGCGCCGTCGCCTAGCAACCCGAGTTGCTCGTATAAGCTCGGGTAGTAACTCGGGTAAGCATGGCTAAGTTCGGAGGAACATCGCGCCAGCTGTGCGAGAGGATGCTCGGGAAGAGCAACATGTGTCGCACATTCCCCACCGGTGGCTGCGATAGAAACAGCCAGCTGACAGTGCAGTGGTGCATCGCTTAGCCGCCGCGCCACTGAGATGGTAGTGGTATGAGGACTCGCCGCCATTTATGAACGTTAGCTAGAGAATGACCAACGCCGCATCTATGCGCATTAACCCATAAACGCTATCGCGTCATACCCTTAAGGCGGAGCTCAAGTGTCCCCCTTAAATTGAAGAATGAACACCTGCTTTCGCACATAGTTTAACATAGTTAAACCACTACCAACTTTTTTTTTGTTTGGTGCGTCGGCATGTGTGAGTTGAGTGAGAACAGGGCCATCATTTCAATCGCCGATAACTGCGGCGTTAATTAAGCTAACTCGGGACATCTTTACGGTGCGGTGAAGATTGACGACATCGCTCGTGCGATATTCCTAACCTCAGTAAATATCGTTTCGGCCTCCTTTAATGCCTGCTTGGCACGTATCAGGACAATCGTTTGCGCACTAGTAAAACTGTTCAAAGAGTAGTGTTCAGAGAGTCAATCAAGTGAGGTTACTTTCATAAAGTATTGAGGGGTGTTCGCATCCTGTGGCTGGCAGCTGTTCTGGAGAAGCAGAAGCCGGTATCCCGCGTCCCACAAGATGTTGCATGTCCCACATGCAGAGCAGTCGGTGTCATGGCGGCAGCTAGCTACAAACAAATTCATGTCCATGGCTCTTTCTATACAACCAGATATACCCGACTGTATACGCGGGCACGTGTCCCTGGTACGAGAGAAACCCACACTTTACCACACCACATGGACCTGACAGCAGTACTCATAATCCACAACGTCACGCCGGCGCATTCGTTCACCATCTTTGGGCGGTATACATACACCAGGTGCTTCAGCGAACAGTTACAAAAAGTTCAAGAATCTCCTTTCTGAGGTAAAAATGTTGGTTTTGCGGCATAGTATTACCCGTGTTCGCGGACACCAGAAAGCCGGTGGATCGTCTTAAGTTGTAAGCTGGCTAATTTTTAATAATTAATTTTTAACTAGTAGAGTTAGTAGCCTAGTTGCAGTTAGACAGCCGATTGTTAATAATAGCCACGTCAGTTTTTAGAATTTCGAAAAGGCGATTACTCTTGGCGCTGTGGCTCGACAAATTTTGGCTTTTTCGGCTAATTACGTGCACTGGAGGGGTTGCTTTGCCTGCATGCTTACGAAATCGCAGGTATTTTCGCACGATGCAGTCAAATTTTGTCAAGCCACAGCGGCGAGGGTTAACGCGTTTTCGAAATTCTAAAAACTGATATGGCTATTACTAACTACCAGCTACAAATCTCTAATTGCAACTAGGCGCCTAACTACTAGTTAAAAAGCTAATTATTAAAAATTAGTTAAACAGGTTACTGCTTAAGACGATTCATATGTTTTCTGGTGCCCGCCAACACTGGTAATACTATGCCACATAAGCCTATTTTTGAAAAATTTTTGAAAATGTTCGCTGAAAAAAAAAAACACCCGGTATATAGGCAACATGTGGCTTTCAATAAGCACAGTTGTAGTCAGCGCCCGTCCTGTCTGTCTTTCTGTGTGGTTTGTGTTAAATTAGGGCAGTTTTTACCTTTTGTTACAAAAAAAAAGAGCGTACGGAGGCACGCTTACTAACAAACAAGGATAAGTATATTAAACTGTTTTGGTTGCAAATCCAAGAGCCGAGTCTCCCATGACGAGCAGAGCAGGTTGGCCGTTTCCAGTGGACCAGACCTTTTCGCGGTCAACTTCGCCTCGTCGGCGCCGCGGACGAGACCCCATTCCTGGTCAGCACCAACGCGCAGAGCCGTAAGTCCCTTGCCACTTCTCGGATCCTGTCGCGCACACTTGCGTAGAACGCATTCACGCGCACAGACACAAGAACACGCACAGAGGCACAAATGCACACAGGCGACGCGGAGAGAGATGCGAGTAAAGACGCAGAGCTGTGAGAAGAAGGCGCACTCTCTAACACACAAAAAGGAGATGTACACAACGTTCTAACAGCGCGACAGGACGATGCACAGGACAGGAGAAACAGGACACCGCTGCACTGAAGTGGGATCATCTACATTTGAGACCTAGCGATTGTAGGAAATCAGTCTGTACCCTGAGGAATTTAACTTTTATTAGCTTATCCGTCACGTCTATTCGCCTAGCCGAGCCAATCAGACTTACCCGAACTTCCACAATTTTACTCTATGTGCAGCCTCGCGCGTTCTATCGAAATATCGGTCTGCGAAGAACGATTGCAGCAGTTCAACACCGAGTGCCAGGTGGGGCGTGCTTTAACCGCCCAATGTTAGCGTTTCAATTTTTCCATCCGTATGTCGTAACGCTCCAGAAGCTTACTCGTTTTCCCGCTTTAGCCCCCGTCAAAAGTATACAGTCCAAGGGGTTTGCTTCTAAGCTGTTCAGCGGGGTTGCCTAGCACATATAGCAGTCCAAAGCTTGGGAGGATTGAGGACGCGAAGCCGTTCCTCTTTCGAGAGTTTACGGTCGCTGAGCATGCACAACGAGGCAGGCTGTAGGTCTCACAAGCAAACCCCTAGGGCCGTATACTTTTGACGGGTGGTGGACATGCTTAGCTGAGAGAAAATAATTCACTGTGAAAGGGTGGATATTTCGCTTTCGTTATTCTGCTCGCTGTCGCCTGCTGTTCTGCTGTCTTGAAGTTTTAAGGTGCAGGAGCCGCGAGCGTCTGTTTCTGTGCAAAGTGTCGTACCATATTTCCTTTCTTTCGCTTTTTTTATGCCACCTTTTCGTCCTTTTGCAGTGAAACTTCAGACCCGTGCAAAGTCAGGTGTGAAAAGTATTTCCCCTCTGCCGTAGATGGAACCACATGATTGCCAGGCAAGGCCAGCCCACATGTTTTGTTAAATAACTCGCCTCCCCTTGATTGCTGCTCGTCCTGCTGCATAATGCCGCTAGCAGAGCGCAAGTCTGTGAGCGACTGCACAGGTTCGCATACCATGTACGGAATCGGAGGTCGTGTGAAGTGACGCACGCATGCCGTGCCACGCTGAAGCACCAGCCCGCTCTTCTCTAGCGTTTTTCTTTCTTTTTGCTTTTTCTGATGGGTCGTTCCAACAGCGGTGCTCTCCGCCGAGACATCGTTGAAAACGAGGCGACTTCGCGCGGACGCTGGTGCGAGCTGAAAGCAACAGCTGTACCGCAGCTGCCTTGCGGCCTCGTTCGCTGCAAGGTTAGAGTCGTTTACAAAGTCCGACTCAGGCGCGCCGGAAGCTCACCGCGCGTAAAGCCGCAGTCGATGTGGAGGAAATATAACCGCATTAGGACATTGTAGCGAGCTTACTTCGCCACAGCAACAGAATGTCACGCAGAAACGCGGTATTATGTTGGGACTAAAAAAAGAAACAAGAAAAATTTGTCCCAGCATTCTCGACTGGAAGAGCAGCTCGCGGTTGGTCGCGGAGTTGATCCTTTGCTTTAACCCCAGCTCTGCGCGCTGCATGTGTTTTCAGCTTTTGCCACTGCTCGGGATGGTATATGCACAAGTTGGTGGCATATTGCGGCCCTGAGGTTTACCTTTAAAGACTTGTCTCGGGGTTGTCACCAAACAGTTGGCAACCATTATAAAGTAGACGAGGCTGCAGGTGATAACTAAATAGGCACAGAACTTTAAGTCCCAGGTCCGGGTCGGCATCCAGTAGTCAGTTAGGCGGGCTGAGGCCAAATTTCTGGGCGGTGGTTGCTCAACACGCAGCTGACATGGACGACCAAGAGCGGCAATGGCGTCGCGCAGAGGAAATTTGAGGCGTTTCAATGGTCGCAACGGAAACATTTCTGATGACATAAATGTCATGAAATAGGCGCTCTTATTCCGCGGTTACGATAACACCAGCGAGTCGTTTTGACCCGGGTACTTGTGAGGAGTTTTTACTTCCGAGGCTTGCGACGTCAGCTCTCGGCGTCAAAGTATGTTGGATGTGAAGACCACTGCGACTTTCTGCTGGTCATGCGAGCGCATACCAACAATAGACGATCTGGAGAAGGCGGCATCTGTGCTCACTTGTCTGGTGCTTGGATGACATGATGCAAGGTACCTCTTCACATGGGGAAAGGCGGAGAGCCTGTGCGCTTATTTATTTATTTTTGGTTTGGTTTGGTTTATGGGTGTTTAACGGCCCAAAGCGACTCAGGCTATGAGGGACGCCGTAGTAAAGGGCTCCAGAAATTTCGACCACCTGGGGTTCTTTAACGTGCAATGACATCGCACAGTACAATTTATTTCTTTAATGGGACCCTGAAGGCGAACGCCATTTCAGAAATTTCAGGCATTTCAAAAGCAAACAAGAAATACAAAAGCGAACAAAAATAAAATCGTAATGTTCCTGGTTATACAATTCCGTCTAAAGTAATTTTTCTTGGAGCGTTCGCCCGTGTGTGCGGCTAACGTGAAGGTGTTTTTTCCCACTGCAGTTATGCATCAAGTATCAGACCAACTCGCCCAGAAGCTTGCTTTCCTGAAGATGTCTATAGAGCAAGTACAGAATTATAGGACTATTCAAAAGAATAAAACACACGAAGGCAACAGAGCAAAAGTAAACACATTGTTGTGAGCCTTAGTAAACAATGTTAACTAAATTGTTATGGAAACGCAGGTTGTCTTCAGTGCTGGCTGCCGATCCGGAAACATGGTTTCCATCTTCTGTTGTTCGTACAGGGAATGAAAGGCGACAAGAAAGCTTTCGTGTGGCATAAAGTCGTGCCGACTTCGTCAGAAGGGTCTCTTATGATATTTGCCCTCATCCCGCTTCTCACTGTCTGGGATGTAAATGCGGAACGGCCTCTCTCAACGAGAAAGTCCAAGAGATTCATATACT
Source organism: Amblyomma americanum (assembly GCF_052857255.1). Classification (NCBI taxonomy): domain Eukaryota; kingdom Metazoa; phylum Arthropoda; class Arachnida; order Ixodida; family Ixodidae; genus Amblyomma; species Amblyomma americanum. The sequence continues at coordinate 7,365,058 of NC_135503.1, read as the reverse complement.
ATCAATTAGGGAAGCTGTGAGGCATTTGGTTGCACCATCGCCATCGAGTGTTGGCAGACAAGCGCTCACAGCTTTTCTGGCGCGGCCGGTTGAGGCCTATAGGAGTATTCACGTGACGTCACGTGCCAGTCGGAACAGGTGGCGATGAGCCAATTAGTCACGCCAGCGGCCTTTCGCCGTGCTCCATGAGCAACGAAATGGTGGCCACCTTTAAGCCGGCGCATACTCCTTCCTCTGCAAGCCCTTATAAAAATGGTCTATAGACAGTCTGTAGACTTCTTATAAACTCTATTGCCTTTGATGTAACAGTAGCTTGGTTTGGGCTAGTTGGTAACAGTTCTTAGAAAACATAGCGCAAAAAGGACACGGACGACACAGAAGTGGACAGGACAGCGCCTGTCCTGTCCTGTTTTTGCGCTATGTTTTCTAAGATCTATTGCCTTCCTATAGATATTTATTTTTGTCTGTTCGTAGTCTATAGACTCTTTATAGAGCAAAGTCTACTAATAGTGTATGGCCATAAATCTATAGATTGTCTATAGGATTTGTATTGCCTATACACTGTTCTCTAGGGTTTGTCTATAGAGAGTCTATAGACTTTACAGACAGAAGTCTATGGGCATTTTATAGACTATCTAAAGAAATTTTTGTAAGGGCGGCTTTGCCTGGCTCCACCGCCCGTTGCTGCAGACATGCTGCCCATCTCCTTAGCTTTCTAAGCTACTGATAGAGAGGAGAGGACAGTGGATCGCGGAAGACGTGCAATTCCTAGTACAGGGCTTCCGCAGGATCCCGGAAGTAACACCGACACACAGACAACATCGATCCCACTGTCCGTCCTCTAGACTAGCCGCGCATGCTTGAGGAGTTCGAGGTCATTGCTAGTGGCACTCGGCGCCCATAATAACCGCGCAACTTTTCCTCATCTACAGTCTTGCCACTTCAGCAGACACGCTTTGCGGCACTCCTTGCCCGCACTCTGTGCAATAACGAGTTGTGTCTCCATAGCGACGAGGAAGCGCGTGGCGGCTGCGCTTAATATTTATTTGTCGCCCTCAGAAGACAGCCGCGTATTCGAAGCGGCCTTGGAGGTGTACGGAGACGATTGCTGGCTGCCGACGCCAAACGAAGTCGTCGTTTCGCGGCAGTGGTGTTTGTTTTTCTGGCGCGCCTTAATGCGGCGAAACGACTGTCGACCTCTGCGACTCTTACTTTTATTTCACTCGCCCCGTGAACGGCACGTGTTTTTAACGTTCGGGAAGTTGGCAGGAATTAAGCCTACGGAGGCAACCTATTTCGTATTGCGGAAGCTCTAATCGCAATCTCCGCGATCGGTTTGCTGCATGGCGTCACGTAAGCATACCACCTGTCTAGACCAGTGGGCGCATGCAAGTCGTTCTCTTCGCGAATACCTCGGCTATAATCTCGAAAACAAGGCGCTGGTGCGTTTCTGGAGTAGGTGCGCCTGTTCGAAGCGCTCATATGTGACTCTTATAGCGAAATGGACAAAGCTAGCGCGCAGTTTAGCCAACAGGGCGAGTTAACTTGTGGCACACTTCTTTGTTGGGTTTTCGCAAGAGTCGCTTCTTCTTTTCGCTTTTCGCGGCGTTTCTTTAGAGTAGGTGTGCTATCATGAGCACTTGAAGAAAGAACGGGGTATTAAAAACGCAAAAAGCAAGGATTAGAAAAGTTTCGTTCATGAACATTAAAGGGCAGCCCCGTAGTGTTTTCGAAGTTAACATAATCTAACGAAATTCATGCAGTGGGTGTTCTCCTCATTTTTGATCTCTTCCACCAAGTTTGACAGGCGTGTGACATTTCATTCCGGCGCAAATCGATTTTGAAGTCTGCCATTTCCGCGGGCTCAATTCAGATTATTTCTACAGAGAACACTGCATTTACGAAGTCGCAAACGTTACCCTCAGGGTAATTCCTGGTTCTCGGTTCACTAAAAACAATTTTGAGATTTGTATTCAGGTCGCCTTTGGCATTTAATGAAAGGAGTTATTGTTTTCAGTCGCCACATCCGCCACTCAACGCGCGTGCGAGTACTTTTGTGGCAATGCTTTTGACGTCATCGCTACGTCATACTAAACATCGTCCCTGGCCACACACTCCGCTTTCGTTTCGGTTTGCTGTTTTCGCTGCTTTAAGAAAGCTTCACTGGGCATATTAAAAAACGGTTTGATGTGGTGGAGCAAGCAGCCGCTAAGGGCTGTGATGTATTAACTAAAAATGTTGGAAAAACCCCTGAAGTTGCCGTTTAAGTAACTTATGCATTTGTATACCCTCAGGGTCAGAGGAATTACAGAGGGGAGTGGCTGCAACCTTAAACGAAATTAATGAAAATATAACTAAAGTTTATAGAAACAAGTCTCATCTAATCATACAACGCTAGATAAACAGTTCCAAAGAGTTGGTTTTCACCACTTCACACAATTTAAGCAGACAAGTGGTTCCATTCACAAGATGTAAGAGGAATAAATGACTGAAAAAAAATGTTTGTGGAATAAAGTTCGAGAACGACTTTGTGAAAGGGATCATTGCGATGGGAACGATGAAGCGTTTCAAGAATTAGTTCGATCTGTAGTTCGGGATGGTGGGAAAGTTTATGAAGTAAATTTAAGCACTAAACTTTTCATGATCAATATACTGGCCTTTCGGTCGTATTCTGAAAGAACAAAGCGAGTCGAATTATCCTGGACAAGTTTTACAGAACTGATTAGGATGACGCAAGCAGGCTACCATACAGATGACGCGTACTCTAGTTTGGGGCGCATGTCCTCAAGAGCAGTAATAACACGACTGGTATTCACTCGGGCTCGCAGTAACCTTTTCCGTACGTAAAAAATAAGAGCACACTAATTTATCTTTCTTCAGACCAAACATTAATTATATGCTGCTATTTTGACAGCGTTGTTCACGTTAGTCTCCGGCATGTAAAGAAGGCGTTGAGCCTTTCGCAGTTTCATAAAAAAAAAAAAACCGGGAACAGCAGTCAGCACTCAATAAAAGCGAGGCGAGGCGTAAGGTAAGCAGCTATAAAAAGGAGTGTTGCACGCTGAGCAGACGTTCTTTACACTTCGGTCCGGCTGATCGTTTTCCTCCAGCGCGAATTCAAATTGAATAACGGAGAGCAAGCTCGTTGGGTCTACCGGGAACTATGCAGAGGAGCAGAGGTGAGTAGTCGGACGACGGGAGAGACGCAGGAGGACGATAGGGGGAGAGAAGGAAGAGCGCTGCCTGCTCTGGGAGCGAGCGTTTAAAAATGAAACGCAAAGCGCTCCGGAGCTCAACGGGCGTTGCCTCTGTAGAACACGTAGGGAATACTTTTTAGCTCGCAGCAGCTTACACAGGCCTTGCGCACAGCAGCGCGCCGCGCGGTTCGCTGGCGCGCTCTCTTGAAGAAAGGGATACGACCACGTGACGAGCCAGTGAGGTGTCCACAACGACAAGAGACTCCCGTGCGGCTGGACTTAGGAGTTCTTTACGACCATGGTCACCGAGCAGAAACAGAGCGCTGGTGAATGGTAAGTGGTCGTTGCGCAGTGGTTATCGGTGGTCATCAGTCGTGAGCGGTCGTCGGTTTTAGAATATGGTTAGGGCCACAGATTTGCTATTGCTTGGCTATGACAAATGACCTAGTAATACTGAAGCAGTGAGGTCGCGATTATGGAGCCTTGCGGTAACCGTTTTTGTCAACGATCGCAATATGTTGTGCCTTCCGTTAAGAGGTAGCAGCAAATGTAGCGGTATTACAGTTTTACCTTCCCACAACTGCGCTGGTTGATTACACTCTGTGGACTCTGTTGAGGAAATGCGGATGTTCTTGAAGGTGAATTCCACAGCTTTTCCTCAGGATCATGGAAGAGCGCAGGATCCCGGAGCTGCACTACAAAGCCAGCCGTGGCGAGTTCACACGCACACGCGTTTATCCGTGCGTTTTCTACAATAAACGGTGTGTCCCACCTGCTCTTTGTCAAACCTCGACAGTCGGTGCAGGAGTGCGAACCTTGCAAATTGTAATTGCACCGGATGTTTTGCTTGATTTATCCTTGTAGTCGCGACAATCGAGTTCAACAGCAAGTGTAGTGCAGAAAATTTTCGTTTTGACCTTGACTGTCAAATGTGGTTTACTTTGAAGGTATGTGTACTCTGTTTTGATATTCACGCGCCTAATATCGTACAGAGGGCAGAACGCTTGTCAAGAATACGTTCTGGGCGTGTTTAGGGCCGAACACACGATATATAGCGATGGCAGTTGGATAAAAATGGCCTGGATTTAAGCATGTGCAGTTCAACTCATAGGATTTCATCATCATTTTTTGCTTTCCTGGTCGCAGCGGCTTTGAGAGCTGCGGAACACACAGTTCGGTCGTTCTAGAAACGTGTTTTGCCCTCTGTGCGTACTTTCACGGCCTAATGTTGCGAAGCTATCGAACTACGGTGAACGCATTTTTCGCGCTCTGCTGTATCGTGCCAAGATAGCTCCATGTCTCGGCGTAAATTTTGTCATCTGGCTCTTGTTTTCATTTATAGTGCGATTGCTGAGTCATGACAGCGCCGATGTCGTAGAGGCCTGCAGTCGGCTGTGCGCGCGACAACCCGTCGGAAGTACCGAAAAGTAGAGGGCCGAGCTCCACACACTCGGTCGGTGGACACGGCAGCGCGGGATGTTTTACATGTGACGGTGAAAAAGGCAGTGCAGTGTATACAGTGTCACGACAAGATGTGCCAGTGTGTGTCCCGATTCGAATGTGCAGCGTATTTGAAAAGAGGAGGGCTGTTGTTTCGCCGCAGTGACTTCTAGACACAGGTATAACATCGGGTGCTCATGGAAAAGAGGTGTCGCTGCCTATTCTGTACTTTACTTTTTTTTTTTGCACATGACAATTTTTTGCGGCTAATCCTAGCCTTGTGTTTAAGAAACTCAATGGTTATGATCGGGAGAGCCGATTAGAAGAGCGGATGCACTGTCATTAACAAAAAAAAAAAACATCAAAGCGGGAATCTCTTGCATTTCACTGACTCTTCCCACTCCCCACAACACCCCAACCAGCCATCCTCGGTTGGATTACAATTGTGACTCTGAAGAGACAGTTGTGACACCGTCCTCATCAATAGTTATTTGATGCAATTAAGCATGCTCAAATAGGCGAGGACCTGTCAGCATTACAGATGGCTGTAATGGTGAAAAAGAGAATACATAAACACCACCATCACTCAATTCTGACTGCAGTACCAGTATTTGTATCTTTGAACGGAGTTGGAAACTAAGGCTGGCTGAGAAAGCTCTACCAATTTGCATTCCTGACAATAATAATGTGCGAATTGATTCTGTGCCTTTTTCTACAGTTGAGTTCATGTTTTTCTGGCAGCAGAAGACTCATTTATCGCTAAGAAAATTTGCTTGATTGGATTTCAAAGCATTTATTTCGTCAGAGGTCAAAATGCAGATGATTTGCGCTAGGTCGCTAGCAGTCCAAGGCTGACAGCGACCTGAGTTCCCCATTCAATGGCCCGGGTTTGAACGCCCAGGACAGAGCTGACCAACACGGCCTCCCATTGTTCGAGGGTAGGAACTTGTATTAGAGATTCCGGTGGCGGCTCCTCCTTGCAATTCCACAACGTGTGATCGTAAGTGGCTATTAAATTTCGCCACATGGACTACCTTCCGGGTCGTAATCACCGGGATAGAATTTTGATAGTAAGTAAGCAGTCATTGAAAAATGCTCTCGCCACTCGATTCAAACTCGTGGTGTCAGTACCGATACGGACCCCTCGGTAACCGTCTCGAAGCGAATGGAACTGCAGCCAAGCCTCGGAAAAGTCGTGATGTTGCGGCAGGCCCGATTGATTTCCTGCAACATCTTCCAGACCGCCGGCTTTGTTTCCGAGATGCCGGCATTTATAACTACGCTCACCAAGTGTAATTACATATCGGAGCGACGTCACCGTTTGTTCAGTTTACTAGATAGTCTGCCTAATGCAGCTTCGTCAGCAGTTTAGCAAAAGAGGTTACAGCTTCCTGCAGATGTATATACGGCCCGGTACTCTCATCGGTGTATAGCACGATTCTTTAGTATGACTCAGTTTTTTTTAAAATATAAATGTAAAAATTGGTTCCTAGATTTTGTTTTGTAAATAGGGCACAAATAAGGTTTATATGGAAAGTACACCGCTGTCGTGGAATTTTCTTTAGGATATTTCTATCTGAAAAAAAAAATGGCAGTGGCTTAGCTCGGCTATGCCAGGATATACGTAGCGAAAGCTAAGGCATAGCTTGGTTAGCCTAGGTTAATCTAGGGCACAGCGCTTGCTAGCAACTAAAGATTTTTTGTTTAGACACTTCAGTATATACCGAAAACCAACAACAACCCATTGCAATCACACTCCACATGCCCAACTTTTGGCGGGAAAACACTAATATACAAGTCTCAATCGCACCTCTAAAAATATATATCTCTTCCAGATAGGCCAACCGACGGATCGCTGACTCACGAATGTCCGGCTTTCGCTATATGAAAAGCTTCCACTGTATCCCGCGTCACTCGATCCCAGTGACGAAACAGAACACTTGTTCTGAGAATAGCGGGGAACACCCGTTCTTGTGCTTGCTACAGCTGCGACAACGGAGCACCAAGTTGCTCGAAGTATTACCGTTATCGAAGCAGTTCTAAAGATCTTCCACATAATCCGCTACCCTCGTGACTTCAGCGCATTCCCAGAGGATGTGAGCTCTGTTCACAAGTGATGTTTGCCAAACAAGTTGAAATTGAATGTACAGAAGACTATTATGATATCGTTTACGCCTAAGTCCTAACCCGTTAAGTTTTATTATGCTGTCAACAATCACGCCATTACGACGATGCCTGTTCCTTGAGAATTAGGTGTCCACTTAAATGCTACGTTGCATTTTTCGCCTCACATTCTGGAAGTCAAACGCAAAAGTCCGCGCATGCTTGGCAGGGTGACCCGTGTATGTAGGGCCCTGCGTATACCAGACTTGATAACAGAGCGATCATGCTTTTCTGTTTATCTTAAGTAAAAACAAAGGCTGACTGGCATCGGCGACGAGGTTAATACACAAATTTTCCAGATTTCCCGACAATAAGCATTTCATGAGACGAAAATAAAATAATGTAAAATGAAAACTAATAGTATAACTGCAGAATGAAATAATATACCTCGGTTAATCGGGCAATGCACCTTAAGCGCATCTGGAGGGCGCTTTTGCGGGACCTACTAACGTGTTGAACGCCAGGGAGACCTGAATTAAGCGTGCTGGATGGCGTTTACTCTCAGTTCCAGGTGCTGCAGGTCGCAGCAAAATCAAGCGCACTTGTGTTGACCAGCTTTTGCTGCGCAGGCGGCAAAATTCGGGCCAGCCGCAGCAGACGACGACTTTCACCTGGCTTCCGGCCTGCGTCAACCGGAAGCTATTGCCGTTCAAGCTTCACTACTTTCTGTTCATTGCGGGTACGTGAAGCGCATGCCTGTCGACGATAACAGCGTTATTCTGAAGCACAGGCGTTACGCGGAGTTGACGACGAACGCAGAAATGCGTAGTGGTGTCACGTAATACAGGGATGTTGGCAAAGTTGCGAACGTAGCGAGAACAGATAGCTTTTGGCGAGGCCCGCGGCGCGTGTTGAAGAGATGTTGCATAAATGCGCCTATATTGTTGTGCGTGGGGCCACATTGCTGACGTTGGTGGTGTCCTCAAATGGCAAATGGATCATAACCACAGTGGTGGATGGGACAAAACTCGGGCGTCGACGTTCTGATGCTCATCTTGCAATAACCTTACAGTAATGTAAATTAAAGTGCAATTGTTAATTGTATCCGTTGTGTATTTATTTATTTTTTTGCTGCCACTACTTTTATTATTTTTTTTAGGCGCGACGTCCGCTTTCCACCTGTGTGACTCGCAACGACTAGGATATTTTCCGATACAAAAAAAACTTTCTTGATTGGAAGAGCTCCGTGGAATTCTGCCGGTGTCTGTTTTGCAGCGCGGCAAATAATGTGCTGTGAGGGAAGTTTATCATCCAAATATAGGAAAGGCTGCGAGCATGTTCTGTACGAAAAAAATCATTCGTGCACTCCTGAAAAACAGCAGTTTTTCCTCTTCTTTTTTTTTACGGGTGAGGCAGTTTTAAACAACAACACTCAGTGACTTTATAAAGTAAAATGCATATATCGTGACACTGCCTCGAACTGCAATGCAGAACACCTACCTGTATAGGCACACACATACCTATGTAATTATGGGGAGAACCGAGATGCGCACGAAAAGGAGAGGGGAAAAGCGGATCGGGAGCTATATAAGACTACTGGGCTGAATATATATATATATATATATATATATATATGGAGAGTATATGTGGAATATATGTGGAATAAAGAAGACATACCCTATGCTCTTTGGTTTCGGTGACTGTTGGCTTCTGTCATTTAAGTTCTCAAGAGTTAGTTCCATCGTTGCGCACCTCCTAGTGGGTGTTTCAGGGAAGCCCACCACTAATTTGTAAAAATAGGGTTTTTGAGGGGAAGAACGTTTTTGCGGCATCGCAATACCAGTGTTGGCGGACGTCAGAAAACAGGCGAATCATGTTAACTAGTGCAGTTATTAAATAAATTCTAATAGCTGGCTTGACTTAGTTAACAATGACTTCGCCATTGATTCACTGCGCACTTATCCGATGTTTCCGCATTCTGCTGCGTCTGCAGGAGAAGCCGGAGTCGGACCCTACATCGCCGTCGTGGGGCGACAAAATGGCATAGGTCCGGCCACGATGGCGGTCATCTTCGCCGTCATGCCACTGACCGCCGTCGTGTTCAAGCCCATCTGCGGTTTCATCATCGACAAGACTCGCAACGTCACTGCCGTCATCCTCGTCCTGCAAGTCCTGTGCACCTTGTTTTACGGTATCGCCTTCTTCTGTCCCAGCGCCATATCTAACGGAGCGGTTTTTAAAGGCCATTTAGGCTGCCCGCTGGGAAAGTTCGACGTCACCGGAAGTTCGGGATCGGAGGAGTGCGCTTCCGGCTCGAGCGTTTCCCTGTACTGCACGTTGTCTTCGGGGAAGCACGCGTGGGAAGCTATGGAGGCCCGCTTAGTCTCGGAAAAGAAAGTAATGCTGACCAACGCGTCAAACGCATGCAACGATCTTCGCGAGGACGTTCTCCTAGCCAACGGTTCCCTTGGCTTTCCGAGCGAAGTCAGGTGCTCGTGTGAGTCTGCGCTCTACCGCAACTCAAATTTCTGGATCTACACAGTGTCCGCTGTCCTCGGCTTTGCGCTGGCCGCAGCGCTGAACAACGTCGGTGATGCCGCTGTGAGCAACGCGCTTGGCTCGGACATCAACGCCTTCGGCAGGCAGCGTCTCTTCGGCACGCTCAGTTACGGCATGGCGTCGCCGCTGATAGGGTACCTGGTCGACATCAGCAGCAGCGAAGGCTTCACCAATTACAAGCCGTGCTTTTATGTCTTCGCCGCCTGCATGGCTCTGGACATGGTCCTCATCCTCTGCCTACCTAGGATGCGCATCGCCGACGTCTCCGTCAACTTCTTCGGAGACATTGGGAAACTCCTGTCGAGCCCGGAGATCCTGCTCTTCACGGTGTTCACCTTCCTGGCCGGTTCCATGATTGGGTTCCTCAACTCGTTTGAGACGTGGTTCCTGGAGGACCTGGGCACCCCTACGTACCTCATAGGCCTAACCAAGACGGTGCAGTGCTTCGGCGCAGAGCCCGTCCTGTTCTTCCTGTCAACGTACATACTGGAGCGGATCGGATACTTCTACTCGTATTCCGTGGCCTTTGCCCTGTTCGCCTGTAAGGCCCTTGGCTATTCTTTCCTGCGGAACGTGTGGGGCTCGCTTGCCGTGAACATCGTGGGTGGAGCCGTGTTCCCGATGCTGTACGCCGCGATGGCAGTGTTCGCCAAGAAGAGGGCGAGACCCGGAACAGCCGCATCGATGGTCTGCATCCTCGGGGCCATGTACGACGGCCTGGGTGAGATTCAGACCGCACTGTTGCGGCTTGTATCTTCACTGTGACAAAATGTCACGGTTTGACCGCTGTACGAGAATTATTTCGCGTGTTATTCACGCACTGTCTAGAGTACCGTTCTGTGCCCCTCAGAGCAAAATGATGTAAAGAAAATACTGCTTATGCTAGTTACCCGCCCTATTTCCATAGCTGTATTTTGCCCTGAATTCATTCCACAATACATTGGAAGACCTGATGGTATTGCATACCTGGAAGGCTAGGAATTTTAAGAACGAATACGCACAGGAACGAAAGTCAGAACAAGGACATAGGATTCTCGCTATGCACATAATTCCTGCACAGAACTATTAATACTCAGGCTCTTTGAAGAAGACAAGCTAACAAAAGCCACAAATGCGAAGTACAGGACGGTATACCATGACTAAGCAGCGCACAAAAAAAAGCATGCAAAAATTATTGGTGGGAAGTCGAATATACGTTGCACGAAAGCCAACAATGCAACAATACTAGGAAGAACTTCATGGAAATTTTTACTCTTAGTAAAAATCGATTCTCTGGCTTTTCTGGTTATGTAGACGTTTGACCGGCAGAAGACGTACATTTATTGCTCAGAAAAGTGGGTTTAACCACCACTAAATTCAAACTCGTGAAGCCAAGACTAGAAAGCACTATTCGTGATCACCCTTTGGAAGTGAATGGTGGTGAAGTCTAGCCTCAGGAATCCATGCGCTTATAACTGTTTTGACGCACCACAGCTTGCTTTCAAAAATGGCCGGTGATGGCGACGCGTATATTTAACTTTCGGGCCTTTCTTTAGCTGAAAAATCTCAATTTTCGATGAGAGCAGCTTCTTTGCCATTTGAAGGCGGTTATCAGTCGATACCGGCAAACTTCATTTCCTTGTTACGCGACAGCATTTTGCTCCCGTTCAGCGGAGAGTGTTTAACTTGGCGCGTCGAGAAAATCCCGACAGGTCGAGAGCTTCGTGTCGTCACACATCGAGGAGTGGAATGCAAACGATTAAAACACTGAGTTATTAAATTGCGATTATGAGGTCGTAGTATGACTCGAATGTCATTATCACGTGTAAGGTAAATTCATTACGTTGGAAAGAAAACTGGGGTAATTGGTTGAGAATCGAACCCGTTCCCTTCGGTTGCGGGTCAGGCACTCTACCCCTAGGCCACTGAGGCACGCTTGGTTAAAGGGAGATCTTGTGTCCCTTGTGGTGTATCTTGTATGCCTACTCATGTATGATAATGAGTGTATACGTAATTAAAAAGTAGCAAATAACCAGTAACGCTGTCACGTGACACATTTAAGGCGCAGCTCAAGTGTCCCTCTAATTTTATATTCCAGGTTCTGCAGCTGGCAGCCTGATTGGTGGCACCAGCATCGACAGGATCGGGGCCAGGCAGACCTTTCTCTACCTTGGCTGTCTGTCGGTGGCGTCCACGGTCCTCTGTGCGCTGTGCTACCTGATGCTGCGTTTCACTACTGTTCACAAACTAGGTAAGAGTTACTCCGTCCGGTCACATTAATCAGATCGTCTACGTATATATTCCGCTTTTCGCAGATGTTACCAGAGAACAGACCAAGACGTCCACTCTGCAGGGCGGCTGCTGCGATGCTATGAAACTTTCGCTCAAATCCGACATCGACATGCTCCAGCTCCGGCTGCCCAAGAACTAGGCTCGAGTGGTGAAGCTTTTTCGAACCGCGTCGAGCAGGAGGCAGTGGCTGCGACCCGAAACGCCCCGAGGACTTAGTGGACATCCTTTCGGAGTACAACGCCATAGCGGTGCTCGTACGCATTAAGTACAAATGTTACGCTTCTGTTACGCTTTCTTGCTCATGCTGTCCGATCTTCACGGAAGCTATGCCAGTAAGGGACTCGCAGAGTAGGAAGCATGGTGGCTGGAAAGGTTTAGGGGCCTGTCTGAAACGCTTAGGGAGCTGCAGAGCTTAAAGTCACAGTTCAGGAGTGCACATCATTCTTGGTATCTAGGGTGGGATGTTACTCGATTTTTCGTAAACGCGTGTTTTTCATCAACACAGTCATATCAAATGCCGGTTTTCTGTCGACAAACATGCATTCGCACGTGGAAGTGAGGGTTCAGTGAATTCTATATTTATTTCATCTATTTGTAAATTCTAGCTTCAGTACTGCGATCTCAGACAGCATAGTAACGATACTCATAAAAGCGCTGTCAAACGGACTCCCCGAGTGAAGAAATCCGGCATCTTGCTTCACTGGTTCCCTCATGCCAGTGGTGCCACAAAATGATGATACTGTAAATAAAAGCTTTTTTTGTAATTTTCGCTGCGACCAAATTCTCTTTCCTTGCCTTCCATCGCGCGCATGGTTTTAACTCTTTCAGGTTGTCGCTGGTTATTCCATTCTAAAGCGGTTATATTCCCGCCTAAATAGTATATATTCATGCCGTAAGAATGCAAATTCGTTAGTTTTCCAACACAAAACACCAACAGGTAATTTTTTGGAGGCGTGTACAAAATTTCGTAAAAAGTCACAAAATGTGACAACGAAGTGCCAGGATTTGTCATATAAACATATATATTTGTCATATACAAGTTTAAAAGACGTAAATGACGCCTAAAATTCAGAAAAAAATATACTATTGCTAGTGGCAAAATACCTCTGCATGAAAAGCTACCAAGCTGACTCTTTTGCAAAATATTATTTACTGCTTTGACTTGATGACATAGGAAAGCCATCCCGTTTGCGAGTATGAAGCAAGCTAAAGTAACCTGACACAAAGAAATCACTTCTAGGCAGCACACTCTTGAAAAAAACATAGAATTAGCCTTGCACACATTTGTGTACCGGTGCCTTAAAGAGCTAAGATTGTGATGAACGTGACAGGAACGGCAGCCGTCATAAATCGGAATTAACTCTACTTAGAACGCCAGAAAGTGTGAGGGAGGAGATTTTGATTATGTGAATGAAGCGCGCAAAGACAACGGAAACTCAAGAAAAGAACTTTGGTCTTTCTTGTCGGACGCATGCGCAATGGCAAGCTGCACATACTATGTGGTACGCAAAATCCCTTTGCACATATTGCGCGTCCTATCCTGCTGTTACATTTAGAGCGGGCGACTGACGTCACGAACAACGCTTCTGTTGAGCTTTGCTTCGAAATTTACGTTTCTTGATTGCCTCCGAGGTGTGCGATAATTAACGAATTAAAAGAATCTTACAGGACGGTCACCACAGTGTAACTTGACATTTAGCTACAGCTATTTTCGGGGGTGAACTTGCGGTGGTGACGTCACTATGCTGCAATTCGTGACGTCATGGCGTTTGGACCACTCAGCGTGGTGCGTTGCAGTGATGCCACGCATGTTGTAACTGCATCCTGACTTATCAGCGTGACGTGGTGTTACGCCAAAGCCGCAAAACCACGACATGTTCCCCCAGCTTCTGTCGCTATAAAAAATAAAACTCAGTGAAGGCGAGTGAGGTGGTACGGGTTTAAGGGGGCGGATGAGGCAGGATGGCCGCCGGCTTTCAGCGGCTACATAAGGGCGCTGGTGGTACAAGGCCATCCCCGCTAGGGAGGGATTGCATCGAACAGTGACGTGCTCCTGTAGAAGGAGAATTCCCAAACCGCCATTTGAATTTAATATCTTCCGATTCTATACGTCATGCAAAAAATTACTGCTCAGAAGGCGAAACATGTTGAACACCTTTAGTATTAATCAAGAGGGCAATAAACTCTCCATTGTTCAACGTTCGTCTAACAGCGGCAGAAAAGCTCGTTGAATTCTTGTTCCAATCCTGATGTCAGTATTGAACGTAAGTTGCAGCAATTTTCCGTTTTCAAAGCCCTCCCCTAGCGTACCGGAAGGCACTTCTACATCGTACCTTATGAAATGTTGTTAGTGCGATAGCACTCATACGCTCATCAACACCGACCAAGAAAATTGTGAAGGATCTTGTGCCGTTGCCTAGCAGCAACGATGCCACGTTAGGTTAAAAAAGTGATTGAAATCCCCTACAGGTAGTCGAACCCACGGCGGGGCGAACAGACCAGCCTCGCAGGCCGCTGCGCCGGAGCACTATATGCGCTGTCGCCGCAGCCGAACGTGCCTCGTGTTAAACTGCAACTCGTTCCCATGCTATGCATTGCGCACCACATTCTTCCAATAATACTTCCCGTGCTTTCTCACTATAAATGCTCTAGCCAAGTTTAAACCCTGACACTTTTTCACGCCGCATCCCTCCAAAACACCGGATGTCGCTCAGTTCGCTTGCCGACATCTTCATTAGAACTTAAGTGACAACCTTCCTCCGCAGGCATAACTCTGATGATGATGATCTTTTATGGCGCAAGGGCATCTGCGGCCAAAGAGCGCCATGACACAAGGCTTTTAACTTCTACTCAAGGTGAGCTCACAGACCCATATCCCAAGCTTTTCGCCCTAAAGAAGCCGAGCAGCAGGCAGGGGAAGCTTGTACCCATTGTATCAACGGTGGGTACCCGGCGGCACTGGGGATCGAACCCTGCACCTTCCGCATGCGAGGCGGATGCTCAGACCACTAGGCCACCGCTGCGGTTACAGGCGTAACTTTCCCAGAAGCCGTCACGGCCCGCAATATATACTCCTATGCATGACAGGGCCGGGCTGGATGCAGCGATGGCGCGCGCTGCCACCCTGCAGTCCGGCCGTGTGCATGTCTCAGCATTTCTTCTAGGCCCAACTGGCTCGACGACAACTCACATGCTCATTGAACTGCTGCCTACGCCTGTAAAACTGACCGCGATTACGGTCGTACAGCGTCCACAGTGGCAGAACCTGATGCGTTGGGGGACGTAGCGTAAGACCGGCGAAGATTTTTGTTGCGAAACATGCCAGGCTACGACTATAGCACGTGCCTATTGGTCTGCGCGGGGATAACGAATGCGATGCAGGCGGGAATAGATGTTCCGCCGTATCCTCGGCTTACGATATATAGGCTCTGTATACACCTCCCGCTGTGCGGTCTGTGCGACAGGTGGTTTGCATGCAGCGACGAGAGCAAAACATGCGCGAGGAAGAGATTGCAAGTGGCGGGCAACCTGGCGCTGTTCGTTCAGGGTTGAGCTGCCTGTAGTCAGGTGCTTGCAGAGGGGTCATTGATCGTTTTTATTTTTTTTATCGATTCGGTGAGTAGTTCTGCAGCACGTGCATTCAAAGAATTCAAAGTCTACAGCACGGTAGTCACCGCTCCCCACTCATGTCCTGTCGTCGTTTTCGTGAGGTAAGCACTTCGTATTTCTGAACGAAGCCGGAACTGCAGCTCTGTGTAATCCAGAATTTTTTTGGGCGTGGTAAGGTCACCTTCAAGGTCAAGCTTCACACAAACTCGGCGAGTCGGTTAGAACGACGACACGAAGCACTCTTTTACGCTTGTGAAAAATTATTTGGGGAAGAAGTGGCTGGAGCTTATCGAGTGGTCAAGCCGTCTACTGACATTAATTCAATCGCACATCTTTGGATAGGCTCGGCACGTCGTCCGAGGGACAAAAAAGGCAACTGCGCCGAGGAGAAATTCGATCAGCTGCTGCAAGAGTGGGGGGAACAAAGACTACAGACATGTTCTGATAGCTTCCTGGACTCCATTGCCTCGACGGTGTTAAGCAGTGGTTAATGTAGCTAGCCTTGCGTGTGAAGCACTGACGGCATTACGTTATTGAGAAAAGGCAATATTGAAATTAGTGCGTTATGGAGGCAAAACGCTAAGGCGCCCGTGTGCTGTGCGATGTCAGCGCACGTTAAAGATCCCCAGGTGGTCGAAATTATTCCGAAGACCTCCACTACGGTACCTCTTTCTTCCTTTCTTCTTTCACTCCCTCCTTTATCCCTACCCTTACGGCGCGGTTCAGGTGTCCAACGATATATGAGACAATTACTGCGCCAATTCCTTTCCCCCAAAACCAATTATTATTATTAAATTCGTGCGCAATTTTGTAATTAAAACCAATGTAACCATCGATACCTTCAAACAGTGCCTTTTACAACGGCGCTTACACGGAAACTAATTAATATGCACAGGTTTTGTCCCAGCCGCGGCGGTCGCATTTAGATGGAGGTGGAATGCTAGAAGCCATGCAGTGTACTGTGCGTGTCAGTGCAACTTAAAGAACCCCATGCGGCCGAAATTTTCCGCGACCCTCGACTGCGGCGTCACTCATGGCCTGAGTCGCTTACGTTAAACCCCATAAAACCATAAACCACAAATGAGTGCAGAAAGCAGTTACTCAAATAATTTGCTGTGGGAACAAATTTTGGGGTAATATGATGATACTAAATACTGGTTGCCACTGTGTGAAATGTCTGATGTCGTGTGCAAGTTTTCTTACGGTAAAAAAATTACGCAAAAAAAAAAACTAAACTCTCATATCTTTTTGCTCACTACTGTATAGGTTCACGAACATTTTGCCCTCCTATAAATTTGTTCTTCGGTAAGGGCTCCGTTTAGCGAAAACACGAGCGTTGTTACGGCAAAAAGTATCCCTAAACAGAGACTGAGGACAACTCCGGACAGTTTTTGGACTTAGTAAAAATAATTCCGTGGTTCTTTCTGTGTCTGCTGATGCCTGTCCGGCAGCAAAAGGCGCACATATTGCCGAGATGAATGCATTTACGAATTTTACCGCAACTCGGTTTAAACTTGTGACGTTTACACCGAAAAAGACTACGTTATCACTGTTTTTAAGAGAATGGCGGTGTAGCCTGCCTTCCGGGAGCAGCGCTCAAAAAGCTGTGTCGTCGCACGCAGTACACTCGCAAAATCGGCCGGTGATGACGACACCTGTATTAATGGATGAATGTATTTAACGACTATGTTTTCACCTCTCTTTGTGCGCAGATTTTTGTGCATCCATCCGCTCAGCCCACGTGAAAATGTCTACACCAACTGGCGCACTACCACTGCCGCGTGCAGACAGATCGGAGCTGAAAGAAATAGATGCCGAGAAAAAAAAAATGTTTAAGAATGAACGCGTTGCAGCATCCATGCCCATCCAAATCGATTGCTGCAGGAACAGATACCCCTAATGCCCCCTTGTCATCTGGCATTGAAATCATAGAAGCTTAGCTAGCTTGCATTTAGTGCCACAATAACAACGACAGCGTTGCTGAAATATGCCGCTTATTTCGTACGCAGCGAAGCACACGGAGGAAAGCAAAAATTTATATAAATACGCCTTACGAGAGATAAATTTCATACGCTTATGAATACACAATAACCTCATGAGATTATCAAAGAGAGACTCTTTGAACACGTTGTAGCTTTTTGTGCTTTTAAAACACGCACACTGCCTTTCTTTGTGATGCTTTCTCAGTTGTGTACTAGCACACGTTCGTAGACTCTTTCGCTCGTGATCTTGTCCGCGCTTGCACGTGCATGTTGAGACCGCGTGCTTCTCTTCGAGTGCGATAGTCTTTGTGTGGCTGGCTGGCTCGGCACGTATATAAACTAAATGAAGTTAAAAACAAATGCATGCGACGAGGTGTTGATAACAGGCGATGTTTCCAAGCACACTGAGTACTTACAAGTGACGTAACGAAACAAGTGCATAAAGATTTCTTTAGTGACAGCCTTCCTTGAGTTGTTCCTTGTGCATGCATCAGTTGAAACCATTGAACAGCACGCATGCATTCCTGCAGTATGGTAATCAAGGCGCAGCACGGATTAGACGGCTAATTATTTCACTTTTTTCTTGCTTTTCAAGCTTATGAAAACATCGTTTTCAGTTAAAGAAGCCTCTGTGTCGTTAGAATGCGATAATCTATCGACATAGGCCAACTTAAATCTATCCTCAGTGCCCCTTTAAAATCATCCTCTTGCACACTTTTGAACCACTGTCGTCTTCTGGCACTAATTAAGATGAAACGGCTGGAATGACATCTGCTGTTCTAATTAAGTTGGCTTCCACTCAGCTCGACCTACCCTTTGATATTTTGGATGTATTTTAGGAATATTATACATGAAAATGGAATGCGGCTGTATGCAGCGTAAGGAGGTTCGAAAGTGAAAAACTGTCAGGGGCCCCCCTAATCAGCAAATAAAAAAATATATATATTAACCAATACATGACAGGTGATAAATTTAAGTAAGCATACGCAAAAAAGCAACGCTAATAAAAGCCAAACGTCACATGGAATCGAGATGGTTAGAGAACGCATAAATCAGTCGGTGTCAACAAATAAGCTGTTTTAGAAAATTAACAGTAACCAGAATGATTAAAAATAATACCAGGTAGAAATAAAGCAATACAAATACAGAGGAATAATAAAAAGAGAGAGTAAGAGCAAGATTACGTTAGACTTGCAAACAAGTAATGCTTAACTGTGGTCTTAAAGGATGACGGGGAACCGCAAGTTTTCGCAATGTATGGTGAAGAATTCCAAATAGAAATGCATGAGATTATTACTCCCTACTGGTTTGGTGTCGAACATCCGAAAGGAGTGCCACTGAAATTTAACGCCTAGCTTACTAGTAGCAAGCAGCGCTGGACAACTTTTGACTAGACACAAGTTGTACGAGAACCGACAGTGACCAGATTCGAGGACACAAACCCCGAGAACAATCTGCTTATCGCTCTCACACGTGCCAGCATACCCGGCACGCAGTGCTTCACGTTGTTCTCCAAGTCGGCCCGTTCTGCGCTCCTTCCTTGGGGCCTCATTTATCGCGCCCACTTGGGTGATTACAGGCGGCAGCGGATGAAAGAGCCAGGGCTCTTGATAAGATGGCGCTGTCGTAAAGCAATTAGCAACTGGAAGTGCAGACAGAGCTCACTTTCCGCGCTGCCCATTTGTGGCGGCCAGACGCCTTCACTTGCTTGGACGGGTAAGCGCTATACTTTGTCAATCATGAGCAAAACTCAGTGGTTCCCCCATGCAACGTGGTCATGCTGTCGCGCCCGTTATGGGATAGGGAGATGACAAACCATAACTGCGTCAAGCTTTTTTAACGACTATGTCAATAATCCTGACGCGTTTCTCATTAAGCCTTTCGTCTCTACCCTGTAGACATATGGTAAATCCTGTAAGCAACTGTGGACTTCGACTGGTACCCAAAAGACAAACTTTATTACTTATTACAGCTTGAAGCGTTTCGATCGGCGCCTTTTCTCGTTCTCCTTCATCAAACTCCAGAAGTTATACTGTTTTCCGCCAGTAGACGGTGTTGTCGTTTAAGCCCTAGTTTCTGGATACACGGGGGTGGAGGTGGCGGATCGTTGTGTCTTCTCGATGGTCGGTGTTACCATATTGACGTCATCGCTAGCGACATTCTTTTGACGAAGGGGCCACAGTTGACCCACTCTCCGCACCAGTGTTGCTCCTTCCACAGCGAAACCTGTCTGTCCGCTTTACTCACGTCTTCGTACTCGATTCTGCAGCTTTCCTGCCGCTGAATCGCTTGGGAAACGAGAGAAAACAATAATTTCGCAAGCTGCTCGATATGTGTATTTTGCGAAGGTCTCCCAGCGCCATATATATATATATATATATATATATATATATATATATATATATATATATATATATATATATATATATATATATATATATATATATATATATATATATATATATATATATATATATATATATATATATATATATATATATATATATAATGAAAAGAATGCCAGTTGTGAGAATTTAGTTTTATTTTTGATAACAACCAACAGCATCATAAAAGAAATTCTGTAGATTTTACATGCAGAAAACGAAAAAAAAAAGCCAAGAGAAGAAGCTGGTTTTAGCTTTTGCTTTTAGAACACTATTGAAGCTTTACCTTCAGAATAGTGTAATCCGGCTGTAAACAACTGTGTGTTCCGACCAAATGTACTTGCTCGCATGTTTCCCTAAGGAACGTGCTGCTTATTTCAAGCTGTCGTGTATATTTTTAAACCAGCCAATCTTTGGATCGATAAAACGCCTTTTTATACGGCAACTTCAGACGGGATCATAGTCGGTTTGTTAAACCGAGAAGTTAGTAAAATCGGGTTTCATTAGGTGAAGGATTTAGGGCAGTATAACATCTTAGAAACCCCATCTTTTAGGGTCAGTCTTTCAACTGTGTATCTGCATGTGGGCGCGCGTCTGGGGTCTTTAGCAGCTTGCCACACCCTGTGCGCTCGCCCGGTGTCGACAGCTCGCTACGAATCATTACGCCGAAAAAACGTGCACCCGCTAGTCCGAGAGGAACTGTGGATTGGCCTGACCCGCGACGCGCACACAGTCTGTCAATAACTCGGACCCGTTGAGGGGAGAGCGGGGTGAAACGCGGCACAAATTAGTGAAACACTGCCTAATTTTTATTGTACAAATATTCACCAACAAATGTTTCAGGGATATTTACTACCGCCCTGGCATCGTGCGCAGTGATACGAGAGAACCAGCTGAAGCGGACCACGGAAAAATTTCGTGATATTTATAATTTTGAAATGTCGCACTTTGCCCCGGACCCCGGTCCAAAATTGCACAGTGTAAGGGTAAAATGAGATTCCCATTCAAAGCAAACGCAATACCCAGTCTTGCAGTGAGTGCACACGGAGCTGAACTCATAGGTGCCAATGCGATCCCTGTGAGCCTGTTCGCATGGCAAATACTTTATCGAGTCACAATGCTGCGCTGTTTTGCTTTATGACCCGTACAAATATTGTAGTTGTACAGCCAGGCTTTGCGTGTAGCTTAACTTCAGGGTCCTTTAGAATTTATCTCCTTCTTCGTAACTTTTCCTGTCTAGTATCACAACTGTTGGTCTTGTGCTTCGTACCTATCGAATGGATATGCGATTTGCTCGATTCTCAGTACATCAACACATGCTTTGGAACAAAACTACATGTCTAAGCGAACACAGAGTTCTCCATTGTCAGAATGTGTTGCGGGAGTAGGCGTTTTTGCTCTTCCTTCTCGGAGTGAAGGCCCCATTACGAACGCTTTGCCCCATATAAAGGCGAGTCTTCTTGTCGAAACGTTGGCTAAAGCACCTTGAGGCTCACTTTTCCACTGTCCGCTTAGTTTGTGTTGACAGACAATTACACAAAGACCGATGTGATATGGACCCCGAGAACCCTAATCGCTCTTCACCTGCGCATATTAAGAAATGCGATCTCTTTTAAGGAAGAATGTATGGCGTGCTAACGCTCGAGTCGCTCTTTTTGCTTTGACTCGATAATTTCTCTTGTCATTGGGAAACAGTTTCAGCCAAGATTTTGAGTCCGTCCGCGCGTTTAGTACGGTAGGTTATACCGAGTGCACGTACGGAGTTTTTCTGCATTCAAATGTGTCGTTAAGGTTGGAATACGTTGTTGCGCCTTCTATACAACATGTCAACTGAGGAGACACGGTTGCGCTGATGGCCACAATAAAGTGCAGATGAATGCTCGCTTCTTTATTTCAAACAATGAATGAAGGAATCGAGTTATTTTTGGAGGAGGGCCCAAAGCCCAGGAGTGTGGATAAGGCTAGTGGGAGGTAGGGAAAGGGTCAGATATGGGAGCACTGCACAATACGGCGCACTGCACTTCGCTGCACGCTATGTTACGAGGTGAAGTGTGCATTCACGGACGAAGTTCCACAATCTTTTGATAGTGCGGCTGAAGGATCCTGTTTCGGTTAGATTCACTCATCGTAGCAGTGGACGTGTGGGAGCCGCTGTGCAGTTGTCGACCTTTCGTTGGACGAACGAGGGCGCAGTGCGGGGCTCTGCTTTCGGCTGCTACTTTGGAATTTCGTTGAGAACGCGATCGTGCCATTAAATAAAAGATAATTGCGGGATTTTTATCTGATTTGTATATTTATGCATGTGTGTGCCGCTCAGACCAAGTTTTTGCTGCGCCCCTCATTACTCCACAACATTGCTCGCTCTCTTTCCAGGAATCAAGAAGTCCTCGACCAAGTCCATCGCCTTTTACGCCTTTGAACACCGGCCACGCGGCGAATACGTGGCCAGCCACGTACACGGCGGGCAAAGTGCGAATCATGTTTTCGTCTATCGATCGAAATCTCCTGCCCATAAAAGCTCACTACTTCCTCTACGTAGCAGGTAAGCAAGCCACGCGTATGCTTTTGAATGATGTAGCTATCCGTAAACCACCCATGTGAAAGCGCACCTAGAACTGGCTAGCAGGCCCATTCTTTAATTCCTATCGCTTGTTTACCGTCACGGATTCTGTTGCACCAGGGTTGCCTCTGTTACGTCACTGAAAATCAAATCCGCCTATTGGTTGATTGGCTGATAATTGGTGCTTATTCACTCTTTCTATATGCTGCAGTAGCCCTGGTATTGTAAGTTTCTCGCGCTGGCAGTGCCGAGAGAAGGAAGGAAGGGTTCAGCACAAAGGAACCTGGCCGTCAGCAAAGCGTGTTTCAGGGCTGCTTTAAATACAATACACAGACCTCGCCGACACCACCATTAACGTCAGCCACTATTGCTCTGGTAAACAAGGCCGCCATTATGTTGCAACAGCTATTTTCTTTCCATGCTATATCAATTTCTCATTTTGCTCTATGGCGGATCGCGGTGACAGAGGGGAGTTGGCGTAACTTCAGCCAAAGACGAAAAGGAACAGGAATCGAAATTAAACAGAATAGAGATGAAATCGTTACAATATGACGACTCTGGTTTCCGCAGTATCAGCTTGGCGCCTCTGTCGGCTCCACAACGCCTTTGAACACTTCTGAGAATAATATGAGGTTAAGCAAGAACAGCAAGCGTAACGTAGCCACGAAAAAAGAAAAAATAATAATTTCATCCTATTGGCCCAGAATGCTAAAATAAAAGCAGCGAACTTGTCGGTTATGGCATCATTACCCTTTCTACTTCTTTGCTTGACGTCAAAAAGTGAGGTCAAAGAAGATTATACGCTGCAACATGGGCCACTTTGAATGTGACGGGGCATGCACTGTTACGGCCAGCTGGTGTCCCCCTCATGACGTAATCGATTACAGTCATGAGACATTAAAAGCGTTTTTTTTATAAGGGTCACGCTGTGCAGTCCTGCATGCAAAAAAATTGCAAGGTAGTCATTAGGTGCTCCGTTGAGTTGTGCTATTTGGCAGCTATAATGCGTCTACTGTCGTTTGACCATAAACCGTTGTCTTATCTCCGCGAAATGCCAGTTTTCCGAGAACCCATGAGTTGCAGCTCTTGACACCTCCCGCACCACGTAGGCTTGTTGGAAATTTTACGAGCGAAGCATCTCTGTGGTTCTCTGTCTAGCCATGGCACGGTGAAGGAAGTGCTATAGATGCAGGCAGGAGTGGGATCCTGCTTTACGCGTCGTACAAACCCGTTGACTGCAGTCCTATTTGCCGACTGCGCTACGGCAAGCTGTCACTGTTTTAAAGGGCTTCGTATTTTGCAGAAAGTCGTCTTAAGTTCATTATTTGAAGCGCTTTTTCTCTTTTTTAAAGCGGTGTTTGTTGCCTCAACGCATAAAGAGGGGATCATTGTATACATGGAAAGAGCCTTGCTGATCAAATAAAGTTCAGGAGGAAATGATAAAGTCCCTATTAGCAAGCAGCACAGACCACTCCACTGTCCAGCGAGGGTTTGTTGCTGCCAGATGTGGGATTCTCGTTGCTCTCAGTGTTTGTTTTTGCAGTGAATTGGTGATAGGGGCTGCTCACGCCTTCCCATGAGGTTTTTTTCTATTTTTTTATTTCTAAAAGCATTTTGTCTTGCATGTATTTAACTAAATATTCTTCATGAGATGTCGTTGCATGTTTCTGAAGGCACATAGGCCCGTAGCAGAGAACACGGAGAAAATTCAGAGGAGGAATGGTTGGACCTACGGCTACAAAAGTTTTTGTGTACATTCATTCGGACACACAGACTTCATAAATTTATTTGGATTAAAGCTGACAAACAGAACTTTTGCTCGAGTCTGGCGAGTATACAAAGCATGCACTCTTCGAGGTAACCTGAATATCCCCACATAGAAAATCCTCTCGACAGTCTTCCAGGTACAACCAGAGAATGTGCAGTTAAATAATGTCACAGACACTGCTACCTCTCCACCATGTGCGTAACCGATAAAAAAATGCAAAGAAACCTTAGTGGTGCCCAGAGCTTTCGGGACCTTTTGACATTTAGGGACGCCGTAAGGACTCCACTATACTGCTGAGAAGGAAACCCCGTTGCTTTTGGCAAAGATGATACGAAGAGCGAAGTAAAGGAAACAAAAAAGAGTGAGCGAAGGAAAACTAGAGCTCTGGACCATGTTATTAGCTTCCATCCAACTAACCTAGATTTATTCTGTGCAAAAACATATTTCTCACGCACTACCTCGTGATAAAAGAAGGTAGAAACGTCCGCACGTCACTTTCAGCCAGCCGCTCAAGTCTGCGGCGTTTCGACGACAGCTGAATGTCCAAAAAGAATGGTAGTTGTAGCTCTGTTCTTACCATTTGTTTTCATTAACATAGTAGGAGTGAAAAATCTTGTCTGTAGTTGCTAATCAAGTACTTGTTTTTTTTTTTTGGTTTTATGGGGGTTTAACGTCCCTAATCAAGTATGTTAATTAAGCTTAGTATGTTAAGTATGTTAAGTATGTTAAGCTGTTGTTTAAAAAACAACAGCTGCGTTCTTGTGTGCCAATGTGTTCCTGAATGATCTTAGAGTTAGCGCTTCATGTCACCTTTAAATGCTAAACTTCTCAGACGCCCTTCCTCCACGTGCATTGTGCAGCTCAAGCCAGCGTGCTTCCCTATCTCGCCGCCGTCGGTCGACGCAATGGCATACCGGAATCGAATATCGCCTACATATTCGCCTTGATACCCATCGTTGCGATCTTCGTGAAGGTCATCTGTGGTTACGTCGCTGACAGGACGCAGAATGTCACTGCCATACTGCTTATTCTCAACTTATCTCTGCTTGTATCCAATGGCATGGTGTTCTTCAGCAAAAGCGTGGAGAACTCGCCGCGTCCCCCGCAGGGACTCCTTGACTGCCCCGCGCAAAACCGAACCTTCGAGAACCCTTTCCGTAACTGCACCGATCTCGCACCTCAAGTGTGCAGCGTCGATTCTTGTGCGCACAATGCGTCCAGAGAATTTGAAATCGCCGTTTACGGTAATGTCTCAGCTGTTGCCACCGACGACCTGTGCTCAGTTTTCGAACAGAACAATGCGACGGGTCCTGACGTTAGCACCGGGGTGTGCCGGTTCACCTGTATGTGCTACGAAGCGGAAAGAAACTCGGTCAACTTCGCCGTTTACGTCATATTTGTCGCCATCTCGTTCATAGCTGGCGCCAGTGCGTTCGTGATGTCGGATGTTGCCACCTGCGAAATGCTGGGCGACAGGGCGAACACCTTCGGCAAGCAGCGGATTTGGGGAACCATAAGCTGGGGCATCGTTAGCCCCATCGCCGGAATCGCGATCGACGCGGCCAATGCAGCCACGAACAATCAAGCCGGATACACGCCAGGTTTCTACGTCTTCGCCGTGCTTATCGTGATGGACATGGCTCTTCTGCACCGCATGCCGCGCCTCAGAATGGGCGAGCAATCCACAAGCTTCTTTAAGGACATCAGGACCGTCTTCGGCGGCTGCGAGGTCGCGGTCTTCACCGTGTGGACGTGCTTCACGGGCGTCTTCTTCGGCGTCCACGCCTCGTACAACCCCTGGTTCCTGGAGGACATCGGAGCTCCGAAGCTGGTTATCGGACTGAGCTTCTCCGTCATGACACTGCTGGCTGAACTGCCGCTCCTGTTTGTGGCGCACAGGATTCTGGGACGGATTGGATACTTCTGGTCATACAGTCTCTCCTTTGCCGCGTCGGCCATAAAGCTAGTTGCGTACTCCTTCCTGGGCAACCCCTGGTACGCGCTTCTCGTCGATGTCGTCGGTGGTGCAGCGTTTCCCCTGGCATTCGCTTCAATGACAGTCTTCGCCAGAGAAAACGCTCGGCAGGGTACCGCTGCTTCTGTGCTGTGTTACCTCAACGCCTGCTTCGAGGGAGTTGGTTGGTATAATTTTACTCTGACCCACTTTCTGCAGGATAACTTGTGGCGGACGCGGTACACGTGCGCTTTGTAGGTATTAGCTAGCGCCAGTTAAAAAAAAAGAGATTATGTCCAGCGAATGTAATATCGACGCTCGATAGTGAACGAATTGTGACAGCGCTGATTGCGATGTCAAGCTTTAATCTCAGCAACTGCCAATGAAACCGCCCGTTGTTAGCTCGTCGTAGGAAGATGCACGGACCCTTTACAATGTTGGTAAATTAGGAACATGCAGAACAACGATGTAAAGAAAAAAATTTGACTCCTATAGCTACAGGAAGCTTGCTCTGCCGTTCGCATTACATTTAAGCTCTTAAAACCTTTTAAGGACTTAAAACTTGCACAGCTGCAGGAGGCTTTTTATGAGCAAGCACTACTGCTTTTTTGGCGTCGCGTGAGATGGCGGCTCAAGCCACTGTTTATTACTGCAGCACGAGAGCTGTTATCCGTGTACATTTTTGAAAACAAAGAGAATGGGAACATGTGTGTTTGAATTACTGCGCACACCATAGGCGGCAACTTCCGGTAGCTCCGCAGCAGATGTGTGGGAGACGATGGCTTCGACAAGTGCTCTATTCTCATGAGAACAAACCACACCGGTCTGGAAGCCATCGCCTTGCGCTTCTGATATGCCAAACCGGAGAAAGTCATCGACATGTTTAGGCCCATATCCAAGTTTCAGTGGTATTATCGTGGAGCCTGATATGTCTAGGCCGAGCATACAAGGGCGATTTAAACCTTGAGAAAGAAAGTAGCTGGAGGTATATATGATAGGGTGCAGAGCGTTTTGCAGGTTCTACCCAATGTATGAACAGCGGCTGTACGACATTCTCCATACTAGAGATACAAACTGATGTGTCTTGAAAAAAAAATAGGGGAGGGGGGTACCAGCGGATACAAAGACCCGTACACAAGAAAAGATATGTTAGACAACGTTTCTTTTCTTGTGTACGCGTCTTTGTATCCGCTGGTACCCCTTCTTTTTTTTTCAAGATGCACCAACTGTCCCAAGAGCAAGCTCTGATGTATCCTGCCAGTACTCACCTGTGAGGTTGAAACTGACGTCCTTGCTGAATGCAAGAGGGGAAAAAAAAACTTGGGCAGGACATGTAACGCGTAGAACAGACACGGAATGTATTTTGTGGTAACAAAGTAAAGGAAAATTTCTTACAAGGAGGCGAAGAGTGAAGTAGATGAGACTACAAAATTGGGTGGGGCAAGACGGCAGAAGCAGCCTCAAGACAAGACTGATTGCCGATAAACGGGGGTGGTCTTCGATTCATAGTGTATTTTACCCGGCTGGTAATGACGATACTTGAGCATGAAGGCTGCGAAGTAGTTTTGGAAATTTTCAAAACTAATTGCTTGCTTTTCGGAAAGAAAGGAACATCAAGCTCTAAGCAGACGTGCCTGACTGCCTCATCGACAGCCCGTGCTCATAGCGCCAATATTTTAGTTGCATTAACGTTCATATCCCTTAACACAATTCACTTAATTCTAATGGAAAATACTTTCATTCCTTCTTTACAAGAAAGTGCATCGATAACTCATGGCTTCTCTTTTTCTCACTTGTAGGTGTCGTCGTTGGGAACTTTGTTGGTGGAGTAAGTTTCGAAAAAGTCGGAGGAAGGTTGACGTACCAGTACCTCGGCATCGCAGCGGCTGTCTGCGTGGTCGGCTCCGGCCTCTCTGGGGTCATCGTGCGCAAGAGATACCCAAGAGAATCGCTCTGGAACGCGCCCACTAAGCAAGACGGCGCGTAGTGTGTGCATTTTTGAACACTGAACATCACTGTGGTTGTGAGCTTCCGGGGGCACTTTACCCTGAAGTGTATACGATGCAAGTTTTCAAGCCTGAGCGGTTTGTAGCTGTGCACTGTGCCCGAGCGAGCATAACCTTGCTGCAAATGTGCCGTAAGTTGTTTCCGCTCTTGTGCCTCAGTGAGTAGGACAGTAACAATGTCAGAGGCTAAAGTAGAGCAAACCAGGGCTTTTGAACAGGCCACAGGAGGCAGCGTTATTCTGCCGACAGTCCCATAACTGCCGGATGCGAGCGACGGAAACAATTTAAAAAGATTTTTCCTGTGCATCGGAAGAATGGACTACTACGTTCAGTATTTTCGTAACAATACCTTACAGTTTTCCAGTATTCAAAACTTTTGTCCAAGAAAGTTGGACATGTTTTGTCGGAAAGCTGAGGATCGGCGTGGTTCTCCCACAGAAAGGACGCTAAGGCTAAGGAATCGCTCCTCCTCCCCCCGCTTTCCCCCTTAGATTAGATCCGCTGATGGCAATGGTCTCGTAGTTTGTTGAAAATTAAGCAACTGCCTTAAGTCAGATGCCGAAGCATAGTTTTACTATTACCGATGAGATGATATCCCCAAATTTCGCCCTGGTCATTGCCAACATTGGCCCACCACACTCTCAAAATTTGGCCCACCCCCGCCCACGAAATTTGACCTTCTCGGATTTGGACTAAAATCGATATACAGGATAATTTGAATGCGCTTAATACGATGATGACCTCGAAATTTGACCCCGGCCAATCCTAAAACAGCAAAATCATAGTAGAAGAATAGAATAGCTATCGCTCGACCATTCGGTGTAACAGAGTTAAACAACTGTCATTTTTTATCCACGTACAGCTCACTAAGATAACCTCGCGTGCTTTCCAACCGGTCTTTGACGGCACTGCAACTGGGCTAACTCGCAGCGCACGTGAGCAGATGCAGTCTGGGAGTACCGCGGAACTTGACACTAGAAGCGTCAGGAAAGCTGCTGCTGCAGTGCAGCGGAGCGCAGTACTGCTCTATCTATAGCAGACATCTTACACGAAGGTCTTCAAGATTGCTCTTGAAATGTTTTGAAAGCGGGCCGGACGTCTGAAAACAAATAAATGACAAAGAAAACGCAAATACAACACCCAAACATCTCAGCAAGGCAAACGCAATGTGATATGTTTCTATAAGTGCGGAACAAACTATATTCGTGGCTCATGTCATGGGTAGAGCATCACACATTATGGCGGGCTTCGCTCATGATATATATACGAACAAGGCTCCGCATAGCTCAAGCTTTCGATTTCCGCGGGCTGTATATAGCTCCTGTAAAGCCCACACGCTCTAAAGAGAGGCCGAGGGCGAGAATGATATACGAAAGCGTAGCACATGCTCTGCGCTCTATCACGCAGTGGTTCCACCTGGGGAGGCTTCAAGTATCAATTGTTTATGAGCGGCTCGTCTGGTTCCCCTCGAGCGAGGGCGGCTAAATTTAGGTTACAGGCCGCAGCGCAGGCCAAGTGGCGCGCGCATCTTTCACGACCGTTTCCAATAATACATACCAAGGCGTCTATACTTCGCAGAGGCAGGCCGTCCGCGTGTGTTCTGACGCACTGGACACACACGATTAAACCGAGACAAAGCCGTCAATAAGTCTCGCGACTTTTCGTTCCGGACAGGAGTGCGTGCTCCGCGTTGTGATCTTTGTAAACAGGCGTCACTGCGAGAAATTAACGCTGCTTGTGGGTGCAGCAGTTTGCTCCTTGACGTGTCGTTGCGACTGACGTGACGGCTCATCAGGACAAACATTATGAACTTCTGGAATAGGGTGACCCTATCTATTAGGGGCATGGGAGAATAGCGGAGCGCCAACGCGCATGCGCCGGAAGCTAACCAGTAAGTATGCAGGACACAAGGACGGAGAAATTTAAACAGCTTTAAACGACAGGCAAAAAACGGGAAAGCTAAAAACTGGATTAATTCAACGGAAAAGAAGCATATATAATATAGAACTATATCGAAATTGGAAAAAGGCAAATCAGAAAAAAATCGTTATTTTTTCGTTTTTTTTCTCTTGTAATTTGCTTACACCTTTTTTATGTCAGCACTGCGTCGCTGTCATCTGCACGGGGTGCGGGCCTTGTCAAGCCTTTTTTAAGGGTTTTTGCTTGCCCCCCACCTCTCAACATCACTTCTGTCCAGTGGACGTTTGATGCTGAAAATAAAGATGACTTTGATAACTGAGGCAGTGCCCTATATACTCTTGAAGCTAGATCACGATGCTTTAGAACGCCCAGCTACAAAAAGAAATTTATCCAAGAAGATTACACATGTGCACTGTGTGGTAAATCTGTAGAAGCAATCGAACGTCTCAGACACGAATGTGATGGTATCCGGCCGGACGTCGATGCGGGCACAGTTACTCTCCCTGGATCCCTAGGGTTTAAAGATAACAATGGTCATGTGAATGAATCTGCGGTGGAAGTTAGCAAAAAGCGATTGGAAGATCGGTGGCTCAAATCAAAGAGGCGGCATAATGTTACTGAAGTGTACGAATGAAAATATATTCAAAGAAAATGGGAATTTCAGACGAATTTTTAACAGCGTTACATAAAAATAAAGCAGAAAAAAAAGCCAAGCATGGTGGCAACTGCCACAACCGCGTTTAAAAGGGAACACTTCTATCTTCCATCCATGCCGCTAGGACAATAAGTGGAGGGGTGTTAGTATCCCTGCGCCTGAGGACTGGCGTCCCGCTATTCATCTGAGCCCCTAACCGGTGTGGTCACGGAAGCCGCGACCTGTACGTTTCCTTTCATGCCAGAGCCACAGTGCTTTTCAATAGCTGAAAGGCCGAGGCAGCTATAGTCGCATACAACTCAAGAACGAAGCGGCAGATGCCCCAAAGGAGCCAATGACGTCAACCGAATCTCCCTTTGGACTTGGCAGCGTGCAATCGCAGGGGGTGGCAGACGAATGGGGAGGGGGGGGGGGGGGGGGGGGGGGGGAGTGCAGTTGCCTTCTTTCAAGCGAGAAATTTTAATAGGAAAGCCATTCTGAACCCAGTTTTGGGGGTGAAAAAACTCTAATACATGCATAAATTGGTGCCGTACACAACCGCCCCTACCAAGAGTAACCAAAAATCAGCTCATCTTGTAGATCAAGGAAAAATTTGGAAGTTGCCGAGACCTACGCACGCTAATAATTCAGAATGCTTGATGCATACTAACCACTAAAATGGCTTATTTTTTAAAACGCTTTTCTTCATCGTCATGTCGCAACTTTAACTGTTGTGCCGAGGATGACTCAATTCAAAAGATTAGTGGCTAACGTGTCACCAATTGATAACGGGCACCTCGGTGGCTTAGTGTATATACGGTGCTCGGCTGCTGACCCGGAATACGCGGGTTCGATCACGGCCGCGCCGGTCGAATTTCGATAGAGGCGAAATTCTCGAGGCCCGTGTACTGTGCGATGTCAGTGCACGTTAAAGAACCCCAGGTGGTCGAAATTTCCGAACCCTTCACTACGGCGCCCCTCATAGCCTGAGTCGCTCTGGGGCGTTAAACCCCCATAAACCATAAACCAACCCAATTGATAAAGTTGCCGATTCTGCCAGGCAGTTAATGACGCCAGTGTCCCGGAGGCAACAGCAAAGCGAACGTCGCCATTGGGTGGCCCCGCCGGGAGCAAGATGAACTCCTGTAGTGCATGCCGCGGGCTCTTGGCTTGCTATGTCGCACATCACACCCATGCGCTATGTAATAACGCAGTGGTTTGGCCGCATTCCAGCACCGTGCTGCAGCCCCCCTTCAAAAGTTCTCACCCAAATCACTTGTGAAAGCCGAGCAGCGGCGCGAGTCGTGAAGTGCCCTGCAAGCTCTGAAAGAGTAATGTGTATTACGTCATATCGCATCACGCGCGGTAGCCAATGGATGAACAGGCGCTGTGCTTACATACTGAAGCAACGCAGAATGTTGCCTCTACGGAGCCTGTAAGTAACAACTACCACGCATTGTTGAGCAACAAAATGTGATGTTGCAGTAACATTGCCTGAGGTACATTATTATGATGTTTCAGAATTGCTGGTTTGGTTTAGGTTTATGGAAGCTTAACGTCCCAAAGCGACTCAGGCTATGAGGGACGCCGTAGTGAAGGGCTCCGGAAATTTCGACCACCTGGGGTTCTTTAACGTGCACTGACATCGCACAATACACGGGCCTCTAGAATTTCGCCTCCATCTAAATTTGACCGCCGTGGCCGGGATCGAACCCGCGTCTTTTGGGCCAGTAGCCGACCGCCATAACCACTCAGCCACCGTGGCGGCTTTCAGAATTGCATCACACTAACGTTCATGTGCACACCTATAGCACCAACTTTCGCCACTAACATCTCGACAACGTTTCAGAGTCCATAAAGGTATGAAAAACATTTGTGAACATTAATTTGTAATAAAATACTGACAAAGCTAATAATTAACTGGTAATGTTGTTTATTGAATCGTGCTGCTTTCGTGAACCCAGTGAATGCAACGTAACTGGTGGATATACTAAAAAAGCATATGAATAGGGCTCGGAAAGGCGCCGTCTTGAGAACTAGCACGTGCGTTTTTACCGCATGCTTTTGCAGAATGTTCGCACAAAGGAGGCAGCGCGGACTAATATGGTTGTTTTAATAAAATGTATTGATGGTCGTATTCACTTGTGGTTCTAATTTTTGCCATTACAAGCTCAAAACTGCAAAAACCTTTGCTCTACTGCCGAGTGTCACTGGCTGTAAAATGAGGGCCTCATGTGGGGGTTGGGTAACAGGGTGTTACCCAACCCAATGCAGTGCGTCTCCACGCAGGAAATTTTATCCACTTGCCAACCAATAAAAGCAGGTGTCCCCCAAGGGAGCATACTTGGCCCCCTATTATTTAACTTGCATATAAATGATATTACGAGCATTAGTTGCAACGCAGAATACGTGACATATGCAGACGACACGACAATATTTTTTGCAGTCGTCCCTACCATTCCCTTCAATCCGCAATAAACAACACTCTTGAAAAACTGGCCACCTGGAGCGCAATATATTCTTCACAGATTAATGTTAATAAAACAAAGGCAATTATTTTCACTACCAGACAAGCAGCCAGCGCTCCAGAGATGACGTTCACCTTAGGCGACGCAGATATAGAAATCGTAGATTCTGTCAAATGTCTTTGTGTCCACTTTCACAAAAATATGTCCTGGGACACGCGCGTTGACCACGTGACCACACAGATAGCAAAAGCTGCTGGGGCCATAAGTAAATATATATCGTACTTACCGATGGCCGTTAAATTACACATTTACAATTCACTTTTCCTTTCACATGTTAACTACTGTCTCTTAGTGTGGGGTAAAACAACAATTGATAATTTAAATCGCATACATGTTCTACAGAAAAAAGCGATCCGCGGCATAGCAAATGTTCATTATCGTGAACACACGCCCGAACTTTTCATTAAATTTGACATTCTTTCCATCCATCATATGTAGTCATTCTACCTTGCAAAGCGATATAAGCATGACTCGCATGAAATTCTCCGTACACTTGCTAACTTGACGCTTCAAACACGACACTACAATGCACGCACCAGTCTAACTGGGAAAATTCCTTACGTTTAAAACTATCTGAACAAATGCTCCGTCATGCCCTACCGACCCTAGTAGACCACCTTCATTGTCAAGGAATAAACATAAGCACCATTAGAAACAATATTCTCAACTCCTTTGTAACGCGAGAGTGAGCGTGTATGAAATTGTTTCATGTATTTTAGAAATTCACTTTCCATTGTAAAATTGGTGTGCTTCCATGGCTGCCTTGTATATATTGACCTTTATTTGTGGCTCGAGAATGAGTGTATATTATTTTGTATTGCATATTATACGTACTGACTGTTACACTTTCTAATGTTTAAAGGTGTATATTTCTAAATCTTCCACTGCTGTTGTCCCAACAGATCAAAGTTTGGCGTGCTCGCCGTTCGAACCACGTTGGCCGAAGGGGTACCACATTTAGCAGGCTGCGAGGTCGTTCGAAACTGGGGCGTGGCCCACGAGGGGCACAGCAGCGGGGTTTACGGAGCTTCTCCCAAGCGAACACCCCTAAAGAAAGCCGGGCGCCAGGCCGGGGGCCGTTTGTACCCATTTTTACCGGTGGGTGTCCGGCGGTGGGTTTCGAACCAACCACCTCCCGCAGCCGAGGCGGGCGTAAATAAGCTCAAGTGGAAACTTCCACTTTTTCATCGAGCCCTCCTCGTCCTCCGTTAATCTTTTTCTGAGGAAGAAATAAAATATTGATTGATTGATACTTATGTGACATGCTCGAGCGCGTCCAGAATAATGCTGCGAGATTTGTTTCCAATGATTACAGCTTTACAACTAGTGTCACGTCTCTTAAAAACCACCTTGGTTGGGGATCTTTAGCTAACCGCAGGAAACATTTGAGGTTGCAAATCATGCATCGCATCTATTTTGGAAGGTTGAGCACTGACAAAGACCGGTACCTGCTTTAACCACACTTTTTTTTCTAGACAACTTGATCATCAGTGGAAGATTCGAGAGATTAAATGTAAGACAGATATTTACAAAGCCTCGTACTTCCCACGGACGATCAATGAGTGGAACAGGCTGCCGGCCGGCGTCACTGAGTGCTGCACGGAAGGTCAATTCCGCGCATTCTTATCTAATGTGTGACGTGCGCGCAGTTCTTTTGCGCGTGTCTTTTCATTTCATTAGCGTATTTTTAGCGCGGTTGTTCTCCTTCAGTGCATGCTTTTCCTCATCTATTATTACTTGTATTTTGTATTTTTTGTATTTGTATTTTTGTTATCCTCTGTACTTTCGGCCAAACGAGCAGAAGTCATTGTGTCCCCCCCCCCCCCCCCCCTCCTGCATTAATGCCTCCGGGCGCTGCAGGTATCTGTAATAAATAAATAATTGATTGATTCACCCAAAATTTTGCACAATTTCGAAAAATTGGCGTTTTGATTTAGAAGGGCGCTTTTTTCGACGTAGCATTTTCAGCGGTTTAGTATATGAGAATACAGCTAAAACGCTGTAACTAGCAGGCTGGATAACTATTGAGCAAACATTTTAACTGTAACCGTTTGGCTCCTTAATCACCGAGAGGCGTGTACGTAGCCCACCGTAAGTAATATCCATATCAGTTTGTAAAGTTTCGAAAACGCGGTTACCCTCAGCGCTGTGGTTCAACAAATTCTGGCTACATTGAGCCAAAATGCATGTGCTTTCGAGAACCTTGCAGGCAAAGCAAACTCTCCAGTGCACGTAACTCGTCGAAAGAGCAAAAGTTGGGCCACAGCGCCGAGGGTAGCCGCGTTTTCGAAATTCTAAAATCTGATCTGGCAATTCCATACGGAGGGCTACACGCCTCTTAATAATTAAGGAGCCTACCAGTAATCGTTAAAAAGTTAACTATTAAATATTAATTAACCATCCAGCTAGTTAGCACGACTTAGCTGTATTTTGATGTATTACACCGCTGACAATGCTATGTCAAAGAAAGCGCTCTTCTAACTCAAAAACCATATCTTTAAAAACTGTGCAAAGACTTAGGTGAAACACCGTGTATTACCTCCCTGAAAGTCACTCTCATGTTTATGTGTGCGCTGCGCGATGGGGTTTCCTGGTTTGTAATAAAGTGTAACAAAGTGACTTTTGAGCTAGTTGGTTCTGCATTATCCAAAACAATGAGTGTGTGTCTCATCCTCCTGTCCATGTCTTTCAGCGCTGTTTTCGATAATGGTTTGCAATGTTTCTGTGGCGCATTGTTTCGTGCATGGCTTGGTTGTATGACTTGATCGCTGCGGAAATCTTGATATGCTATTTACGGGCATTAATGCACCGTAAAAAAATTTGCACCTTGCGGTGAGTTGCTTTAAATGTTCTTTTGCGCTTCACCTTTGTAAGTATTCTTATTATTATTCTTCACCTTTGCAGATTATGCAGAGGGTCATTATTATTTTTTTTTTCACATAGGACATGCGTATGTTTTGCACAACTACTGATACAAATTAAACGGAAACGTTTTCTGCACTCTTTGTCAATCCGAAGTCAAGATAATGTCATATCAATGTTACCCAAATGTTGTACTAACGTACGTATAGTGCGTACCGTTACCTGGTGATCAAGAATGGTAACGAAGCAACATTACGACAACGTTATCAACTGACATTTTAAACTATTCAGGCGACGTTTTGGCAACATTTTGCTTTGCTTGAGTACTATTTTGAGCGAATTGTGCTCATAAAACATTGGATATCTTGTAAACGCATGAGGACATGAATCGCATGAGTGTTCTTTTCGTCCTTTGTTTCACATTGTGCTTTCGTTACACACAGTTTCATTGAAATGTGTAGCGTTACCATGCCTCTTTTTGTTTTTTCATCGCATTATATGTGACCACGAACGTACTTAATTGCCCCCTCCCCTCTTTATATGATCGTGATGGTGACTCAAAGCCGCAACATTATTAAATCTCCACAACGTCGGTTGCAGCCAACCCACCGATTTCCTCAGCAGCCGACGGCGTAACATTAGTTCGCAAGTTTTAAGAAACGCGACAAGCACTTGAAGCAGCAACGTCCAGTCAGCTGCAGCGCATTAGTGAAGAGTGAGTCAAACGAGGGCTAAACGGGGAGTAAAACATGACCCCTGAACTCGGGAGTAAAGACCCATTGCACACGGCACAGAGAGTCGAATTCGTCGTATGTCGAGCGCGTCGCGCTGCAGGGAGTCAATCACTGCCGTTGTCGTTCACCTAGCACGCTACGGTGCGGTTCGCTCATGAGCCCCAAAATGACGTCTACAGACAATGGCCCCTTGTCGATGTCGGCCAAGGTCAGCGTACGCGCACACGAAAGCCGGGATGTGCGCTGCAGCCCTTTTGCGAGCTGGTTCAGACCGGTCAATTTGCGCTGTACGTCCTGTGCAGCAGAGCTTAAAGTTCAGCAGCATTACATACACAACACGTACGACCTTAATCAAAAGAGCGATATGCGTGACAATTTATACGGTTTGAAGTCTCCAGGTACAGTTTTTCGTCTGTCTAACCGTGTTCGGCATGACTTGAAGCCAGAAAGCAACCGTGCGGAGTTTGAGCTCCGTTGCTTGCTGCATGTCATGTGCCCGTTCATTTTGCGACATGACGCGAGAAAGAATACAGTTGAACCCGGATATCGAAAATAGTTCGATACATCGATATATAAAAAATGGCAAAGATGAGCAATTATCTGTAATCCAGAATACATTGCACCGGCACTAGTTGTGCAGGCAGTGCACCGCTCGTAAGACGTTGCTACTTGCTAAAAAAGTTGTGGGACTAAAAAAAGAATGAAAAATAAAGTGTCCCAGCTCTACAGTCGTATACAAGTCAAGAACGTAGATGAAGATGATCTTCAAGGGAGGCCCTCCAGTCAACGGCGTCGACCGATTTTCGTGACGCCGCGATTAATCCGAATAAGCCATGGTTATTTTTCCTTTTCATCTCCCCCCCCCCCCCCCCCTCCCCCTGCGATTTCACGCTAGCAGGTTCAAGGAATCGGTCAAGGTGGAGAATCGGTCGACGCCGTGGACTCATTTTGAGGAGAATTCTTCGCTTCGTTCTCGATCGAGTTGTCTAAAGGTACAGCGAACTCCGCATCGAAGACGTTGCGTACAGTGTTTATAACTATCTCCTACCCATCCAAGATGTCCATTCCTGTTACCAGTACAATATAAAGAGAGTAATATGTATTATAACCAAGGCACAGCTGGTTTTCACAACGCCTTCGGCAGCACGCCACGCGAGAGCCGCCGCTGGATTTAGTTAGGTTGGCTTCACCGCATGACAGCAATATGGCGTGGAAAATGAGTACAAGAGGCTGAAGGCCACCCTGTAATGCACACGCCATGTTCACCATGTTCACAGCTCGAGCGCCGGCGGCAGGTGCCCTAGGAAGCGCGCGTAAACTGACTGAAGAGCGCCGTTAGGAGAAGCGCCACTTGCAGGGGTGCGGCGCGCAGTTCGATGTATCGAACGACCGGCGAAGTCGTAGTTCGATATACAGCGTGAAATTTCCTATACTTTTAGATCGAATTTTTAAAGGAATCCTGTGTTTGATGTAGACAATAATCTGAAACAACACGATTGTGTTTGAAATAATGTGCGAGAAAAAGAATGAGAAAATCATTCTCCACAGGGTTGAGTTCTCCCTCCCCACCTCTTTCACGTTTAAGAAAAATTCATTCGGTTGCCATACGATTACAATTAGTTTCGAGCTTCTTTGATTACAACCATGAAGTAAAAAAAATAAGATGAATCTCCACTGGATAGATCATAGTAGAGGTAAGAATAAAGAAAGTTTCCTCTATAAGGAGAATGCTTTGTTTGTTCTTGAGGCATAATGAGCAATGTGTTGTTCTTTAAGGTGCACTGTATCGTTGAGTGAAAGTCTGCCCTTAAGCACACATTTGGTGGCACTCTATGCAGAATTATACAACTGCAACCTTTTATGTCATTGTTTTTCGTTGAGACAAATGTGCATCCGATTTTTCCGCCTTCAGTGCATCCTGTGGAAACACATTAATGCTTGTTTTCACTTCACAGCAAAAGTCGAACTGATCTGTATTGACTGCACCACAATGCTAGCCAGAGCACAACAGTTCAGACAGACAAGAGACAAAGCAAAAAGTAAGTAAAAGAACAGGAGGAAGAGAGAGAGGAAGAGACTGTCACACAGAGTTGCGATGTAAGCTCAGGGTTATTTACATCTTTCCTAAAGCAGAGATGCCTACTTGCATGCAATAAGGAATGGGTGTTATAAGAGGGAGTCACACTGAATGGTTTTCATGTACAGTTAGCTCATTTCTTTGTATTACTGGTAAATTCTTTCTACAGCTTTCAACTGCACCCCACAATTGCCAAACCATAAATTAGATCTGAAACAAAAATGGCTTCAAGAAATCCTTCAAATTAGTGGTGTGCAAATAGTACTTTTTAGAAGCTGAAACAGATCCAAATTGTGATGCTTTGCTACATAACAGAATACAAATGTGCAGCTGAAAAGTGAATTGAATACAAATTGAATAGTGAAAGAAACAAACCAAACAATTGTATGAATATTCAGGACTTGAGATGAGAATGTAAAGTGTGTGAATACTTGAACATAACTAATATTCATGTAAGACAACGAAGGCCTAACGGCGACCCTATAACTTACCATTGGAGGGATCCAACTCTAAGTCAGTATTTTAACCCCACAACCATCAAGTTATATGCATAAAATAACACCGACAAAGACGTCAAACATACCAGCAATAACAATACAGCTCAATAGATAAGACAGGCAAGAGCTATGACTGCGAGCCACGGTCAGAGATATTGGGCATCAAGGTAGTGTTTTCTATACATGCCCAAACCCTCCCGCATCGCCCAGTTTCGGAGGCCATGCGCAAACATTACGAAAAGCGCCACACGAATACTGCATCGCGGCGTTGAATCCTCCTTTCCGTGTAGACCGACCATGGCAGCATGCTGCATGGCATCAAAGTGGATCATTTTTGAAACAGTTGTCAAAGAAAACTGTGGCATTCCTTCATGCGAATCATCCAAAAACTAATCAAAAACTTGAAAGCACAATCGAACAGTTTAAAAAAATTTTGAACATACACTGTTATTAACACAATGAATCGAGCAGTTATGTATCTGCTACGCTGTTTGAAAATTTAGAATATTCATGCACCCCTACTTCAGATGCTTAATATGACTAAATATGGTGCACAGTGCAAAAAGTACCAACAAATTGGAATAATTTATTGCGCCACAGTTTCACATTTCCATGTTGTCACAACAGCTGGCAGTAATTAGGCTGAAAGATGTTACTTTCACTTTAGTAATGAAACACACCCTGCAGTGTTTGCAGTCTGCAAACCATTGCTGTCGCAAAGTAAACCCACCATGTATCAGGAGCATGCATCATAAGTTTTCTCCTGATGAAGAGCATACCAACAATCACACTGGCACATAAAAAGAAATCACTCCACGGCAATGCCTACGAATGCCAAGCTACAAAGGATCCTGTACAAACACGAGCACAAGGTCAAAATTACTTCTGTGGAAAAAGCGTAACAAACAATGGTCACTTTTGAGTATTTTGCTTCTTCAGGCAACCTTGAGCAGCTGCCGCCGGCAAACAAAACCTTTTCTGTTTGTGGCATAAGCTGTAAAAAATAAATTAGTAATTATTTCATATGACAAAAATTCAAACCTCAAAGTTGTCTCTTATTCTGCAAATAATCAGTGCATGAAAGCAATCAGCACTCCAATGTAATATGAAACAAAAGAAAAAGTATTAAACATTTTCAGAATGTTAGATATCAGCATATGTCAGTTCTGTGAAGCAATTCATATATGTTTCCATTTTACTCATAACACTGTCAGAGAAACAAGGGCCTTGGGTAGATATTTTTTTCACATAAATGAGCTACGGTTATTTATTTTGCTGTTACTGCATAGCCAAATGGGCAAGCTTTCACTATCATAACTGCTTCTTCTGTAAACTTTCTAGCCTGGGCACAGTCATATTTCTCACTGGACTGCATTTTGCACCTGGCACTACTAATCCACCACGCCTGCGGCATTGAGCACAGTGACTTAGCAAACAAATTGGCGATGCCCAGAGAGCGGCTGGTAGCACCAGGTGCAAAAAGCAGTCCAGTGAGCAGTATGATGATGCTCAGGTTGATAGGTCTATACTGGGTGCGAAACCTACACGGCAGCCTATAAAGAAGGGCAGAGAGCAACATTTTCTGTTATATATGTTTGGGAAACAATTGCATCATGAGCCACTGACCAAAATAAGTCAATTACTTCACACCTTTTCGAAAACCCCTGCCTACCCTTGCACAAGGAGATCACAGGGTGGTTTTTATGCTCTAACTTTCTTGAGGGTCACAAGAATAATTTTTCTCACTTTCCAGAGCCTCTGCACAAAAGCGGCCCAGTAGCAGCTCAGAAAAAGGATGCAAAATGTGTGTAAAGACTGATGCGTTCGATCTAAGGCTGCATGAGTAGTAATTTGCTTTTGTATAAGCTTACTGCATGAATAAATAAATGACCCACTGCATCATCAGCCATACAATCAATGCATTTTTGGGCTGTTTTGCACAAGACAATGCGAAAAGTGAAAAAGCACTTCAAGGTATGTTATTGCAGGCTACAGTCGTCCAAAGTAACAACAAAAAA
This sequence comes from Amblyomma americanum, assembly GCF_052857255.1. Lineage (NCBI taxonomy): Eukaryota > Metazoa > Arthropoda > Arachnida > Ixodida > Ixodidae > Amblyomma > Amblyomma americanum. The sequence continues at coordinate 7,323,955 of NC_135503.1, read as the reverse complement.
GCAGATCCTCTGCTAAAGATTACAAACCAAGCTGTCTGAGTTTCTCTGCTGCAACATGTACCGAAAAAATAATTGCCACTGCAAATGATAGGTTCTGACAAATAAGACTATGTCATAGCCAAAAACTGCACAAAGTTTAAGGTTTCACAAACATGAAGTACAAGAAGCTTAGGCAAGATGAACTGGAAAACTTCACAAGCAAAGTAAAATGGTTTAAACTTACAAAATGTAGCCCTAAACCTACCAAGTTGCAAATATCTGAATTCCAACTAGAAGTATGGAGAAATCATCTGACACACATTGTCTGCAAGGAGTTCAGTGACCTGCCATCATAAGAATTTCACTAAGTGTGACTGAAAAAAAAAAGGCAGGGAAAAAACCTTTTAACTTCGGCACTTGTGCTGGACGTTAGTAGAAAATTCTCAGGTATATAAAGTCCTTCACTTCGAGCAGGCTGCTTCTGGGGCTGTAATCTCAGCCCACAATCTTTTATGCAGCGCTTCTCGCCAGCAGAATTCGGCATGTGCAGCTGTGTGCAAAGAAGACATCTTCATCACAGTTTTTTCTCCCACCAATCGTTCCAGACATCACACAACAGACAGCTTTGTACGCACAAGACCGACTGGACATGGGCAAGGCACGGCACATGACACGGATGGGCATTCCCGTGGTCCCCCGAAAATTGTCAGGAGACGCCACGCTTCGAGAATGGTTGCTTCTCCTCACAAACTTGCATTGTCCGTGAGCCTTCACAGGGAGCACATAGGAGACTACAGTACAGGCACAGCAGCAGTGCCAAAGTTCCCGGTCGTCAAAGGTGTAACCAGCCGCTATTCAGCTCAGGGATGTCACAGTGCAGCTGCACTTTTTCTCCGCACAAAAAGCTCCCGAGGGCCACTAGAAGCAGTGCCATGGCAACAGTAGGGGAAGACACAGGACAGAGACTAGCTGCAGTTCATCCTTGGGCATGGAAAAAAAAATTACCCCACAAGAAACAACTAAGTGGGCTTCCTTTCAGCACATTATCAAGCTTATGTGTCACTTTACCTTCATTTAACATGTGCACCAGGCTTGATGCCCTGTCAGAAGCAAAACTATGACCATACAACTAGAAGCATCAGGAAAAGACTCGAGCCTGCACTAGTAACACATTGCCGAAATCATGGAGTTCAAGAACAAATGCCACACTGGAAGTGTACTCGCTGTCGGAAGGGAAGAGAGATGGCAGTAGTGGACAGAGAGTGTATATCAAGGGCTCCTGAGTAGGGTGGAAGGGTCGGTACTTGGCGACGAGATGACAGGCTTGCCACACCTGCTGGCACTTGGTCGGCAGCCGACAACTGTGACACTGGTCCAGTGCAGTTTACACGTGTAGGAGCAAAGAAGGGAGGCGGAAAATCGTTTGTAAGGGGGCAGCCATCCAGAACGTTGTGGTGGGTGTGTTTTATCGGTGGAGCAACGGGGCAACGGACAGGCAGCCTATTTGGCCTTCTTCATGGCAACACCTCGTTGCCAGGCCAGGACAAGCCTCACGGCAAAGTAGAGCGAAAACAAGTGAACCTGGAACGCCACGGTGAGGAAGGCGTACCAGAGCACAGCCACAGGGTAGCCCTGCCACAACTCAACGCCTTGGACGGCATGACCGTGCTGCACAAAGGCGTACATGTCGCGGAAGAAGTAGACCGCAGCTCCGAACACAGGGCACAGTCCCAGGAGGAACGTGCCAACGGCATAGACCTTCATGCTGCTTGCGCGGTTGCGGCGAATGGCGGTGAGGCCAGGCAACATGAAGACCAGGCTGGCAAGCCACACCCACTCCCAGAGCAGGGGCTTGGGGATGTACAGCTCTTCCAGCTCAAGGATGAAGATGTCCAGCCGATCAAGCACATCCTCGGTGAGCTTGGCACACATGGCCAGGAAGAGAAAGAAGTGCAGCAGCATTGAGAACTTTAGTCGTGTCTTGTAGATGGCACTGAAAGGACGGGGAATAGAACAAAGGAATGCAGCAGTCAGGACACTGGCAAATTTATTTGCTCCAGTGCAAAACTACTTCTCGTGCTTGCATCTAAAAAGTCTCACATGCTCAAGTTTCAATTACGTGCTGTGCAGCCTTCGGTGTTTAGAAATATCTCCGAGTGCGACCACGAACTGTGTGGGAACCAGAGCTTAATAACATTTTTATCCATTCTTTTATTTAGCTCTAGAAGTCGTGGCACCTAGCAACCAAATTCGTTTTCGAGTAAAACGAAGGACAAAGTGCGGAGCGAAAACGAAACTAACCGGCAATTCCGGTTTTCTGAATGACGATTTTTATGAACGACAAGCAGCGGCAGCACGGAACGACTGGCGGGTCTCGCGAGATACTTGGCCGCAGCATTCACTTGCATGTAGTAGTCGCAGTGCGCAGGACAGGAACGATGACATCACTTGCGCCAACTATCGCGTTTCTAGAGGCAATAGGTTCAATATCCTTACAAAGCAGGCGGAAAGCAGTGCTCAGTCCATGTTCAATGCACGTTCATAAATCGCAGCATCAACTTTCAATAGAGAGCATGCTTTTTGGATGTTCGGGGCGCGCCGGCAGAAACCTGACAGCTGCGGGCTTGGTGAATAACTTCTATCACTCATGCAAACGTCCCACATTGCCGAGCGGGAAACGGTAATGTGCTTCATCGCGAAAAACATAGGAAACAGCGCAGCAGCTGCCTAGCCAAGTTTTCGGCAACCAAGAAAAATCTCTCCAACGCGGTGCCACGTATTGCCTGCCGCGCTAATTTTACAACATGGTTCCTTCACTTGCCAGCCACCACATAAGCCTGCTGTCGCTTCGCCCCTTTATAATTACGCAAAACACCGTGTCCTCACTGTTTTTCTATCGCCCAATTCGCTTCGATGCCTTGTTGTACCAGAAGTTATTCCGGCTGTTCCTAATATTAGCAACGCTTGCTAAGGGTATTTGCTCGAAGACAATTGTTGCACACAACTAACCTGATTTGGTAGTGCGATGCCACTTTTTGTCGATGATTGAAATCACTGCCATCAGTGCCGCTAACGTGGATGCCGCCACGAGAAGCCATGTCTTCTGTTATTCTTCGTACAAAATTTGAGGAATCCTTGATCGAGGTCGGCAAGACGACATCGTCTCCCTACCGGAAGCCCTGAACCACTTCCGGCTGAAATGCACTAAAACATAGCAACTGAATTACTAGTCACTGGTTCAATAAAAAAGTAACAATTGCAGTGAGTAATTATTTGCAACAAATAAGATTCAAATAATTTCTTCTACATATTCTTGCGTCTACCTTTTACTGGTTACGAAACTGTTCATGGTTGCTCCATGCAAGGCCGGCCGAATCCACTTATACGGAAGAGAGCATAGGGAGGGTGCCTTATATTTCATCCTTTTGCGTTCTTGGGTTTGCGTGCATGTTTCATCCCGAACCGAACCATTTCCACGATTTTTGTGCGTCTCCCGTGTGACTTTCGATACATTTTCGTCGACTGCTTACTGTGACCCCTTCGAAAACTCAAAATGACAGCTGATGAGGAAGAGGACATCCCAGGTAAGCTCGCTCCCGTTGCTACTGTTGAAAGATGCTCGCATCTCGAGCTCATCGTGTTCTTTGGCGCCTGTTTCGCTCTTTGATTGAATTTTTCATCTATTGGCCAGTGCCGACCGGCGCATCCTATCCGAAACCACCGCACCCGATCAAACGATCGGGGCGTGGAGCATGCTTCTCCGGTGTACCGCTATGCGAAGATGACCACTCCTACGCACGCAAACGGGTTCGCACCACATCGGTCGCTATGCAGACCGAGCTAGCGCGACGAACGGCGCTCGCTGTCTCCGGGTTTCCCGGAAGAGCACGTTTTTCTTCTTTTTTTTTTTTTTTCACGGGCTTGTGCGCGACGTCTCGAAGCACGCTTCGCCGCCGTAGGTCAGGGCGAGCGTAAAATGCGACCCTCGTACGCTGCGCTCGTCGCGATTAATTACGACGCCGCGCTTGAGAGGGGAGGGGCTGCGCGGGAGGGAACGCGCCGTTACGGCATATGAGCGCTAGTTCGCGACGATTTTCCCTCGCTGCGCGCTCGACTGGCCCGATATTCTTGCTTTCTGCGAGCGGAAGAGAGTCGCGCCGTCGTTGCTAACTGGCAGTACGTGGTGCGCGGCTCCCTGCCGTCTTACAGACTACTTATTTTGGAATCGGGCCAAGGTTATTTGATTGTGACAGACCGGGGGTGTGGCCGGTGCGCGCTCTCTGCGTGGTGTAGCGCACTTCGCGCCGCGTCGGTAACGCGCGCGTACGCGTAGCGCCGCTATACCTTGGAATGTGGTCGCACGTCTGTGTAGTGGCACGCGGAACTCGACCTGTTGGTCTAGGGGGCAGCTTCCATTGTGCTCATCATTAGCTCATGTGTTACGGCCGTCATGCGAATTACTCATCGCAAATTGTACGCTTAATGTACACAATTTACTCGTGCTCATTTTTTTTTCTTTCTCAAATAAACTGACCTCAAGCTATGTTTAATTTTTGTGCAGGAACTGAAATTGATTTGCATGTGTCATTACTTATTATAGCAAATTTCTTGTGGCACGTTTTCATTTGAGAAGCAAGCATGATCTGAGCTCATGTTGTCTAGTTCAAACTTTAACATTTTGTTCTCTGATCAGGTGCACTGGTATGAAATGTTATATTTTCTCTGTGCTTAATTAAACTCATCTTGATGAACTGCAGAATATAAGGGAATCATAAAGCTACCAGCTTGTTATTGGTGTCATGTAATATCAGTTAAGCACAGATGCATAGCAAACATCACTGGTTTAAAACTGCTGTCAAAAGGCACAGTTTAAACTTTCTTTGAAAAAAAGAGGACCAAAATTTGTAGGGAGAGAGATGAGCAAAAAGAGTCAAATAAATGAATGGCACAATCGGTGCACTTCTGTAAAACAATCATAAACTGTTGTGTTTCAACACTATAAATGTGTTTCCTTTATAATAGAGATAGGCCATGTGTAGCCTGGCCTTGTAGTACGCATGGCTTGTTTACACATGCAAGTTGTGCACATCATGCATTTCCAGTAAGCATTTTCATTACGTTGAATGTATTGGCTATTAACAACTTCTTGATTTGGGGAAAAAAGAAAGGCACTTTATTACTTCAGTGCACAAACACCTATTTCTGCACAATTATTTAGTCTCTTTGGTTCTCGTGTTCATCTTCCAAAAGGCTCTGGGGCAGTATGCACCTTTGGAAAGACAAGGTTTGCTGGCAACATGCCCGGAATGTTCTGGGTGAAAAACGATCCTGTCATTCACGTGGCCTGCGGGGATGAGCACTCTGTCTTCATAACTGGTATGTCCAGCCGCACAGCATGTGAGCCGCCTGCCTAGCGTGGTGTCAGTTTTGTGATGACTTTTGCAGCTGCAGCAGCTCCGCGAGAAAAACAAATACGCAGTTGCCTGTACCTTTGCTACAATATATTTGATGACTGCTTAGCGCATTGGCTGCGTATCTCTTTTGTTCTCCTGCTCTGCTTGATGAAATTGTTTTATTTGTTTTCCTTATTAGTCTGTAGGACTGGTTCTACTGAACCTATGCATTAGGCACTCTCAGAAAAAGTTTAATAGTCGGAACCCTTTCCACTGGAGCAAAGAGGTGATTGCAGTGCCGTAATGTGATAACCACAGCTATTTTTATCACTGCTTTAACTACTGTTCTGATGCGAGATATTACCACAGTTGTGCTGCCATCACTGGCCGCCATTATCGTGGCCAATAAGTTACACCAGAAATCCAACATGCAGGAGGCTTATTTTAGGTTGAATTATATTTGTGACTGTCTTCACCTGGTGGGTCTGCCTTGTCATTTATCCTCCGTGAGATGTGTTTCAGTCTATAATAAACTCAGCTAATTCCTTCCTGTGTTGATAAACCACCAGGATAAGCTGGGCATGTCTTTAGTGGCAAAAACTGCTGGTAATAGCAGCCCGCTAAGGAAGCTAATTCGTGGTGACACTGCATGCTATGCAACAAGCACACCATTCCAAGTAGTCTTGTGTATTGGATGAATGAACTGCACAGATTTGTGATGGCAGTGCTTTCACATAAGCAGTTTTGGTATATTTGTCATCAGTGCACTGTGCACCAAAAAGATTTGTGGATTCAGTTGTTGATTAGAAGAAACAATTGCTCCATTTAGTGCCTGTGCTAATTAATAAGGTTAGCATAGTGGTGTACTTGTACTGATCTAAGTTTAGTGGCCTTATTAAATTGGCAGTATATTGTTTACAGTATGTTGCAAAACATTTCACCAAAAATGCTTGAGTTCTTAAAAAATCGGGATGATCAGACCATGAGCAGTAAAGGAGGTAATATATTAAGACACTGTTTTATTATAGGATGGTGCTAAACTGGCTCATGGTGCTTTAATTCCTTGTTCTTCCCTTTTGTCTGGCAGGACAACAGTAAGGATATGTGGGAATTTAAACTGTAATACTTTATAAGAGCCAGTGAAGGTGCGTTTGAGTGAAGCATTGGGGCTGTTTGATTAGTGTACAAAAATATGTGTGCCTGCTCTGTAGTGCCAAGAAGCCTTGCTCATCAATTCTTTACTATTGAAAATTTCAATTTCTTTAACTGCTGTTTGTTCTGTGCTCTTGTAGAGTTGCAGTATTGTCAGTGTGCTTCTTTCCTGCATGCTCTTTCCAGCCGGAGGCCGTGTGTTCAGCTTCGGAAGCAACGAATACGGCCAGCTGGGGCACGGTCACAAGAACACTATTGTGCGACCCAAGTGCATAAAAGGTACCATCATGGCAAACCCCTGTCGCTTTTCTTGAGTTTTGAAGGGGTCCTGAAGTGCCATTCTTTGAGATTAGATTATTCCTTTCCTAACTGCACTGGTAATGAGCTTGTAGAAGGTACAGGGCAACGACCAGTGCAATACATGCAACGCCCACTATGCTCACTGTCATAAGTAAGCATGCTGCTGACACCTGTCTGTTTTTTTATCTTATCTTCTTTTTTTTATGGTGGGCTTGTCATTGACCTTTCTTCTCTTTTGTGAGAGAACCTGCAGATGGTGGCATTTGTTATTTTCTGTGATCAAACAAACACCTGCTGGGCAGACCCTATAGAAGATAGCTAGAGATTAGATGAAACATGTACAAGGACCAGCAAGAATGTTTCAGGGCTGCTCCAGAGATTGGTGTTGCTCAGATGAATGCCTCAGTGTGCCTAATATGTTGTGAATGCCTTGGCAGATACTGATGTTACTACATTTGATGCTTTTGAACTTGTTTTGCTAAGCCTTTTTTGTTTGCGTGTTTCAACTACTAATGGTGGAACGAGCTTAGCAAGTTTTGTGCTCATGGGCTCATTCCACAGACATTCCACAAGCCTGCCTAAAAATGGCACAAATGAAAGCTTCACTTTGTGCATACATGTGCTGCATGGCTGAGGACAGATATGAGGGACAGCTGTTGAAAAGAAAGATTGGTCGGAGAAGCCGGCTGACTTGCACCTGTGCTTAATGTAAGGCATAAAAGTGGCTGGTTTTTAGGTATGAATGGTTTTGAATATATCTGGCAAAACTCATTGAAAAAGTGCACAATGCACTTGCAGTCACATCTGAATGTGTGATGTATGCATAAGTACTAGGATATGCACATCATAATTGTTGACCCTGTATGCATGAACTTGTGTGTACATGTATATGTGTGCATGCATGCACAAAGACGTAAGAGATATTTCTTTGAGGGCTATGTGAGGGCTGCAGAGCATATACAGCTTACTAGTGGGAAAAGTATTTGTCACGAATGATAGTTTAGTTACGTTACAAATAAAATGAGTTCAAATGGCAGGAGGAGTATGGTCTGCTTAGATGGCACTGTGATTGTTTGCCTTTGCTGCTGGAAACGGCCACTTTGGTCACGACAAAAGTGAGGCAGCATTCTAAACAATGAGTGGCGTGCCCAGTTTGTAGCATTTTTTTCTTAGTGTGCTCAGAATGACCCGTTTATACTGATGCACATTCATACACCTTCAGTAGATTGCAGATGCTTGTGCAGGTGGTGTTGAGAGACTGTTAGTGTCTGCTAAAACGAAAAATCATTATTAAGAGAGAGGTAGAAGCAGGAGTTGGAAGTGTCTTTGTTGCTGGTGCACATGAAAGACGATGAAGAGGAAAGTGGTAGATGTAGGAGTGTAAGTGTTCCTTGGCATGCCTTGAGTGAAAATGAAGGTAAAGATCCTTCGCCTGCCAGTCATGCGTGACTGTTTTGCTTGAATGAGCTGAATTCAGATTCAGAAATGCAACCCCTCGAATACCTGGTGGGGTTGCCAATATGTGTTTTGAATGTATGAAGGAAAATTCTTCCACAGCTTGACATTTTCAGGCAGCAGCAAGTGCAGAAGATGCAGTGTGTAATGTGATCGGAGTGAGAAAGTTTGCATAAATATGCTGACTCACTTTTTGAGTGGCCTCACACTTCCTGCAACTCTCACACACAAAAAAAAAGTCATTTGGTGTGATGAAAACTGTTACATAGTTTTCTGCAGCTTGAATGCTTTGTCATTTCAGCGCTGAAAGACCAAAGGGCTGTTCTTCTAGCATGCGGGCGTGCTCACACCCTGGTTGCAACTGGTGAGAACAACTGCATCGGTTTGGTCTTCATCTATACATGAAATTATTTTTCGTGCATGGAAACTCTACATACAAGTTATTCATGAAGCAAACTAATGTCTGTGATTTAGTTTTTGAAGGGAACCGTATGTTGGGTTTACAATTAGGTGAAGTAATGTATGGCCAGTTTACAGTAAACTTTATTTTTCTGAAGGGTAGATACTTAGGCTTGTTGGTTTATTTCAAGGGTAGAAAACGTAGCGCAAAAAAGACAGGGACTCAAAAAGAAAGCGCTGTGTGTGTTTTCTTTCTGAGTCCCTGTCGTTGCACTACGTTTTCTACCCTTTGTTTTTCTGAATACTTCATTTTGTTTAGCTTCTCCAAGAGTGAACTGCTGCTCTGCTATGGTACTCGTCACATGTTGATATTGAATAGATTAATGTTATCACACGGATCATCATTGCCATGATTTGAATGTTGCTATTGTCACTTAATGACAATCATTTAATCATTTACACAGTGTATTGTTTCAGAAGTGCATTAACATGTAGAGTCCTGAATATTGGAAGTGCTTTCTGCCATAGATCTTTACCGCAATCTGTGTAGCAGAGTAACATAGTAGATGGGCAGATGGCACTGTACTGCAGCGGGAAGTATATTGCTATTCTTTTCGCTCGTGTAATCAGTTTGGGCACATTTGTGGTTTTTGAAAATATAGTTTTGTTTGTTTGTTTTTATTTTTACTGAAGTACAGTTTCTTTTCTGTTGTACATGTCCTTATCTGGAATTTGCTTTTTTAAGGATGTGCTGCAAATTTCATATTCCAGTGTGGAAATGAACTTCGTCTTGAAAAACGGGGCCTCGAATCTACGTTGTTCTTTTTATTCCTGTTCTGTCATAACAGATGATCACAGGGTGTATGGCTTTGGCGTCAACACCGAACATCAGCTGGGCCTCAACTCTCAGGAGTTCCAGCATGCCGAGCCTGCTCTTATCACTGCATTGACCGGGCTGGAAATCAAGCAACTGGCTGCTGGCGCCGAGCACTCTGTAGCACTTACAGGTTTGCTAGCACTGATTTTTCCTTTTCTTACAGCAAAAGTTGTTATAGCTTGTATTTGGCCATGTAGCCCTGCATTCTACCGTCGAATCTACAGGGTCAACTGTGAGGTCATTTAGTTCATTGGGCAGTTAATTTAATTGAACTTAATTAACTGTGGGATGTGGCGGTGTTCAGGTGGCAAAGTGGAGGGAGGGAAATTCCCCTATTTGCGTTTAGGGGAGAGAAGGAAGAGGGAAGAACGAGAGGGAGGAGAGGGAGTGGGCAGCCAAATCTGATTTAGCCACTTCGTATTAGCACAGCTGGGCTTTCTCCTACAGCTTACAATTTAGATTCCACCGCTAAATCCAAGGCTAAATGGCTAGACCAAAGCTATAACAGCTTTCGCTGATTAATACGTTAAGATGGTAAGCTTAGATTTACATTTTTTTTCCACTTCACACGGAACTGAGATGGCACATGAATCAGGCAGTTCCCTTGAACAAGCTGAGACATGCAGCTCTGGTGCCTGGACATGACTGTATCATCATTCTACTGTTTTTGTTGAGCTCGACAGCTGAAATTTTTCATCACAAAGAGCTCACAGGGAACTGTAGTTTGGGTTGAGTATTGTTATCGCTTTGGCAATGGTATAGTGCTACTAGCTGGAATTTTGTGCCTAAACAACACACTTGTGGCTTTTATTTCTTCTGTTGTTTTATCTCTGCATGGTTTATTGCAGTCCAAAATTCGATTTCTCATTTCAAGGGTCCGCCTTGCATTTTATGATGCAGTTAAATTCTTGGAACTGTTATGCATATTGGGAGGCCTTGCCATTGTTCATTGTCTGCTATTGTTGCTGCGATATTCTCTGGCTTGCCACTGCTTAGCAATATTTTGACTTGTTTGACATTAGAGCACTTTGGATTACTTGCTGTAGCTGTTATTGCTGGTGCTTGCTGTTCCTGCTTTGCATGGCCGTTGTCTAGTCTCATTTATTCAAACTCAAACCAGGACTTTAGAAGTGAAGGGCATATTTTTGACCAGCAGCAGAGAGTGCTGATGCAGTCTGCTGTTTGGCATGCATTAAAGCGTTGTATGATTGCCTGTTGTGCTGCAGACAAAGGGACAGCCTACGTCTGGGGCGGTGGAAAAGAAGGCCAGCTGGGCCTGGGGACCAAGACCACAGTTCCTTCGCCGCTGGAACTTAAAGTCGACATCAGGATAATGTGCATTTCAACGGGCTACTACCACACAGCCATTGTTTCTGGTGAGTCCCATTGCCTGCAATGGTTAGTCTGTTTCAGAAAACAATGCGGGAGTTTACCTATCAAGGGTAGCGGAAATTGTTAATTCGGAATTATTGTTTACATAGCCACATGTCTAGGATACCATATAAACACATGTAAGGGTCGGGCCCATGTACGGGCTGCACCCTGTTTTCCCAAAGGAAATATTTGAAGAAAAAAAATCCTTGTAAGGGCCACACCCAACCTTTCCAAGACCCACGTGGGAATAGCCTTCGAAATGCGCGCACGCAGGAGCTTCTAAGCGCCACCCACTAATGGTGCGTGTGGGCGCGGGTCATCAATTCATCAACTTTTTTTCCACTCTGAACTCTTGCTATCCATATCAACATCAGTATCTCCAGCTCCAGTATAATATACTCGAATAGCTCCAGCTTTTTGTGGCTGTCAACTGCACAAGCGCTGTGGCTTTCTGAGCAGTTTGCTATTTTTTTATTTCTCATGAACTGCCGCCGAGCGTTGGAATTGTAGCATGATGGGCAATACCTTAATAGCTACACTGTTAGCTTGAAATTGAAAGTCGCAGAGTTTTCTCTTGAACACGGCAAGTGTGCAGCGGGCAGGAAATTCGACATGGACGAGAAGTGCGTTCAATGATGTTCACCAGCTCGTAGTCTGAAGACTTGGCGAGTGACGACGATTGAGTGTAGAATAAATGTCGCTCATGTGTACAAATGCACAGTGTGTGCAAAGGAATGTCACCACTACACATTATTGTGTGGCACACCTGTCACGCGACCGTCCCTGTCCCGCCCGTGTTGCGATGATCGTTGCTGCTCACTGCTCCAGCTCACATGAGGAAGAGAAGAAGGTCACGTGACATGAGTGCTGTAGTGACATGCTGTGATGGGCATCGCTTCGTGCACGCCAAGGGCGCGAGTCCTTTTCGCAAAGGGCGCGCAGTGGCGACAGTTTGTTATGCCTCTGTGCCAAGGGTAATCGCGTTTTAAAAATTCTAAAAAGTGATACGGCTCTTCTCCGGCTACAAATTCCAATTGCAGACAGACGCCTATTGGTAATAGTTGAGAAAAGTTTCCTATTAGCCAGCTTACTAGTAGCATGATTCACCTTTTTTTTTGATGTCCACAAACAGTACGTCACAGAAGCTACGGCCTTCAGAAGCCTTCACTCTATAACTCAACAAAGCCTGTATTTGGAAAATTCTGGTTCACCTTTGCTGAAACAACCTGCATAATATTGTTCCACTTCCAGCCCTCTTCCTTCTTGTGAGGAAGAGCTGACTAATGTTTGACAATGAAATCTGTCTAGGCAAACTAGAGGCAAAAGTGGTGCCTCTTTGGTATGCCGACATGTGATAACCACTGTGGCGGTGCCTTTGCAGTTGATGGCATTTTGTACACATTTGGAGAGAGAGATGGAGGGAAGCTTGGCCTGCCAAAGACCCTGTGCTGCAAGCGCTACAACAAACCCACCGAAGTTTCCACGATACCAGGGAAAATAATCTCAGTTTCTTGCGGTGGAACTCACACAATGGCCCTGACAGGTATGGAGCTTCTTTTCCTGTCTCCTTTCGTTTTCAGCTGGCCTTATTTATTGTAGCTGTGCTAAATGCTTAGGTCCACTTATTGCTGGCAAACTTTCTTTTGTGCAAGGTGAAGTCACTGGAGTATTTATAGTATAATAGTTTGTCTAGCTGGCTCTTTCATTGTGATGTATCATTATTGTCACGTGTAGAAAACGTGGGTGGCACTGATGACTGCAACTATCCCCATTGCTGTTCCTTAAGTTACATCTGTTCTAAAGCATAAAATCTGCAGTGAATGTATTGCACTGGTTTTTGAGGAGCGAATGTAACGACACCAAAGTTAACCTTATCGTGAAATTCTAAATCTGGTCATCCTTCGGGCCATCTAACTTTCACAAAAAGTCTGTGTTCAAAAGAGTTGTTTTGAACTGGCAACCTTTCGAGTTTAAGCTGAACATAAAATGAATGTGCCATGGGGGAACACAGCTGTGGAAGCTCTAAAAGCAGTATAGTAATGATGCCATATGTAACACGACTAGATTTCTTTGTGCAGCTCCTGACTGTGTTAACTCGTAAACTGAAAATTATTTCTATGAGAGCATTTTTGCACCTTTGTCTGATATCTACAGAAGTTTATACTAAGGAGAGGACAACAAACAGTGGCTAAAGAGCATGTTGAAACATGCATTCGTTGCACAAGAGATAATGGCTGCCCTTACACGACTGTACCTGATTAAGCAACACCTAGAGAAGTTTTGTTTATAGTATAAAAGCTTTTCAGCTGCTTGGTGTGTTGGTACAAGGTTTAGGCTGTCCCTTCTGAGTAAATTTTTTTCCCCTTCCCTCTGTTCATAGCCGAGGGCAAAGTATACGCTTTTGGTGACGGCCGGAATGGCCAGCTGGGACTGGGAAACAAGACGCTGCAGACCAACAAGCCACAGCTTATCCCTTTCATCGAGGGCATCAGGATTGCAAAAGTGGTCTGCGGAGAAAGCCACACTGCTTTCCTGTCAGGTGAACTGGAATTTCATTGTTGAAGTCCTTGTCGACCCACCGCGGTGGCTCTGTGGTTGGGGCGCTTGGCTAATGAGCCAGAGTTCCTGGGTTCGAACCCAGCCGTAGCGGCCGCATTTTGATGGAGGTGATATGCAGAGGCACTCGTGTGCTGTGTGATGTTTGTGCAGGTTAAAGATCCCCAGGCGGTGGTCGAAATTATTCCGGAGCCCTCCACTACTGCACCTCTTTCTTCTTTCATTGCCAATTTCTCCTTTTCTCTTAGGGTGCCATTCTTGTGTGAGGGAATTACTGCGCCATTTCCTTTCTTCAAAAACCAATTTTTTACCAATTTGAAGCCCTTGTCGGTGCTGCCATACTTGTTTCTTGGCATTCATGAAATGTTACAGAAAAATTTTTCAGTTATTTCTTGAGCCCCTAAAAAGGCTGCTCTCATGTGCAAGTATGTTTCGATTTTCCTGGACTAAACACACAATTTGGGTGTTCGTCACATGCGTTGGGTGTTTTCATATAAGACTTACCGGTGTGGTAAGTCTTATATGGTACTTAATTTCCTTATTTTTACACTTTGTTTTTTTTTTTGTTTTTTTTTGTTGTGGGTTTGGTTTTCTAGAGCAGCCACCAACTAGTACTCGTGATACGAAAACTTACATGTGATGTCATAACATGTCAGTTAAGAGATACAGTGGCACGCCTAGAGTGAAGTATCCCATCTAGTAAACAATGCATGTTGTGGACTTCCCTGCTTTACATGCCAGAAAACATTATACACTAAAAATGTTAGCGTGCAGCCACAGTTGCATTTAATTTTCCAGTTGACATAATTGCTTATACTACACGCTTTTTTTTTGATTAATTGAAGCATGCCTAAAAAAGCAGCCGGTAAAACTTGCACTGGTATGCAAGGTGAAGGTTGTGGTTGACGTTGCCTTAAACTAGGAATATGACGCAGTGCATAAAGAGCCCTTAGCCCTTATTTGCTGTCTCTACAGTATGAATGCATAATGCAAATGGCCTTTTCACAATTTCCTTTTTCCTCATTTTAACAAAATCCTTGATCACTGCTGAAATTTTTTGTTTTTATTCATTGTTTTATTAAAGACAGCATAATCAAGGGCTCATCAGAAAAAATGCAAAAATTATTCCCGAGTGGGCATCTAGTGCCAATTTTTTTCTTTTTATGTGTGGGCATTAGGATGCCCATTATCGCAAAAAGTATTCGCCATTGTCGTTGGCATGTTGAGCCGTGGTTGGCAGGAAGCAAAGTGGAGAGAAGGAAATCACCCTCTCACTTTCAGGAAAGAAAAGGGAGAGTGGGGAAAGAAGAAAGGGAGGATGGGAGGCAGCGGGTGAGAAAAGAGGTACAGCGTGTAACACTGTGGTAACTGTATTGGATCGGGAAAGTGGAGGTGGGGTACAGCATGTCACACGGTGACTGATAGACTGGATCACACCACCTACTCGCACGGTCTTGAACCCATCAACGGCAGCAGTTGCTTTATCCAGCCGGAACACTAATGCTAATGCATACTCTGCCACATGAATCGCATTGGTCACGTGTGCATTTTTTTTGCCCCTCCTTTCTCAGACAAAAGGCAGCTTCTGACATGCGGAGACGCTCGTCATGGAAAGTTGGCCCTGCTTACCAGCGACGCCTCAGCAAACCAGTTCTCCCCCGGTTTGGTTGAAGAGCTTCTTTCGTACCAGGTTCAGCAGGTAATGCCAGGAAG
The DNA here is from genome assembly GCF_052857255.1 of Amblyomma americanum. Taxonomy (NCBI): domain Eukaryota; kingdom Metazoa; phylum Arthropoda; class Arachnida; order Ixodida; family Ixodidae; genus Amblyomma; species Amblyomma americanum. Next base: position 7,308,757 of record NC_135503.1, on the reverse strand, counting down.
GATGAAATGACTGCATGATTCAAAAGCGTGGAGAAAATGAAGTAAGACCGTATCTTTAAACCTGATGTTTAATGTTTTGCTTGGCCGCTGTTCCCAGACTGATTCACCTGCCAAAGTGTGCAGTGTTTTTCTGCAACAGAGCTTAGGCTTCTTGAGAACAATGGCCAGAGCGAGACATTTGGCCCACATACTTGCGTGCGCATGCGCACTCATAAACATTAACGGGCATGTGCGAACGAATACATTGGATGTGCATTTGGTAGGAGTAACTATATTCCATGCAGCAAAAATTTGCAGTATGCAGTAATGGACCGGCATTTACTTCGTTGTACTCCAAAATCCAACATGACATTGGTGCCCATTACTTAAAGCATGTAAAGCAAACAGGGTGAATTTTGCATACTTTGAGGTGTGACTTTGACAAAATGATGGCAATATTCGCTGTAATATCCAGATTCAGTCTACCTCTGAGTCCATCACGGCTACACTTGAGAAGGTTCAGGGTCATTAGTAGTATGTTGAACCAGTAACTTATAGCATGCAGTATAGAAGTGCTAGGTATTTCTTTCTTCTTTCTTTATTGATGCTATCAGCCCTGTTGAAGGGCCATTGCAGGAGTGGAAATCACAAACAAAAGAAAAACAAGCAATTCCAACACAAATAAGGGTAATGCGCAATGCATGCGAACAACTGGTCACACTGGATAAAAAAAAACTATGCGGCTACACGTATGAATACACAGAACAGCAGCAATGTATGTAATCCGTACAGCACATTATGGCACACGCAGACACACAAAAATAAAAACTATTGCAAAACTCAAGTTCCCTTATATAGTTAGTTTAGCTTCAGAGCAATGTAGCTTTGAAATCTAAAAACTTGGGGCTTTCTTAACCACATTCCGAAAGAAGAAAATGCAATAGCATTTAGTCTGATGTTCTTGAGATTTTCCTGCCAAAACTCGCATTTGAATTGGTTTCATTGCCTTTGCATGGTATGCATGAGTCACCACCTTCTAGAATGTTGCAGTACCTTCCATTAGATTATCATATGAGGTTATCCTTATCTGGCCTACTAATCCACCTTAATCCATTTTCTGGGCTCGGCCTACTTCCAAAGTTTTGGAGGTCCTTTGAAATTCTTGGAAGTGGGCCAGCTTCCAAATTTTGGGGGTCCTCACATTTTCAAGTTTGGCGGTGCCGTGTGATTGGTCCACTAGTGCACATGCAGTATTGATGTCGTCACAACCCCCTCAGTCGCATTCATTGATTGTGGGAAATCCTTATACCCCTACTAGTACAGTGGTGCAGAAGTTAAGCAATGCTGTCCCGGCAGGTGGCTGTTTCAAACACAGCTACCGGTGGGACTTGTAAGACTCGGATTGGTCTTCCCGAGCTCTTGTAAGGCTCGTGCGCAGTGCCACGGTGGGCTGGTGGCAACTACATTGAATTTGGCAATGGTGGACAGTTTGCTATCAATCCGGTCAGCAGGTTATGGTAGTGCACATGGTCACGTGACCTCTCTCAATCAATAGGGGGAACTTCATGAAGAATTTCAAATTTGGCAGTGCTCTCTGAATTGTCAGTTGTGGTCACGTGACCCTGTAGATGTCATTAGGTAATTGACTAATGAGGGGATTTTGTTATGGAGGAGCTGTAAATTTTTTGTGAGACAGCAGCCTAAATGCTATCGCATTGATAAAAACCCAGCTATGATGCCAGATGCAACATGTCTGATAACTGATGTTGTGCTAGCCAGTGGTAATTTGTTTACTGCAGATATTTTTGCAAGTGCAGCAAGAATGTTCTGATGTATTGTTTGGACTTAGCTTGGAACCTAACTTCTGTTTCAGATACATAACGATGTTTCTTTTAGAGCGCAGCTCTTAGGCACCCGTTCTTGCGTTCCGTGTCGTAGTCATCGGCGCCACAGGTGGCATGTGTAGGCGTTTGACAGGCAGCATGTTGGCAGGTGGTTGCAGAGCGAAACACCACCTGCCACGGTGAGGAATGGACAGCCGGAAGGTGGCTGCCACAGGAAGATCTCAGAGGGTGGCTAGCAGCGTAAATGGCATTTGAAGAGCTGTGCTAAAATTTCACTTACCGAATATATTGTAATTGCCTGTCGATTTTTTTCTGATTTTTTTTTCAGTTGGGAATCTGGAATATTTGATTTGCTTTAGTGATGCAATAGGTTTTAGTATGAGATTGGCCTATCTGACCAGCACCAGCTGAAGCCTTTGGTTTTGAATTATACCGTCTTTTAACAGGATTGTGGCATTGCCGTCCCTTGCTAGGTCGCCTGTGGTGGCTGTCACACACTGGTTCTCGTCATTCCTGGTTCTGGACAGGAGGTCAATGCGAACAATGAAGCAGGTGCCACTGGTGATGTCAGTGCTGCGCGTGCCAAGAGACGCCACCGAAAGGTACGCCACTTGCCACCACTGCTTTCAGAAGTTGGGCTGATGCAACATTGTCAGAGAATTGATGTTCCTTCACTTTTGGATCAATTAATGACCTTGAACTGGTTATTGGGGTCTACAGATTCAAGGCAAGCTCTGCACTCAGAGAGCCTAAGCTACAACACGTAGCAAGAATAAACAGGAAAAATCTCTTTCTTTGCCTCTGTATGATACGTAGTGGCTTGGATGGGCAGTGTGATTTGAGACCTTGCATAAGCTGATAGCATCTGTTGTCTGGAAAGACATGCATGCTTCTGCACTTTTTGGAACTTTTATGCTGCAAATTTTCGCCATAACTTATTTGTTCAACGTCTTCAAGCTCTCTGCAGTTGCATTCACAGTATGTCTCTGGTTCCTTTTTGCCATTGTTTCAGTTCAGTTTGTTTATTTATTTATTTTTGAAGGAGGCAGCACATGGTGATTAAGTTGGCCTTATTATGCTTCCTCATGTGCTGCCGCTGTGGAAATCTTTTGCTCGTGTGATATGTTTCCAACTATACTTGCACTCATCTCATAGCATTTCCTCTTTTGCATACTTTTCATCATAGTCAGAGTGAAACCAGTTATTATTATTATTATTATTATTATTATCATCTGCATCGTCATTTCTGTTGGCTTTGCAGCCCTTTTTGCTATGCATAAGAGAGGTAAGCCTAATTTATATGAGAAACCACTTCAGGGCACCTAGATATGTCACAAAAAACTAAACTTTTTCTTGCACGCTTGGAAAAAAATGTCATGCAGGCTTCGTTTGGGTATGAAACGTGAATTAAATAGACATGCAAGCATGGTGCGGTGCTTGAGAGGCATACCTATTCTTTAGTCAAGTCTGTTCATTTCATGAAAAAGGAAAATAAGGCTTTAAAGGGACGCTGGGGACAAATTGGAGTTGTGCGGCATCGATAAAGCGCTGTGTTATAATTGCAAACAGACCACTCTCATTGAAAACGGAGCTTTCATAAGCTATGGGATACCAAGAAAAGAAACACAGGCGTCACCATCGCCAGCTGATTTCGCAAGTAAAATGCATGCATTGACACTGATATTATGGCATGGATCTATACTACACCGTCATGCACTTCAAAGTTGTCGCAACCCACACTTCTTGGTAAGAATGTCACGAGTGTGTATCGTCTGGTGGGAAGGTTTTTAAATGTACAATTTTCTTGATGCTAAATGCACGTCATGTGCTGCTGGACAAAAGTCAGCATACCCAGACAGAGCTGAAGAGCCAATTTTTACTGAGAGCAATAATTGCATGAAGATGTCCTCAGTGTCTCTTTAATCATTGTATACTACACTTAAATGTATGGAAGCTGAAGTTGCTGTAAATACCCGCTGTTCCAAGAAACCCTTCAGGCATAGTGAGAAACCTCTGAGGCATAGCTTCATCCATTGCTGGAGATAGTAAAAAGCTTTGTTGGTGCTATAAGGTTGTCTACACAAGGTGGAAAGCCAGGCATCTAAATAGAGTTTGCACTGTGACATCATCATTGCAGTATCCCTGCAAGGCATAGAGGTTCACGTTGCAAAACCGTCAACAGCTAGACTGTATTGATAGGTTGATTTTGTGTTTGTGCTTGAAAACTTTTATTGACTGGTTACAGGAACTGTGTATTTCAGAAACAGGCAGCTGCATTTAGCGTGCCTGTACTGGCCATGGCCTAGGTACTTAGTATGTGGGAGCTTATGGTACCATTTATAGTATTTTATGTATGATATTCACCATGAACGCACCAAGTACTATACTGTGTTTCATACATAGCGTGCAACGCTGCTAAACCTAGCACATCTCTTCGCGCTGCCTATGTCCACTCCTGAAAGTAGTTCGTTATAATGTCCAACATACATGCAAGGATCTGTGGTTGTGACAAAGGTCAACTACTGCGACTGGCATCTTCCTGCTTTTCATTTTAGTTTTGCCACATTTCCATCCAGCCCATCATCAAGGCCTCGAGGAGCAAGAGTGACATGCGGCAGAGTGATAAATGGCTGGCACTCCTACTTGCACTGACTATATCTTTGCCCAGTAATTAGTTCACTCTCACTAAAAGTTACAACGAGAGGATTCAGTAACTGAACACCTGCCTGCCTTGTCCATAATTTGCAATGCCAAGCATGTCGTCTTATACTGTTCCATGTTTAAAACCCTCACCAAGGCTTCGAGAAGTACGAGTGATATGTGGCGGAGTGATATGCTTTTGCGGGTGCACTAGTTGCGCAGCCTCTGCAACGTTGCAGGCTAATTGTGAAACTGAGTATGGATCCTTGCTAAGATCAGTAAGGAAGACAAAATTTTGTTCAAAACAGCAAATACGTACAAACTAAAACATTGGCCAGTATGGAGATTAGAGTAGTATTGTTACCATTACATTATTTAGAGTGCTGAAGAATGTATGCTAGTGTGATTGTATCACCATACTTAAAATGCTGTTGTGTAAGGGTGGCTGCTTGCCAAAGTCTTGATTGCGACTAAGTTATTCTTAATTTAATTTTCTTGACGTGTGTATGCTTGGCAGGCAGCACTCATTGAGAATGAACAAGATGAGCCGGATGCTTGCGAAGAAGGTGAGCATCACACTTTTTCTACACATATCAAGACATGATTTGAAAGCAACACTTTTTGTGCTGGTGTGTTTGAATCATTACATGTGACATTGCATGTACAGCCTTGGTGGCCTCAGGTTGTTCAATGAGTGCATATCAAGGTGGCAGGAATAGCTTGAATAACAAAGAATGGTTTTATGGAATGAATTCTACTTCTCGTTGAGCACAGAGGCTGTGGAACTCCTTTTATCAAAACTTTCAAACTACAGTGGAGCAGCCTTGGTCATGTGCCATTCAGGCTTATGTGATGTCTTTATTTTTGCACTGAATCTGCACATGGCTGAAAAACTCTCCAGGGTGTTATGCGTTCCACAACATACTGATACACAGTGAATAAATAATTTGGGAATAATAATATTTTAATTAACGGACCACTACCACCACCAGGTGATGTCCACTGAAGCAAGAAGTGTCAGCATCAACAAATTTTGTATAGTACTTTCTTGTAGACTATAAATAAGTATCTTTGAACAACTTTTGTCATCTCGTGAGTTCAGACTTGGAATAATGTGCAAGGATATGTTCGCATTATGTCAATTCTTTTCTGCACACATGCGTGTACACAGATTACAAATTTCACTGTGTCAGCGGAATAGCCATGAAAGCTAACACCAGTCTCTCTTTTTTTCATACTTTCTGTTTTTAGCATGGCATAGCACATTGTTCACGACAGTAGGCATGTGAAGATTTCATAAACATACAGCAAAGCAAAGCAGACCAGAAGCTTGCATTGTGCTGTCAACATTTGGAGGTTGTCTAAAAGTTTCTGCGTTAATTGGTATTTTGCCACATGAGGTAGAGGACCATGGCTCTGATTATCACTTTCTTTTGAATTGTGTGACTCCTGAATCATGCATTGTTTTCACAAATTTGTCTAATCGAGGTTGCATGTGTTAAACATATTGACTAGCTTGATACATCTCACCCACTTTTGGGTTCACTTGTTTCAACATTTAAGTAGCGCACCTTTGGGTATTAATGCACAGAGTTGAATTAATTTTTGGTTCTCATGAACCAGCTTTAGCAAGGACTGCTGTTACTTCTCGAGCAAAAAACTGCCACATTGGCTTAGTGGCTATGGCATTCAGCTGCTGTGGCCAAAGTTACATGATCGAATCCCATCGACAGCAGCTGCATTTCAGTGGTGCCGAAAAGCAGAAGATGCCCATGTGCTGTGTGATGTCAGTGCATGTGAAGGAACCCCAGGTGGCTGAAATTAATCTGGAGCACTCTACTACAGCATCTCCCATTGCCCGTGTGCAGCTTTGGGAGGTTGAACCCCACACGCCGCACACCACCACTTCACGAGCAAAGAAATTTAAAATAAAACCATTTAGTTTTTCAAAATGATTCAAGTGCTTAGAATTACAGTTGTTTCTTCATGAAGACTGTTATGTTTTTCAAAAAGTATTAGTATTTTTTTATTACTGTGCATTTTCATGAGCTTTTCATTGATAATGTCTTAGAAGATGAATAAAAGTTGTATTGTTCACCGTCTCTCCCAGACTCTCATGTCACAGCGAGAGTCCTCAGTGAAACTGGCCGGCAGCCTCGGAAGGCACCACTGCTTGTTGAGGCTGAAACGGACACCAGCATCCGCCATGTGGACAGCGATGTCAGCGATGATGACACATCTGAAATGTCCGTGCTGAATAAGGTAAGCATGCACCATTGTGAACAGTTATGCTCCGGTTGTTGTGCTTTGCTCAAATGCAGAAACTCTTTCAGAAAGTAAGCTTGATAAGCAGAACATTAAGGTAAATCTCAAGGACCCTACGTCCCAAGAGTTGATAGTCACTAATACCCCTGTCACACGGGCACTTGTAAGGCCTTAGAAATTAAGGTCCTTTGCCCCAAAGGCGCGTGACGCGCATCTACACGGCAAAGCGTCGAGACCTTTGCGATAAAGTTCCGTAGCAATAAAGGCGGCCGTCAGCGGCCTTAAAGTTGCTTAAAGGAGCAACCCAGACGGCAGCGCCAGCTAGCAAGCTCAAAGAATAAAAAATTGACGCAATTTTTAGTTTTGAAACCGTAAAAAATATCTAATTTATCTTATTCAATGGTTAATTTTGCGTTACAGTGCACTTAACCGTAGAGGAGGCTATGACTAAAGACATCCACACTGCTAAGAAAGGACTTGAACGCTTTTCAGCAGCCGCATCGACACACACGTGCTTGCGCATCTCGCTTTGCTGTTTTTTCTTCGTTTGCTCTTTGTTGAGTGCGTGTTTTGAGTTTTCTTGTGTGCAAAAAGACACAAGCAACAAAGCACGCTTCTCGAACAGAACGAGGAGCCGAACGGAAAAGTGCGCCTACCGTGGTCGGACCGAGAACGATGAAAAAAAAAAAGAAACTTTGTTTCAAAATATCCGTTTCTCACCGTCAGAACGCTCGTTTATTATCGTGATAGCTACTTTTTCCAACATAAACGAATGCACTCTTAGCTGAACTGCTACCGTCTGCTTTAATTTCATAATGTTACTAGCGCCGCTTCACACACAGCGGTGACTTTTGGCATTCACGGAGGCCGCGTTCTAGCCCCTTTGGATTTGCCGTGTAGCAGCGTCGCTGCTCCTTTCTGGTTTTCCTCCTTTAGTGCAATAAGACAACTTTACGGCAAAGGCCGAGAAGAAGTCCCCGTGTGACAGGGGTATAAGAGTGTTCCAAGCAGTGACATTGTAATGCGCTGAAACCGAGCTGATGGCAAATTCGATGTTTGCCAGTTGACATTTGGAGGAGTGAAGCTGAATGACCTCTAATATTAGAGTAGCCATGACATTATTTTGATTTTCATTGTCGTATTTACCATGATTGTCTTATGGCGGTTGACTTTGTGTGGGTGTGAGACAAGAAAAAGAAAAGAAAAGATTATCGGATAAAACCAATATGAAGATAAGCGCAGAGTCCTCCCACCATCATAGTGTTGATCGTGCGTTTTAGAGGCCTTGTCATAAAAACAAAAGTTCTCCCATCACTCAACTGCGTGGTAAATCGTGCCTCCCAAACGTTGGTGGCTGTTCTTGGCAGCATTTAAGGGGGGCGAGGCTTTCAAATTGTGATAAATGGCCAAAAAGCGTTTTTTTTTTTAATCGTATCCGCTCGTATGCCTTGTTTTCTATGCTGTCCCAAAATTTCATAGCTGAAATCCACCAGGAAGAACTCTTTAAAAAAATTGGTTCATGCTCTGCGGTGGCACTGCGTGTTGGGGGACATGCTGAAAAAATCGTTTTCTTCCAGTTTTTTGACTAGATGCTCACTTTGTGCAGCAGATTTGTTCACAACTGTTTTATCTATTTTGACCCCATTTTTTTTTTGTTGCACTCACAGAACTCTGCTCTATGCGATATTCTTGCTTTTCCATTTTGATCGGTTGTATACTTTTTGTGGGATGTCATGTTTACAGTTTAGATCTGCGCCTATGCCATCTGCTTTGTAAAAAATTTAAAAAATCATTTATGGCATGGGAAGAAAAATCGTAAGCATGTCATCACACGTAGCATGCATTCAGAAATGCAGTAAATGTTTAACCAGTCTTCTACCAAACGTAGTCTAGTCTGCAGGCGCTTCACAAACTGTGGAAGAGAAAAAAGTTGTAAAAAAAAGTTCTACAGATATTATGCTAAAATTTTGTGCACTTAAGTTTGAAAGCATTACTAATATGCAGAAAAGGTGTGATCAAAGGTCATCAAAAATTTAGGAAGGTGGTGTTGAAAGCTGCGTCCCCGTCATACGTGTGGAGCCTTTGGAAAATAGCACAGCAGCACGCGAGTTTGATGTCACTGAGAAGTCCGGTCACCTTAGTTAAATACTATTTGCAATCCATTAACTAATACCTAATATGCGAGTAAATATGGTATTATAGTGTGCCTTTGTCGGTGCAAAATATTCAGTTTTGATGCACATGATATTTGATTATAATGCGAGGAGTGACTTTTCACTTCTATTTTTGGTGAAAAAGTCTCATTACATTCAAGTAAGCATGGTACCTCTTTTTCAGTTTGTTTCTTTGTGCTATGACAGATAGTGAGAAGCTGCAAGGCATTTTGTGCTTGTAACCTCTCTTGGTGTTAAGTCAGTACTATAAGGAGCATACATTAGTGCCTCAAGTTCTGATCACTGCCCTTTTTATTTTCCCTTCTGCTTTCAGACACAGATAATCAATCACATTGGGTCTAAGGAGATACTGTCCACCCTTGACCATGATGAGAAGCCACCGGGGTTGAAGAAGGTGAGTGATGTGTTGGTTGGTTCCTTGAAGTATAGAATACTATATAAGAGTAACAAACATGACCATATAAACGTATGCTAGCTGGAGAGCTTAGTTGCTGTAGTTATTCTTTCTCTCATGGAGTTACTGCATTTGCTCTTTTAATCGGCAAACAGCTGCTGGCTAAGTACTATATCTGCTTACTTTCTTTTTACATAATGGACATTTATTTTTAAGTATGTGTTTCTACTTCCCCTTTCCACCCACTCATCTCTGCCATCAGGAATCTGGAAAATCTCCACAGGAAATGCTCCAAAACGGAGACAAGGCCAAGCTGAATGGTCCTAAGGAAGAGCAACCTGTGGTAAGTATTAAGTGTTCGTTGTTTCGTTACTAACGGCCAAGATGACATCAGTGAGCAGGTGCCAGAGCCATAGTAAGCGCACTTACATCCTGTGACAGTGGTCACATATAGCTTGAACGATGTGTTCTTGCATATTTTTCTATCAGAGTTCATTTGTGGATGCTTATTTTTTTTCTGACTAGACCTATCAGATTGATTGGTGATATGCTGTGTGGTATAATATTCATAGCCCAGGGCTTATGTGATTTTTATGACCATTGTCCAGTGTTATAGTCCTCTTTGTTGGATTCACTGAATTCGTGACTTTCATAGAGTCGGGGTGTGTGCCCCTTGCTAGGAGAGTGGGGACTATATTTAAAAACAGTAATTTTAACACGTTAGCATTGGAATTGGAACACGCACTGCAACGATTTGTCTGGCGGTGTCGATCTCTGAAGCGTCCAAGAAAGCGGGAGCAGAAGTAGCAACCGTGGCAGCGCAAACAGGTCAGCTTCGCTTGCCACTGCTTTAGACCACTTGGCTATCACTGCAGCCTTTTTTCCTTTGTGTTAAACTGCCAGCCTCTTGCGCTGTGCTCACATCACAAGTACTAGCTTGTGCAGCTGTACACAGAAGCTGTACATAGCTTGTGAGCTGTACACGGCTCTAAGTACTTAATGTTATTCTCATTAATTCAGATGGGGAATCATGTCGATGGCAGTGATTATTTTTTAAATGAACTGCTGATCTTGTTTTCTGCTCAAGCTTGTCATTGTCTTTCTTACTGAAAGGATTCCAAACTTCGCAGGCGTATTGCAACTGAGAACGGATTAACCATGTACTTAGTATACTTAGCAATGGTAGAATGTTCATTCATTCATTTTTATTTGAAATAAAATATCCTCCATCACTTGTTGTCTGCCAGGTACCTGCTCCGGAGACACCAAAGAAAGCAGCTGCCACTGCCAGCCATCCAAAAACTGACAGCGAGGTTGAGGAGAGGCGAGAGAAAGTGCGGTGGCTACCAGCGCACAAAGATTCGCCAAAGCATAAGAAGGAACTGGAACGCATGGCAGAGAAAGCTATTGAGAAGGCGGCCGAAGATGCTTCGGACAAAGGTAAGGCATGACTGGCTGTGTGCCACTTGTTGCGGAGTCATTCAAAAGCTCTCCCCCACCTGTGTCACTTGCTCATTAGCACTGTGCAGATAGGTAACAAGTATGAAACTTTTCATTATGAATGAAAGCAAACAGCCAGGTAAAAGCCGCCCAAGAAAGTGGCACCAATAGGAACACGTACACTGGTCTCACCTGGAATAGAACCTTCCCATGCTGTGCTTTGCTAAAACACTACCAGGTGCGTTCTAAAGCATTCGTGTGTGGTTGAGTTTGTCAACGAAATACCTCGGGCTAAAGCCGTCACCTTGTCATTGGCATGCGACTTATTTCGAACCAATTAATGCAGCTCTGACGCAACCAAGTCTGCCCACGAGGCATTTAACTAAGGAGAGTAAAATTGTAGGCCAGTTAGTCGCGTTAGTCGTTACGCCACAAGGCATTATTGCCTCCTGTTTATGCTTGCTGCTTGATTTGTTCTGAAAACACAGATACAGATTGCAATTTATTGAATGTTTCATCAGGCAACATTTGCTGCTAGACAAAGAGACCTATTGCTTGTCTGAGTGTTTTCTCACAATCCCCAATTTACAGGCACGCCAACAAAGCGTGCTGGGAAGAAGAAGAAAGATGCAGAGGCAGACAAGGAGGCTTCAAAAGGTACATGCTACTTTTTGCTGTATTTTAATTTTATGTGCCTGTGTGTGATGTCATTTGCCCCGGAAGAGGTCTGATACAGCTACTGTCATTGTCAAAAGAAATGACTAGCTCGGGTGGGCGAGTGTGCGGGAAAAAGAAAGCAGAAAAGAAGAGAAAGTAGAGTACAACAGTGCACAGCACTTTACTTCTGAAGGGCTGTTGTGATCTACTAAGAGCTGAATTTGATTTTTCAGATGGCAAGGGAGATGGTGACAAGAAAGATTCGAAGGTAAGCATGCAACAGCACTACCAAGTGAAGTCATTTTTGCTAGGGATTCTCTCTTTATCATGCTTCGTGCTACTCTCTTTACTCTTTGCTGGTGGAGGAGGATGTACACATCGACTTAATATCTGGAGTTGACTTATACATGTCAATATAATACAGTAATATGTTTTGTTCTGTCATTTCCCAAGGCAGTGGTGAAGTTCTAAGAGTGGTACTCTGTTCAGGGCATAGAGAATTTTCTTTTTCTTGTAATAGTACTTATTGTCCCAGTGAGTACCTCATCTATACTGTATTTACTCGCGTAATGAACCACTCGCATTATAAATGCATACACCACTTAGGCTGTCAAAAAATGCATCTTTTTCCCTTGTGTAATGAGCACACTCCACTCTCTTTGAATGGTGTTGGCTGCTAGTAATAATGAGTGCTAGCAGAACAATTGCACTATACTATAAAGCCAAACTTTAAGGAGTATAAAGTACCATGTGTCAAGTGTCTATGATATTTTGCTGTACGGGACCTATAAACATGTTGGCTAAAAATTTGAGGGTTTCACTGTTCGATCTGCTACACCAAGGTTCGCAGCAGTAGCAACTTGTTGCGGTTGGTCTTCACGCTGAATGCTGTAGGCTTTGTTAGTGCGAGCTCTAGTTGTGCTGTCTTTACACAGCATCATGGGCCACTACAAAGGTTATATGTGCTGGCTTAAGACAAAAGTTGTGGACTATGCTCATGATCACAGAAACCATGCTAGAGAGTGTGTTTTGTTTAATTTTGAAGGTGAACCGTACTGGATGAGGTATTTATTCAAGCAGCCTATTTTCTGTCCTGTTTTCACCATTTTAATTTTTTATTATTTTACCCTACATAACGAGCACACCCCCAAATTTTGAGATTTTATGTGAATAAAAAAAGGGGCATTCATTATTCGAGTAAGTATGGTATGCTCAATGTTGATGCACAATGCTTATTAGTAGGCTGTAAATTCCCATCCTTTTGACACTTGTCTTCTGAAAGAGAGTTGCACCACTATTGACCAAGTTATAGTGCGTGTTGACAAACTACGTATTTCCACTAAAGCCCTTGCCTTTCACCATGTCCTCTACAGTCATCAACTTGTGTCGTCATGTGACCTCCTCCTTCTGTATGACAAGACGGCCACCAGAGGGCACCACCTGTCTACCGTTGTTTCTAAGTGCTTGACAAGACACCACACGTGGCGGCGTGCTTCTTGCTTTTATTTGCCCGCAACTCACTTTTTAACCTGCTCCCAAAGAAAGCAAAGGAATTAAGTTGCTCCTGCCCAGCAGAGTGTGTTGAACGAACCGTGGTGTCACATGGTTCCCAGTCCGGTGACTAGCATATTTTTTTTTTATCCTGTTGCTGAACATATTTGCCCGACAAGTGTGACTTTTTTATGGTGTGTCTTCTGCTGTTCTGTTCCGTGGGCAAGCACTTTTATTGTTTGTGGAGGCGCGTTTGTTGATCTTTTGTCTTGGTGAGTGATATCACAGTACAACTGTCACGTTTCTCAGGCTTTGGACACTTGTTTTAAACGTCTTGGGGAGCCCTGAACAACATTGTTTGTTACATGTGCATGAGTGTCTTTTCACTGCAAATATTTATAACTAAATATAAGTACACAGTATGTTCCACGAAACATAGACCAAACTGCGTCATGTCACCAGAAATAAATGTGCCATGTGTATGTATTTAATGCTCTCAGTGATCAACACGTTGATCAGTATTAATGGAAAGCTTCTAATTAGTAAATATGTACAACTTTTCACTCGAAGATTTTCAAGGCATGAGGACCAGAGGCCAGGAACCTCTCAAGCTGTGAAACTGCAGTTTTTACTTTGGTCCCCTCCATTTGCCTGTAAAATGGGTGCAAATTAATGAAGGAAGGGGCCACTAGTATTCCATTTTCCTAAAAAGTTTCACTTCACAAAGCTCCTTAGCCAAGCTAGAAATAAAATTTGGGTTACTTAGACACCTTATTGGAAAATTTTGAGCTGGATAATGTGGCTGTCTGTTTATGCTGTGCCTGGGTCTTATTTTTGACACAATTTGAATAAGACTGCTAGAATATAGTGACAAGCCTGCTAAAGTAGTGTGCTGACAGTCTTGGTAACACCGTATGGCTTGTTGATGAAAAACCCACCTGTGTTGAGCGGGTCTGGGGTTCATTTTACTAAGACCGAGCACTAGTGACTGATTGAGGGACGAAAATTTGTGTCAGGCATGCCAACCAAGTAATGGGTGTGCACATCAGGCTCAATTTTTTTCGGCACATTGACGAATTTTTGCTGAAATGCAAACTTTTTAACATAGAAGCTTGTCTTACGTTACGTGGAGCATGCTGTGTGTAAACATTAATGTGCATCTCTCCAGCTATTCAAATGAGTGATAATCTGTACCGTTGCACCTTGACACCATAGAAAAAGTAAGTTTTGGAGAAAAGCATTATCATTGCAACTTTTGCCTGCAAAGTTATTCAGTCATGTAAGAAAACTTTTGGTTTCGGCACTGTGATGCACCTAAGCTGTGAATGTATGTTTATGTGAGTGATGTCCATAAGAGGGGTCAGTGTCAGTAGCTGTGGTAGGAAGCACTTCTATATGTGTCTTTTTGCTTTATCAACCGTTTTATGTCTCAGTGCGGTGGGCAATCACTGTTGAGAGCTCAGTTCAGGCTAAATAAGCCCAAATTATTTTTTGTTCAGCATGGGAGCTGTTGCTCGACAGTTGTTCAGGGCTGCTTAAGAAAAAAATGTGTGGCTGTTTGTTGGCTGTGCACATCAGGTAGCTTCACGCATTATACTCACGTGTAATATGCTTTCTGCATCTATCTGTTTTAACAGGAAAATGCATGGCGTGTAGGAAGGTTTGGCGGTAAAAAAACATGGGAGATATCGGCCATCCATTAAGGACAGCAATGAAAGTGGTGCTGATGTTAAATTTTTGGGTGGTACTAGTTTTTGCTTTGACAGTTTCCTGTTTACCCATTAGTCTCTACTAGGCAGTGCCGAAGCACCCCAGGTGACTAATTCTACTGTTTCTAGCCATCGGTTCTGGTTTCAGTGGCTGAGAAAATGATGTCCCACATGGCATCATGTCGTTGCTCTTTGCTGTATGTATGTCGAATAGGTTTCACAGCACCGCACAGTTTTTAGTTCAAAATGCTGCTTCTTAATATTGACTGACCAGACAGTGTAAGATCAAATTAGAATATGTTTTAAGCATTTGCTGATACTGACACATGGAACACAGATATGTGGCGACCGATCATCATCACAGCACCTTGGCCCCAAAACTTCACGCCAGGCGAGTCGTGCTGCTCCGTCTTTTGTTTTCAACGACTTCACCCTTTGCTACCATTCACGCATAAAATACTATTGTAATGAAACCAGACTGCTACTTGTCATTTGGGCTAGTGCTGTAGTTTGTGGCAGTCTGGGCAAGAACAAAGCAGCCAACCGCAGAATAGAATGAGCAGTCAGCTGATAGTTACTTGGGTGTGTGTGCGCTCATTTTTTTGTGGTGCAATTATGCGGGTATGCGGTGAGGTCATACAGGTGAATCAACATTCTGTGCCATTGTGAGGCATACACTGCTCACTACTTGAATGCGAAAAAAAAAAAAGGCCACCTTTAACCAATTCTTGACCACTCGCTAGAAGATATATAGAAATAGTCACATGCATTTGAAACCACAGAATGCTGCTCTATAAAACCAGTTGCTTTTCAGAGCACAAATAACTAGGCTGCAGTAATTATATGTGAAAAGCAATCTTAATCAATGTGGAACCCGGGGCTGCTGCAAGAATTGTTTGACTTGGCAGTGTATGCATATTACATCATCAAGTATTCATTGTGATGGACGCATTTGAAGACGAGGTGGTGCAGACGGATATTTCCTTTTTTGTTGTTCTTTTGCAAGTTCACTGGGCCAAGCTACAATCTAGTGTCCTTTCACTGCAGTCAGTTTAATGTTACTGTAACTCAGTGCTGGTTTGGCACATGCTGTCAGAATTTTGAAGTAGATGTCTGGTCTCTTTGGAAAAAGTTTTTAGCTTAAAGTTTTTATGCTGCTTTCCATTCTGACAGTTCAGCAGAAACTAAGTCGTGCAGAAGAGGCTGTGTGCAGAGTTTGCCTACTTTCCATTAACCTCCTTTTGTCAGATGGCTTCATGACCAGAGTGGCTTACTGTTAATTAGAATTACGGGGTTGTTTGCATTTTCTGGGTACTTCACAAGACCCTTCGGCATCACATGCATTGCTCGGTTGTTAAAATACACATTTACCAATTGGGAACATGTGGCGGAATTCCATGCGAAGCACTGCTTCATTAGCTTCTTTTACTTGCTCTGCCTAGCGCATACAGTTGAGAACAAGATCTGTCATGGGCTTTCCATTTTCCGTTTCCCCAGCAAATGCACAATGTACAAGATACATGCCATTTTACCAGTTAGGTTTCACACTGACGTGCTTTTTGACGGCAAGTTGCAGCATATGTCACTGCTATCGCTTGCACGACGTTAGTTTTTTTGCGAGGAAACTTGAATGTGCCTATAGTTGAGCTCGACGTGCAGCGGCTGAAATTTATTGCTCAGTTTTACATTGCCTGTTATGGATTAAGGGTCGTGCTGTCGTATAAACAGAGGTGGCTGTAGTCGATATTATAGCCTTTGCTCCAATTGAACAACTGTGATGGCTGATGACATCCAGAGATCTTAATGTATGAGCATGCTTGACATGATAGCAAGCAAGCACTTTGGTGCCACATAAAATGGCTTTTAGTACTTGAGTTACAATGCAATTTCTTGCTGTCCATTTTATGACCCAAAGCTGCTTTTTTTTAAATGCAGCAGACAGCGAACTGTGTAAAGAAACAATCACAGCAGACGCTTTACAAGCTCGACGCATATACTGGCAGTAACTAATGCACTTCCGACTATAATGTAGAGCCTTTTAATAGTCTCTCATCGCTTTCAGTCATTATTCATATTATGGATGCAGCTTTGCAAGTTTGGGTACTGCTTTTGCATACTATTTTTCTGTGCCTCACGATGGGAAACACATTATTTTTGTTGAGACTCACTTGTACTGGATTGCATAGCTTCCGAGCTTTACCGGTAAAAAGGTGCATGAGAAACGCTAATTAATCATTGCATTGCGACGTACTGGACTGCATACCGGAGCAGTCCGTCGGCCAATCCATATTTAGAGCAAGCATTGTTGTCATACACACTGTATTACGATCTGCACTATTTTTGTACACACACGTTTGGCAAGGCCTCAACCCGAACGTCAAGTGCAGTGGTGGACCAAGCTCTTTCTTTTCACAGCAGCCGGGTAATTTCTCTGAATATCCGCCCCTCGCTATCAGTTCTCTATCAGCATGCATATAGGACATAGTGACAAAAGCAACAACCAAAAAAAAAAGTTTGCACTTACTCTAAAAGAGCTCTTGCTCCATGGTGTTGACTTGAGGCTTGCTTAAATTGCGTATTCTTGCACTACAGGTGTCGGTAGACAAAGAATAGAGTAGTGCACAGTGCTGCCGCCTTCTTGCAAACAATATTGCAAATGTCTAGTAAACATCTCCAAGTGCTGGCACCAAATGGCTGCTATATAAAAAGCCTCTCGGATGTATATGGTTTGTTGTGTGTGTTTACAATATATTTACTGTTGAGAAGTCTGCAGTCTGCAGGAGTAGACGTCACTCTGCCAAGCACTGCCTCTTGGTGTTCAGACTGGGTCTTTTGTGGCATAGTCTTTCATTACAATCACAGAGATGACATTGCTATTCTTCCCTTGGCAGCAGATACTTTGTCGCTGTTGCAATCATTAAGACAATATTGCCACTGGTATGAGCATGTATTTCATCTTTTGTGTCACTTGTTTTCTAAAAAATGCACCAGAAGCTGGCTTCAGAAAACTGGAAAGCGGCATTTTCAGAGAGCCGTTCGCATTGTTAGCAGGATTTACTTGCCCACTTCACAGGCTGCTACGAGCGTTTAGTGCTCGTCTCCAGAATTTACCAGTCCTTGCAGTCCCAAATACATTTTAATTCTTTTAGTCAATCATCTTGGGATTTGCAGCTCTCCATAATGGCTGTGATGAAATATACTGAAATTACTGATACAGCAGCGTAATAAAGCTCTAAAGATAAAAAGTGTGACCATTGGGAGGCCTCCTTATAAGTCCTCATAGCCACACTCGCTCCAAGTAAGCAAAATTTTCAGTTCTGGTAATGCCAGTACTGTTGGCAACAGCGAGTAAAAAAAAAACTGGAAAAAGAAAAGCTCTCGCAGTGAAGCAAACTGCGCCAATGAAGCTGTTTCAGACTTTCCCATCTGGAGCCATCTTTTGAGTTGCCTGCCTCCAGAGCTGCTATGATGGCCATAGTTTGCCGCCTTAGACTGCTGTGCCTCGCGCTGGTGCCTCTTGGTATGTTGCATACGTTGGTATCAATGCTGACAACCGCTCATGTCTGAAATGCAAAGCATATACAATCCACAGTGTGGGCTTGCAGTTTATGGGAGAAGGCGTGCCCCGATGAGAGCATTGTCACGGATGCGCTGCCAGTTTTCTTAGTTACAGCTTGCCACGATTTGCTGAGAACTGTTCCTATGATCCTCTCGCCAGTAGCCCCCCTATTGGAAGGGAAGGGTTTAGCTGCAGATCACAGTGTTCAGAAGATGCACAGCAAAGCTCCATTACTGTGTTGCCTCGATTGCCTAGTGAAATATTTCAGAGCATGTTGTGCTTGCTGTGTGGTTTTCACTTGCATATATGCACCCAGACTGGACAACAATACTTTGATCGTGCTGCTGGTTATACAAAGCTTAGTACCTTCATTTGTGAAGGTCATGTCAGGTTGAGACTGTTCCATTTCTTTTACTAAGTAAACAAAAAGGTGCAACTGGCATCACAATTCCTTGCTGTACCACCACCAGTCATGAAAGTTTTCTTGTGCAGCCAGTAAAGAGGCAATGGATAACCAGTTTCCAGTACTCAAGCCACTATTATGACCAAGAATTATAAAAAGACTATTCCTAGCACGGTGTGACACAATGTGACAATGACTTCATTAAGGGCAGCTGTTGCAAGCACAGAAGACATGCACTGTGTTGTAATCTCACTATGCAGATGCTGAAGTGTAGATCTGAGGCGTGAGCCGATTTGCCTGCTAGATGCTTTTGCAGTTGCTGAAGTGACGCGCACTAAATGCATTCAAGAGCTTGACTGGAGTCAACGACATCTTCTACACAGGCTGCCTGTTGTGTAAGCTGTTGTAATGTTGAAAGCTGTGTATGAAATAAATATTTTACAAAGGCAAGCTGTGCAGGCTTTCGTCCACCAAGAAATGCTGTACAACATAATTTATTCGAACCTTGTCCTACTTCAGACATCACTCTAGTTTTTGGCTGCAATCTGACGCACCAAAACAGACATCCTGCTAACATTAAAATACACCGAAGTGATATATCATTTGCACCTAAAAAAAAAAAAAAAGTCTGCAGAGACACTTATGACTGCTTACATGTGAGAAGGTGTAAGCCCACTCACTTTGTGAACGCAGTTGCCGCGCGGCTGGCAGTTATAACTCTGCATGGCTCTACGTAGCCGCCACCGCAATACCGCTGCACCCGTTCTGATCTGCACGCTAACTATGTGAAGGAAGTCACTGCCGTGCCGCAGCCCCCACCCCGCCTGAACGGTTTGACGCAACTGCTAATGCGTTAATGCCCATATGTGGAGAATTGGCCTTTCTCTACTTAACATTCATAGATCCCTGGGAGTCCTCGTACCACTCCTGGGGCAATGGTGTAGTGGTTCAGTGGTGTGCAACTGCCCTGGGATGGCAGGTGCTGCCGCTTGTGCGATCCAGGTTGCCCTACTGGCAGGTAGCCCTTTTCGAACAACCTCACGCGACCAATCATTAATTTAACCCTCCATGATTTACTGCCACCTGCCAGTACCTTCGGATGGCAGGTGCTGCCACCGATGGGACTTCTAAGCTCCAGGTAGGTTGCTCTTCCTCGTGCGACCAATCATTAATTTAACTGCCAGTGCCCCGGCGTGGCTAGTGCTGCCACCGGTGGGACTTGTGCGATCCAGGCTTTGGTTGCTCTGCCCAAGCAACCTTGCGTGACCAATCATTAATTAAACTGCCAGGTTGCATGAGGGTGCCATCTTTTACAAGTGCCATCAAGTGTCAACACACACACACACGGGTTTTCGCTCAATGGGGCAAGTAAAGATTACACCTTAAAAATTGGCACGCACAGAATACCTCTACAGCCTTGCACAAAGTTGTATAGATAAAGAAATCTATGCCTATTTGTACATTCATCCACACACATCTACAACGCTCGAATGGCGCACTCTGTTGTGCATTCATGACAATGGCTGCTGCATATAGCTTTTAAAGACTTATTGAGTTAAACAAGACATATGGGAATATGCATGTACAATAACACAGACACTACATCCCAGGACATCCTCAAGATTAATTTTTGAGGACATTGTGCTGTCTTGAGGATGTCCTCTACTGATGCTGAGAGAGTCCCCAACTAGTCCTGTTGTCCGACCTTAGTATGTCCTCAGGACATCCTCAAAATTACTCTGAAAGACCTTTTCAGTCTGCTTTTAGGACATAGAATTATGATTTAGTCCAGAGAATATGGGTTATTTGCTTAAATATTGTAGGCAATGTGCAAAGGGGTTGTGAAACAGCTTTCTTTTTGCTTCTTTTGTCTTGAATTCTGGCAAACAAATTTTGCAAAAGTTTCGCCATGTTCAATAATTGACTGGTTTGTTCACCGCATTTATCGGTACTTACAGGTTGTGCTTTATGCAATCTTTTCATACAGTGATGACTATGACTCTCTCGAGTTGGATTCTGCCACATGAACGGAAAAGCCACTCAGACGAGTGACCCAAAAATCTAAAACAGTCCAACGCCGTCAAAAGCATGCAGTATATAAGACCAGGTTTAAAAGCCAAAATATCTTGATATCTCCTCAAGGCATATATTTTTTTCAGTCAGAATGGCTTTCTTCATTATATCGCTGCTGAACACGTCTCTTTTAATAAACCTGCAGTTTATAAGTAATGAAAGCCGAGTGTGAGATAAAGCTGGTTTTATCTGAGTTCAATGCCACAATATTGTCCTGCGATGGGATGTATGTAGGACATTTGAGGAATTTTCATCCAGAAAAGTACAAACTGAGGACATTTGGACGCATGATGCGCTCAACAATGTCTTGTTCGGGATGAGGTCGTTTTGACCATTTGAGAATGACCATTTGAGTCTGGGAAGGCCAGGTTTCGAGGCATAGGCAACCCATAAATATCGTCCTGGTGTGCCGTGTGAGCACTCTAGTGGGTATGTGGACCTTCTGCATCTGCATTCTGCACGTCTCTCGGGCTTAACTACCTAAAGCATCGAATATCTAATCCGCAAGGTCAACTCCAACACTTGGAAGCTGTCTGAATGTACAGTACCTTTACTTTGTTGGAAATGGAGTTTTGGTGTGGCGTCAATTCAACGTTGGTTTCGATAAATTTGCTCCTCTATGCTGCAGAAAACGCTTAGTAACAAAAAGATCCTTCGCTATTTGTAGACACCTGGCAAATACAGTGTGACTTATGTCCTTTTCTTTTTATCACTTTCTTCAATAACATAATTCAAAAGGTCCCGTAATGAGGAAAATTCCGTTCGTCCTTGCGGCTCGTTCTTTGGTATCCGTGGCAGAAATGAGCCGGCCTTCTGCCTGAACTCTTGCAGCTGAAAAGCAAGCAGAGGACAACTACAAGTAGCAGGTAAATAAAGCGAGAGAGCCGGAAATTATATAAAGAAAAGTCGAACAGGGACGAACAATTATGCATTTAGGAAGGCAGCCGTGTTTTGGCGCGCGCCAAGTACCATTTCGGTTTCGGGTCAAGGGGGTAAAAGGCGTTCTGGAAAACGCTCGGTTATTAATGCGAAAGTTTAGACCCAACAGGCTTTCACGGTGGTTTCACAGCTTATAGATTGACCGCAACGTCGCACTAACGAAGTATCGGTGCTAAAGGCCAAGGACGGCTATGTATTCGGGCAGTGACCAGCAGTACAGTAGACTCACATTAGAGACTCCCATCGCCTTCCACGCCAATAAGCAAAACAGAGAAAATCCTGTGACGGAATATAGTGTTCCCCTTCCAAGGGCTCGTAACGCAAGTTTAGATCCGCTCTCGTGCAGCTTCTGTGAAGCAGTCAAACCCTATGGAGCAAAAAGAAAAAAAGAATGAACATTCCTTCAGCTCTGAAATACCAAAAAACGCAAGGTCCTTGCAAATTCTGGCATAACTTGCCTGAGCAAACGTTTCAGGGTCGCGTTTCTTCGCTTGCGCTAAAGTCATTCCGAAGCCGAAAATTGCCGCCGCTCCGGCAACTCCAATAAGGAATGCAGCTTCTGAAATCAAAAGGATAAAAAAAAATAACGCGCTGGCTTAGGGACTGCCTGCTCTCAGGTATTTATCAAGTGGCAGCAGAGACGAGGCAATACACGGTTTTTTTCAGCTGGCAAACTACCTGCATATTTCTTCACAGTGCCAGTTTTACAGTCCTCCATTGTTTTTTGTGGCTCCGTTGTATGACCCATCAGAACTAATTATAAATTATTATAAATTTAACAATGCAGCCATGTACAGCGAGAGTCTACGCAGCTGACCACACCACACCACACGTGCAACGAAAGCCACATTTGTTTTGATTTCTGAAGGCTTGGCCTGCTCAGTATATTTCAAACAAACATTAGTGATGCGCTATGGCAGCACTATCAAAATATAGCACATATAATGTTTACTGATCGACGTGTTGTGACATTAAATACGTGCATTTTTATTATACGTGACACTTATTTTAAATAACAAACTACTGCGTGTGCACAAAGAAAACGATGGCTTCAAAAAACGCCAAGTTTCAAAGCGCTCTCTTGCGGAGTCGGGTACTTTTGCGGGTGGAAACTTGTTTTCTGCTGCTTGTGCTTGCATTTTTGACGCGAATCTGGCGAGTTCTGGCGAGTTCGACACTGAGTCACGGTCTCCGTGGCCCACGTTCTTTTAGTCGTCGAATATTTGCGGCATGTAGGCAGCTTTCTTCGCCGAAACAGTGGCGGCAATGTCCATGCAACCGTTTCCCTCCTCCGGCTGTTGTGAACACCGTATCTCGTCGTGACCCCTTTGCCGTGTGATGTGTGGATGGACTGTGTTTTCTCCGAGGTTACGCGTCTCCCTAAGCCTAGCCCACGCTCCGTGCTGCCTCGTCGGCCTCATGAATGGTGATTCTCGCTCGGGAAAGCTCTAGCAAAGCAGCACCGGGCAGAGGTTTGAGGGCATCGGCCGCGCAGCCGCCAACCGATGGTAGGCGAGGCCACTTACTCCAAGGTTTCGACTACACTGCCGTCCGGCATACCTGCCTTTGAGGACGGCCGCAACGGTAACATGCCGCAAGTGGTCAAGAAATGGCAAGTCTTCCCCGGAAGAAACAAGTTCTACTGCGATGGCAGGCTCATGATGGCGAGACAGACCGGTGTGTTTCTCGTCACCGTCGTGCTCATCGTTGGGACGTGCACGCTGTTTTTTGTGTGCGAGTGAGTATACCCGACTGTCTTCGTGCTTGTCACCGGGACCAGTCGCCCGATCCGTACCTTATTGCCTATTCTCCTAGAACCATTCGTGCGTGTCGACGGTCACGCAATTTGTAGGCCGACGTCACTGCTTCTAGGCCAGCGTCAGTGCCAGAGCCGCGTTATCTTTTCAAAGCACCACTTTGTATCCACCAAACCTGTCATTCCAGTTCGCTCTCGTTTTGCATCAGCGTAATCGTGTTTAGCGGTCACTCCTTCACTTGCACAAGCTGTCCTGTGCCGTTAACTCGATTTGGAGTATAACGGCGGCATATATAGCGGAATTTTGACACGGCTTTTCGATGGCTCGGTGAAGGGTTCTGTTCTGACAATACTTTTGCGGGAGGCGGTGGCTAGTGTAAACGCCTGCGTTCCTGCGTCCAGGGAAAAACATGAGACATTGAGGTTTAAAATTAAAACGCAGACTATTTACTTCAGTGTTTGTCCCGATTACGCCACCTCTACTGGCTGGTAATGCTTTGACAGCTTTTGGATCCTGTTGTAAACGTAACTCACAGAATGAGGCACTGTTGGCGGTAGATAGGATAGGGTCAGTATGCCTTTATTTTTGAATGACTGTTACCTAACCGTATCTAGGTTTGATTGTGACAAGTGGTTTACTTTCGTATGTTTGCATCATAGATGTGTAGATGTGTCATAAGCTGTGAAGTTTATTTCAAGGATCCTGGGTACAGTTTCATTCAGCTGGGCACTTGAACACAGAAAATTGTTCATTCTTGCGTATCACTCCCATAAGAGTGTGGCTACTACAGTCAACT
Organism: Amblyomma americanum; assembly: GCF_052857255.1. Lineage (NCBI taxonomy): Eukaryota > Metazoa > Arthropoda > Arachnida > Ixodida > Ixodidae > Amblyomma > Amblyomma americanum. Next base: position 7,284,637 of record NC_135503.1, on the reverse strand, counting down.
GTTGAACGGGCAGTCTTATGTTCAGTAGCATACTGCCTTTGGTACATGAGCCGCCGTTGTTACTTTCTTTTGTGTAGACCATTACATTAAAAACAGGTAAAGACATCCTTCCTGGTTAGAGGGCTGCCTGGTTTGATATTTTACTTTAGCAGCAGGAAGCATTTAGCTGCTGATTTCAACCAGTACTAATTTCAGCATTCGCACATTGCCTGGTTCATTCAGACTGAATTTATGTTCTTTGCTGTCTTTGAATAGGCTTTCAGTAAGTATGTGACTTTGTAAACTAAAAATTATTGATGTCGTCATATTACAGAAATAAAAACACCTGTGCAAGAATAAAACAAGGAGAGAGTGTACTCTATTACGTGGTGCTTTGTCTGTTAACCTATATGTGTAAAAAAAATTCAGAAATTTAAAAAAAACTAAACAAATATTTTTCTATGTAAAACATTTATTTCACTTCACAACTCAGAATCATATTTCTAATGGTATGAATATTTTTCTCAACACCGGCTTTTGAGCCATCCTACAGTGTAGAATACTAGGCAAATTTGCTGCCTGTTGTATGTGGTAAAGCTTCAAAACATTTGACATCGACTTTAAAATCACATATCTCCATATGTGTGGTGGTTTCTTGTGACAATGCCAAAAATGATTTTTTGTTTTTCTTGCCGAATTGCAGCGTAATCGAAGGGGTCCAATTTAAGAAATGATGTCCAGAGATAACTGGCAGATTTTTCTGAACGTGCACAACACACAAAACTGAACGCGCACAGCAAAACCCTTGCACAGGAAAAGTTTAGACCCTTTTGAACCCATGCAAGCAGGCACAAGATTTTCCACAATACATTTTTAGAGTTACTGTGGGAAAAAATTTGGGGGATACTTACTAAGCACTGCCTTAAGCGTATGGCACGATCGCTTAATGGATTAATGCCCATATATGCAGGCTTAGTCATTCGCTACTTAACATTCATAGATCCCTGGGAGTCCTCTTCCCAAATCCTGGCACTGTAGTGCAGTGGCAGTGGTTAAGCAATGCGACACTGCCCTGCGATGGCATGCGCTGCCGCCAGTGGGGCTTGTGTGACCCAGGTTGCTATTGCCGCGCAACCTCTAACGATCAATCATTAATTTAACTGTCACCTGCCACTGTCAGTTTTCTCACAATCTGGAGGACAGATTGTGATGATGCCTTGAGGTTACATGACCTAGGTAGTCCACCTGCCTCCTTGGTTGCTTCTCTGGGGATATTTCACTCACTGTCAACGACTCCAATGGCAGATTTTCTGTGACATGGGCTCCTTAACACTATTGCGTTAAAAGTGGTGTCCTACATGTAAAACACTAGGCATATACGGGTTACACTAGTTAAGCTTTTCGCCTGGCATTGACTTAGGAGGTGGGTCATTGAATAAAATATTGCATAGAATCCACCACAAACTTTCACCTCTGAATAGAATGAATTTAAATTTGAGCGGGCAGAGTGAGTGAGGGAACAAACATCAGTTAATGATATCCTAGTCAAAATCAGGAGGAAGAAATGGGCTTGGGCAGGGCATGTAATGCGAAGGCAAGATAACCGCTGGTCCTTAAGGGTAACTGAGTGGATTCCAAGAGAAGGCAAGCATAACGGTGGCGGCAGAAAGTTAGGTGGGCTGATGAGATTAAGAATTTGCAGGGATATGGTGGCCGCAGCTGACAAAGGACAGGGTTAATTTTAATTGTAGAGACATGGGAGAGGCCTTTGCCCTGCAGTGGGTGCAGTCAGGCTGATGATGATGGTGGTGACAAGGTGACTATATGAACCGAACAGAAACATTCCCCTGTGCTTTCCTCAATTCCAGTGACTGTTGGCTTTCTTCGTGTGTGTGTGTGTCGTCACAAGGCTCTCAGTTCCCTATCCTTGTCTGCTAATTAGCTCAGTGAGGGCCTCTGTTCTGGCAGTCTTGATGCCATAGGAAGCGTAAGAGGGTTCTACACAGTTGCCTCCATCACCATCTGATCACATTTCACATGGCACTTTCACAATAACAGGGCATTCCTACGTTTGCCGCTATGGTCGATGGTGGCACTGGTAAACACTCAAAGGTTAGGTTACATGAAACATAAATGCACTCGAAAGCAGAAGAGTCGACAGCCGTCCTCCTAGCTCGCTTGGTAGAACACCGCATGCAACAATCAGAGGTGGGATCGGATTCCACCGGGTGGCATATGGTTGTTTTTTCTTCTACTTTCTTTTACCTTCCAGGTAAAAAATGGTTACACTGCTAATTTCCCTTTTATCAACACCACAGAGAAAAGGAAAACATTCACCTGTGCTTTCTCCGATTTTATTGACTGTTGGCTTTGTTCATTTGCATTTCTATAAGTGTCGTTAAATTTGGTACATCTGTTTGGCACTTGGAATTTTACCATGTGATCCTGTCTTCATTGTGTCAGTGCCATTATGTTTTGCTATGACTAGCTTGTAGACTTGTCTTTTTTTCTCTGCTTGTCTTACCTTGTTGAGCACTTGCCTTGTGTTTCTATTGCAGTTGCCCCTACTTGGCCCGTGAGATCAGCCCAGCCATCCCAGCAGTGGCAGCAGTGTTGTTCCTATTTGTGATGTCGGCTCTGTTTAGGACTAGCTTCAGTGACCCTGGGGTCATTCCTAGGGCCAGCCCTGAAGAAGCAGCGGACATAGAAAAACAAATAGGTGAGAGAGTGGCTTTTCTCAAACATTTAATCAGGATATATTTAGCAGTGATTGATTATGTTTTAAGGTGCTGAGCAGAAATTACAGAGAGGGACTCAAATCTCTCCGCACAAAGCCCATAAGGGATTCAGTTATGTTTTTTTTTTTTCAGTTTGATGTTATTCCTGCATTTTTTAAAGCAAGACTGCATTGTGTGTCAGGTTTTTCTAAAAACAGGTGTTCTGGTGCTAAATATCAGTATTGTCTGAAGTGAATAGATAACAAAGAACGACTTGCATTCAGTGCTAATGGAGCTTTGTTACAGTCATGCTGAGGCACATGTCTCACTGTGTTTGTCCTATACAATGAGAGTCATGTGTTGCATTCCACTCTGTATCCATTTTTTTTTTTTAGTGCAGTTTTCTGTACGAGGCCCACTACAATGCTCCAGAGTTATGATTGTGATTTCATTTTTCTTCGCGACTTGCTATTACTGTGGCTGTTTCATGGCCTCGCAATAACCCCATCAATAACTTGCACCGATCCAACCCCATTGGTGGGGATCCAATGCCAACAAATCATCTGAATACTTGCATATTTCGCATATTTGTCACAAATATTGTAGGGGGACCTTTCGATTGCATTTAGGGCCTGATTGTGGCATGTTAGCGCAGGGTTGGATTTATGGGTCACTCGTGGAGGGGGGGTCCCATTTGCACCATGCATTTCATAGGCTTTTTTTCATCGAAGAATAGGTGGGTCTGCATGGTTTTCCTATGCAAAGTTTCTTACCTGGTGAAGAGGGGCACGACTGCTTCCTCCACACCCCCCATAAATTCGCCCCTGTGTTAGCTCATGTGATAGCAGAACGGTCTGCCCCTGTTGCCGTATTATATGAATGGACAGTGTCAAAGTGCCGCCTTCTTTTTGTGCTTGGGGGAATGAGGTTGAAATGGTGCCTTCTGTGCAATAAAACATAAATAAAAACGAAGCCTCCAAAACACAAGTGTTGACAATTTACACTTGAATTAAGCCCCACTTAACCCTTTAACCACCAGATTGTTTTATCACTTTTTGGCAGAAACGAGTCCTGTCAGGCATGAGTTATTTTGTAAAAAACATGGTAAAATTGCAAAATTGTTTTGGCACTTTTTGGTAGAAATGATTCTTGTCAGGCATGAGTTAAGTGTAACACGTTTTTCATTGACAACTATTGCCGTGTAGTGGTGAAAATTGCAACCAACACACTTGCTGAGCGTAATTTACCTTTGGCAGTGCGAAGCAGTGCAGCATCGGGCCTGATAAGTGGGACTCGTCATTGGTGATATTGATGCAATCTCCCATGAAGGGTACAGCTTGGGGCTGGGGGTTAAAGGGTTAACCAAGTGGTGATGCGATATTGGATTGGCTGGGTCAAGAAATGGTTGAGAAGCCCTTTTGTGGTTTACCCACCGTGGTGGCTGAGTGGTTAGGGCGCTCGGCTACTGAGCTGGAGTTCCTGGGTTTGAAGGAGCTGCTCGCGTTTTGAAACACAAAAGGCGCCCAACCACTATTACTACTGCCCCTGTGCTGTTAGATGTCAATACTCTTTAAAGATCCTCATGTTGTCCATCCCTCCAGTACAGCACCTCTTTCTTCCCTTCTCTCACTCTCTCCTTTGTCCCTTCCCTTATGGGCTGGTTCAGGTGTCCACGAGCTGTGAGACAGATACTGCGCCATTTCCTTTCCTCAAAAAAAAAAACAATTTTCAGACAATTTTCAAGCCCTTTTATGGAACAGGAGCAGCAAAAGGCAACTAGGAGAATGCCTCCTCTTTTGATGAATGTGATATACATAACTGCTGATAGTTATGAATGCCTTGGATTTTTGGTGTAGCAGCAGGGACACGGTTAACAAATGCTGTTAGCATTCCCAAGCTTTCTTTTGATACCTTGACCTTTGTGTTTCATTCGAAAAAAAAAATTCAGTTTAATTCAATCCATTTTTTATTTCACCAGTAGTATGGATAGAAAAGAAATTACTTTTTGATGTAACATTCCCCCCCCCCCCCCCCCCCTTTTTTTTTTCATAATAGGCAACTTCAGGCACGGGATATTGTTACTTGGATCCAAATGACTTAGTGACTGCACCTGTTGTATTCTGATTAATCTCTCATCTTGCTGCACTTAGCACTAATGGATATTCTTCATGCTACCCTCCATGCACACTTTTTAAAAATTTTATCCCAAGGCTAAAAACTTTAAGAGTAATTATTAAAATATCTTGAAGCTCTATAGGTTTATTCTATCCTCTATTTGCTTCAAAAACTGCTTGTACTTGTGTGCCTAGGAATGAAAGCATAACTGGGCATGATCAACAGTGAATGGTCTTGTGGCTATGAAGGGCCCTCTGGCGACAAATGTACCACTTAGTGGTTGGGTTGGAGAAGGAGCATTGGGAAGGGCAAGCCTTCTGAAGATAGGGTATTGGGCTCGAGTCTCTATGTCGAGTTACTATGTCTACACATAGTCACTTCTCTTTGAAATGAAAATACCTAACCAACTGTATGTTTTTCTTGCACCAGAGGTGCCAAATGGGTCAAGTTCCCCAACGTTCCGGCCACCTCCCCGTACCAAAGAAGTGGTGGTGAGCGGCCAAACAGTAAAGCTCAAGTATTGCTTTACGTGCAAAATATTCCGGCCTCCAAGGGCATCTCATTGCAGCCTTTGTGACAATTGTGTGGGTAAGGTTCTCTGAAAAATAGTGGTGTCTTCAGTGTGCTAGGAATAGCACTGTCGCTTTTATTGAAAGCATAAAGCATCTCTTAAATTTTCATTGTTGGGATTTTTATACTTTGTTAGATTTATATTTAGGAAAGGGACTTTGTCTAATTGCTTAAGTTAGCAAAGTTCATTTTCTGCATAATATTTTGAGTGATACAGGATGTTTATTGCAGTGAATTCTGGCTTTTTTTTCTGAACATTGCTGTGCAGTCATCAGTGAAAAAATAGAGTACTATTATTTTCACTCGTTAACATAGCAACAAGAAGGTTTACACAATATCATGTTCAAATCTTAGTCAACAAATTTGGGTTATTTCATTGGTGTAATGTATTAAAACTGCACATCATAATGTCTGCAGGAATCGGCTGATGAAGGAGGCAGTAAGCATGGTGTTGATATTTATTTTGTATCATTCACTTATCTTTTGGCATGTTTGTACCTGCCTTTTTTGGTTAGCAGCGTATCAGTTAGGGAGTAATGCAGTGTTAACAACCACCTGATCACAGCTGCATGGCTACAAAGTTACAGCTTTCTCGGAAGTTTTGCAGCTGAAAAAAAAAAAAACAAGAAAACCTGTTAGTTTTCCTTTGTAGCCATATGTTTGTGCTTAGTGGTGCTACTCATTAATAACTTCCTAATTGAAATCTGCTTCACCTTTAAGGGCTGTTCACATGCAAGCGAATTGGCGAACAGCGGCGCGGCGCTGCAAAGCGGTTCGCGAGCTTTCGTTTCACATACATCGCCGCTGCGCGCTTCCCACCGCTGCGAAAACCAACGTTGCTGGCAAAAGATATGCGCCTGCAACCGGTTTTGGTGACCTGCAACCAGTTTTGTTGGCCTGCAAACACAAAAAAAGCGTAATATAAAAGCATTATTTTGTCAATTCTTTTCAGTTTCTTTAAATAAATATAATTCTTGCGTTTTAAGCATTAAACAGCACTTTATACAGTTTATTTTTTAAACAAAAGTTCGTACGTGCGGCGTACAAACTCGCGTGGCAACGCCGGGCTGTCATTGGTTGAGATGCGGTGCTGCCGCGTCGCCGCCGCGAAAAGTTCCAACTTGCCCGAACCTCGCCGCTCCAGCCGCTGGGGCTTTCTCCGCCGCTTGAGAGAGGCTGTACTCGCCGCCGCGACAAAGTTCGCGAGCGGTTCTCTTGCATGTGAAACACGCATTAGGGTTTCCCCAAAATACACTTGATTAACATTTAGTCATTTGGTATTCTTGCCTGGTTTGTCTTTATTTTTTTTTTACCATTGGGCTCTTTTTTCTTTGTATTTTTTGCGTGCTTTGTTTTCCCCCACACCCAAAATCACTTTAAAATTTTTTATCGGCAGGATTGCACCTTGTGACATCTGCTTGATCTCTTCCTAATTTATTATTATTATTTTTTTCAGAGAGATTTGATCACCACTGCCCTTGGGTAGGAAACTGTGTAGGGAAGAGGAACTACCGGTTTTTTTATGTATTTATCATCTCCCTTGCCTTCCTGTGTGTCTTTGTGTTTTCCTGTGTCATCACGCACATTGTTTATGGTGAGTCAGACACTATTGCCTTTTTACCTTCTGCGGCGTGAAGCATTACTGTGCACCCTCTTTGTGTTCTTGCAACCCGATGTCAGTAGACAGTGAATCAAAAAACGTGTGCTTGTAAGTCTTTCTTTCCTCATCCTGAAAGTGTGAAATTAACCAGGCAACTGTAGATTGAGCTCTTTTGTCAAAATGTGTTCCAAGCTCTACTTTACTGCACTTAATCCTCTATAGCACATCGCAAAAAATATCAATAAAAAGGCACGCATTGCACAAGTGCTACCAAGCACTTAAACTTTAAGGTGTTAAATGTAGTAGATGTCGTGGGCTGTCTTGTTTTTCGGAAGCAAGCTCTTATGCATATCTTGGGTTGAATTGACCACTTTCCATGGGAAGCTAGTCCTTCAGTATTTCTCCATGCTTTCTGAATTTATAGTGGAATTATTGGTGGCAAGGTGCATAGGACCATAACACACGTCAGTGAAATTGTGTGGTTTATAATGCAGTCAGTGATGGCACAGTTTTGTTTTGTATAAAGACTCTAGATACTCTCCGCCAAATGCGCTCTACAGCAACCCAGTTTGCCAGACTCCCCGCACACCATCCAAACTTTCCTTACTCTTGTCTAGTTGAAGGGAGTAACTTGCGCATAATTGAGAATGTCAATTTTGGGGTTTAAAAAGAAGTGGCTGCAGATCCCTGTTGCTGGGATGTGTTTGTAAGGTTATTGATCAGCCAACTTTACATGAACACCACATTACGTCTTTCTGCTCGCGTATGCTGTTATCAACAAACGTTTACAGGATGCTTGTGTTTGGGAAAAAATTTATTGCAGCGCTGCCATGCCACTTGGTCGCCTTGTATTGATACCAGTGCATCGAGCTTGCAAGTCCCTTTGTACTTGCAGGCATTTTGGGCGATTGGCTTGAGACTCTGCCAATATTTTCCTTTTTGCTCACCTGCATCCTGTAAACTTTCACTGTCGACCGTAAGTTGCTGTTACTTGCAGTGTTTCAGTGTAGTATTAAATTTGTGGTAAATATTTTTGTTTGCTAGAAAAGGTCTTTTGTGAGGCCGCTTCTTGATATAAAACTTTTTTTTTTTTTGCTAAATTAGGAGACCCATTTAAAATAACGGAGGGCACTTGCTCTTGATACTCATTTCACTGAAGGATTTTGAAGACCTATATAGATAGTCTTTGACTCTATGGCATATTTAGTGTTCCTAGAGACTGCTTTACAGCCATCAATTTTTTTACCAAGTTGTCAGAGGATGTTAGGATATTAAAGGCCAGACAGTGGCAGTAGCATCTAGTTGAATGTCGTTTCCTCAAAGCCACACACTGCAAAGTAACACTTGGAGCAGAGAAACCACGAGTAGTTTATTTACCTTGTTAAAAGTGAATTTCTTTTTAAAGCAAGAGATAGTCTTTGTTGCAAACAATAACTAGTCATTAGTATTGCTGTTGCTAGAAAAGCTTGCATCGGCCATTCTAAGAGGGCTTGAGCATCTTCTAGACCATGTGGAGCATCTTCTAAATTCCTTCGATTGTAGATTTTTTGTGCATTATCCATTTAACTTAGAGTCATGGCTTGGTTTCTTTTTGTGTGTGCCAATCTTAATGATGGTATTGAGTATTGACCTCTCACTAGCAGCCGCCTTTGGCATGCATCATTTTTTTGTCTGTGAGTACTTCATTGTCACTTGAATATGCATGTGCACCATGGATGCTGCCAAGTGCAAAGCGTTTATCTTTAAAAGACCTTTTCATTGTTTTTTTTTTCTTCTGTCATGCAGCACTAAGCAGCCAGTGTGTTCTACCCATTTGGCAGGAACATAACTGAGTGTAGAGGGGATATTAAAGCACACGCACACATACATGCACTCACAGACCGAGAGAGAAGGTGCTAAGTGCTTCACTTGGGGTTAGTCCAGCATCATTTGTGTGTTGTCTTGTTTTGTGTTTTTCAGTTGCTCGAGAACATGAATCGTACATAGAGGCTGTGAAGGAGACGCCTGCAAGATATCCTTTGTGCACTTGATGTCTTTTATCCAAAGTCTGCAGGGTGGTAGTTCCATCATTGTGTAGTTGTACAGGGCTGTAGTGCTTCATTTATTCAATTTTTTGTTTGGGCATTGTGATTTGCTGACGGCCAAGGAGATGTAGTCTTTTATTTGCTGCTTTTGTTTTCTGCGTGGTTTAGCATATTAAATGACAGCTTGGCCTCACTGGAAAAGGTGATGGGAGCTTATTGGAACTTGAACTTGACTGTTGAGTCTAAAGTGAACAGTTGTACTTGTTGCAACTGGTTCAAAGCTGGGGCAGGTAGATGCTTGGGCTGGTGCTGGTTCCACTTTCTTTGTGCGTTCAGGCTGTCCTACACATCAGAAGCTGCCCATGGCTTTTTAAATAGACTGTCATCCCACAAGTGTAGCTTTGGAACACAAAATATTATTTTATGTTGTCGGAATGCAGTTGTTTGTAGGGCAGAGCTGAAAACCAGCTCATAGCTCACGTATGAAAGCATATAGCGCGTATGGATGTTCTCACTCATGCTGCTGTTTTATGCCTTGACTTGCCTTCCGTCATTACTGTGGTCGAAGGAGTGGTGTGTTTCTTCTCTGTGTGGTCCATAATGGGCCTGGCAGGTTTCCACACCTATCTCACTACGTCCAACCAGACTACCAATGAAGATGTAAGTGATGACTGTGCCTCTTTTGTGTGTAGAGCTTCTGCTGTGTGGAAGTACAGAATTAAAAGGTACTACTTTTGCTGTGATGCATTGCAAGTACGTTGAAAGCGCTAAGGAACTTGAATCTTTATCACAAAGGCTTCTGAAGGATTGCTGAAATTAGCAGCAAAAAAAGCACAGTAATAAATGCAACTTGTGGATCTCACCATTTTGTGAATGCCATGCTCACGCACATACCGTTTTAGATACTGACACACAGTGCTTTGCACTCGGGCTGGTACCTGAAAACTGCCATTCTCCTGCTGATCGTGTTGAGATTTTATCAAAGTGCTTTTGAATATCATGGTTGGGCAGGCAGGTAATACTAGAGAAGGGATTCTACAAGAATGCTCTTGAGTGTTGTGATTGAGAATGTTGAACTGGTTGGTTATACTATAAACGTTAATGGATTCTGTCTCAATGCTCCTGAATATCATGGTTTAGCATGTTTAGTAGGCTAGGAATATTAGCCTTAAGAAATTCTACTACAGTGCTTTTGAGCGTCATGGTTAAGCATGTTAAGCAAGTTGGTAAAACAGTGTTTGTAATTTTATTCTTAGATCAAAGGCTCCTTCTCATCACGAAGAGGGCAGGATGTGTACAATCCATACAGCAAGGGCTCCTTCATCAGCAACTGTGTGCAAGTCCTGTGTAGCCCTGCACCTCCAAGGTGAAACTTTTGTTTGTAACTAAACTTTATTTTGCATTGGCTTGGTATTTTTTAACTGCAGAGAAAAAACACATTCAAGCTTCTCACGTGCTTGCACTTTAAAATGAGCAGTTCCTGAAGGTAGTTTGCAGTATTGTATAAATGTAGCCTGTTTATTTTTTTCCATTCTTGTGGACCAGAATGTTGAGGTACTGCATCATCTGTGTTGCTCCGCTTTGTTAAGTTGCATGCACTTGTTGGTTCCCTTTCAGTGGCAGCTCTTTGTTATGTGTATGAGCAACCATTTGACAAATAGGGTGCCACCTTTTTGCTTTCGATAGCTGTGAACTGCTGTTATCTCTGATGTGAGCCTCTTGTGTTGTTGGTGACCTGTGCCACGAATTGTGTGAGCTGTCCTGTTGGGAAAGCAACAGCTGATAATCCAGCTTCCTGTGCGCATGCAGCCTGATTGATCGGCGAGGCGTGGTGATCCCAGACACCGGGCCCGTGCTGAGGGAGAGCTATGGCACCGTCAAGGCATTTCATCTATCACAGGTGAGGGCATGATTCAGCTTATCGCAGTGGCTCTTATATTAATGAGGTATCATTTGGCTCCTTTAGTAGTTACTAATCCATGGATTGGGTCTGACACAAACAGCGTCGGGAAATGTTGCAGCAATAGGTGCATAGGGGACTGCCTGCAGAGTATTTACACAATTGTAAGTCGACCCCCCCCCCCCTCCCCCCATCACATTTCCGAAAAATTTAAAAAAAAACTTCCGAGGTTGTTTAAGCTTGGCCTTGAATAGTTGAACGCGATAGTATTATCCAGCGGCCGCCGTTTATCGTCAGCAGTTATCGGCTGCCGCGCGTGGCCGTGTGGGCACATTCCAAAACGAAAATGTGTTAGTCACTGGACTACTCGTCCACACTTGCGCCGTCGTCCTCACTAGTGCTGCCGTCGTGATCGTTGCTGCGGTCCCACAGCACGTCGTTCTAACGTCGTTGTCCAACAAAATCCCGCACTTCGCAAACAGCCACATCACGACATCGCGTGGAACAGCTGAAAATTTTCCTCGCTGCAGCTATCACACCTGTGTCACCTGTTGCAAACGTCGAACTTGCATCCCGGCGTGCGGCTGTTCGTTTCTTCGGCGTAAAAAATGGCAGCCATCTTGAATGTAGGCATGAACGAGCGCCGGTCGCTTGCCGGATTTGGAGCACAAATGATGACTGACGAAGCACTACATTAAAAACTTGTGAAACGCGGCTGGCAGTAGTCAAATGCGTCAGACCCAAAAAGAAACTACGCGTGAGTGGCATCGGCTCTTCTGTCGTCTACCGACACTCCCCGGCACTGGTACCGTTCCGAGTGGGGGTGACGCCTCGATTGGAACAGCGGCCCTTCCATCAACTATCAAAGCTCCCTTGAGCGCCGATCGCACATTTGAAAGTAAAAAGAAAACTTGTTGGACACCTGAGCTTCCCTTAGATTGCGATTGCGTTACCGGGCTGCCGCCGCTTATCAGAAACCGAAGTCAGCAGCCACGTGTGGGGAGTGTGGGGTGCCAGTTTGCTGTTTATCGATAGCCGCCGTCGGCCGCCGCCCGCATGCGCGGGGAGGGGATGCCAGTTTTGCGCGTTGGCATAGCAGCTGCTCAAGTCCAGCACCAAGAGCGATGTGACGGAGCCACGCAGCAAAAATGCAACCACACTGTAGCATGCCTGATATCGCGTTTGTCTCGCCTTTACTTATAGTGCGATGTTTTTGTTTCGATTGTAAGTTGACCCACCCACTTCGGATTTTCAAATAAAAAAAAAATAGGTCAACTTACAATTATGTAAGTCATATTGTATTGTGTCACAAACGTAGTGTGTCTTTTCTGAGAACTGTCACATTTTTGGGCTGGCCGATGAAACGGTTAACCTGGTCGCAAGGCTGTGAGCTTGCACTCTGGTCTTGTGATTCAGGCAGACATGAAAAGGGCGCACTCAGTGTTTAGAGGGAAGGGTGTAGTGCAGCTCGGTTGCCATTACTTCCTTGCCCTAGGTGGGTCAAAAGTGATATTTTCAACTCTCTTTGCACGCTTCCTAAAAGTTATTGCTCTGCTTTCGTTAACTGTCATTGTTAGCATTGTTTGCTACACGTGTAGTAATCTTAACTGTAGTTTCGACTCTAAAAAGCACCACATTTACTATTATAAAGAGCAAACAGTATGGACAGAACACCGCAGCCATATACTTGGATATTGCCTCCTGCGCCCACCCACAAATGTACACCTGCGGAGCAGTAGGCAGCCCCAACACTCCACACCTGGCCGTTTCCCCTCAGACACCTTCCCAAGGAAGGTTATTCTCTGGCAAGTTCAGACCCTTTGATACCCACATACCTTAACCTCCACCATCTCCATCGCCTTCACCCAACACTATCCGTAGATGCATCTCCCTGGAAGACCAGGGGGCACTGCAAGCCCATTTTCAATGCCCGAGTTGCTTGCAGCAATAGATGAGGCCCGTCGGAAGACTGCGCCCGGTCCGGACTCCATTCCGTACGAGGTTTACAAGAACTTAAGTTCCGCTGTACTGCCTCAACTCCTCGCCACCATTAACAAGGTATGGACAGAAGGCGTCATACCAGAAACTTGGAAATCGGCTATTGTGATCCCCACACCAAAGCCGGGGAAGCCGCCGACAGACCTCGGAAATTTCCGGCCTATATTACGCCCATTATGCAAGCTTACCGAAAAAATGCTTGCCACACGACTGTCGTGGTGGCTTGGGCACCATGGTTTCTACCATCCCGCTTAAATTGGTTTTCGTACGTCCGTAGGTACAGAAGATGGACTGGCTGTCTTGGCGTCAGCAGTTCTGGCCTCAACTCACAGCCACAATGTACAGTACTCACGGATTGAAATAGGACATTCGGAGCGCTAGCCTTGCAGTGCCACGCAGGCATGTGGTAAACCACAGGCCGGCTCATTGGCTACTGGAAGGAACAATTCTGCTTTATAGATGTTCTCCCTCTCGCGCCATACCACAATGCACCACCTTGGTTCCATGAGCGTCTACGGGCGGCGCTCCATGAAGCGACGGCCACGCGCTCCGAATGTCCTATTTCAATCCGTGAGTACTGTACGTACTGTACTGGCTGTGGACGTTGAAAAGGCGAACGATAATATCAGTCATGCTGCCATCCTGGAATCGCTTGACATGCTGCATTCCCCCGTTAGAGTGCGCAATTTTGTTAAATCCTTCCTTGAAGGCCGACACTTTGCCATACGCCTCAGTGGTGAGGCCATCGGATCATTTGTGCCTCTTCGCGGCGTTCCTCAGTGATCGGTGTTATCGCCAACATTATTTAATATTTCTTTTATCCCCCTTGCTTGGCGCTTGCATGATGTCTCTGAGATAAGTTCTTATTGTATGCTGATGACATAACGGTGCGGAGCACTCACAACGGCCTGATGACTCAAGCAGCAGGCCTACAATCAGCCATAGATATTACGTCGACTTTTGCTTCTTCAATTGGTTTGCAGCTTTCAGTGAGCAAAACCACGTTCGTGTCAGTCGCCAACCGCTGGGGGCGCCGTAAACTGACTGCAACACCAATTCGTCTCCATCTATCCGGAACTCCAATTCAAGAAAGTTTGACCATAAAAATATTGGGCTTGACAAGTAACAAGTCGGGAATAGGTACTGCTTGGCTTTTTTGGGCTAAAAAGCAAGCAATTCAGGCGTTGGATCTGATTAGACGCATTGCTCCTAAAACCGGCGAACTCCGCTCTCATGTTGCACAACAGTTGGTGCGGGCGGTTGTGCAACCGCACCTCGTTTACCAAGCCCAATTCCAGCATTTGACGAGGGCTCAATGGGATCCTCTAGAAGCTGTTAATCGAGAGGCAAGGAGGGTCATCACTTGCCTTCCCCGCATCACCCCGATCGTGGCGCTCCAAGAACATGCGCAGCTGAAGACACTAGATGAGCTGGTGCAGCAACGACGCGATGCTTGCCGCCTAAAGCCATACACGCACCACGTGTGCACTCAGGGCATATGCTTCATTGCACTCCATTCTACAGCCGCCCCCGCCAGTTCTTCCTCCCTGGCGTTTTGTGCAGCTAAGCGACAACAAGCCAACTGATCTACGTCGGCCATCATCTACCCGCGCGGCATCATCGTTTCGCGACCGAATTATAGAACAAGACGCCAATCTGCCGCATGGCTCCATCGTTATGTACGTTGACGCAAGCATTCAGGCCTGCGAAACAACAACAGCAGTTTACTGTCCTTGCAAGCCTGCTTTGAACAAAACGTCAAGGTTTCGCCTCGCAGAACCTCCTTCTGTGCGGAGATGCTTGCGGTTCAAGAGGCACTTTGCTCTGTGGCCGCCGTTCCCATGCTACCCACGACCCGCATTGTCATTCGCACCGACGCCCTTCATGTCACACGCCTACTATAACGAGTCAGTCACACCCCAGAAATCTGCCAAGACATCCATCGTCTAGCGGCACGCATCCCGCAACAAATCCGTATTGAGTGGGTCCCGCGTGACCTCCTGAGCGCACAAAGCCGCGCAGATTTTGCGACCCGCCTTTCGACCCCAACCTCGTCTTTGCCTTGAGTCCTCACTCTGGATGACAGCACCCTCCTTTTAACAAGAAAGGAACACCTCCGGCGCCGCACACGTGCTGTAATCCCTTCGTGTGCGGTAACCCTCCCCCGTGGTCTTACCCGTGTAGAGGAGGTTGCGCTTCGGACGATACGGGCCGGGGTTGCCCTAACTCCAGCTGTGACACGGAAGTGGCCGCATTTCAAAGATTTATATCCCCGCCCCGGGTGTCCAGTCTGCAAGAACAGAGACTGTGAGGCGGATATCCACCACCTGTTGTGGGACTGCCCGGCGCTGAAGCTGACGAGAATTCGGCACCTGGTGTCAGTGGGACTCTCACCGGACAATCCGGATTCACATATTGCATGGACACAGGGTCCATATCATCGTTCACTTCTTGGTTTCATCAGATCAGCTCAACTTTTTTCATTTATTTAAGCATCTTACTCATCTTTCACTTCATAGTTTTTATGCCCCGAGGCAATAAACATCGCTTCGAAAAAAAAAAAACAGGGGGCACTGCTCACCGTCACCAAGAAGTCAGCAGAAGCCACTAGGACCCTGGGCTAAGGGCCTCACCTGCAACAGCTCCAACTACTGCTTCTACCAATAAATGTTTATTCTTGAAAACATAGCGCAAAAAAGACACAAACGACACAGATGTGGACAGGACACAGACGACACACATGTGGACGGGACATGTGCTATCTCCCGTCCACATCTGTGTCGTCTGTGTCTTTTTTGCACTATGTTTAAAAAAAAAAAAACTGTTACCAACTAGCCCTGACCAAGCTACTGTTGCATCGAATGTTTATTCATTCATTCCTCACGGGGCTAAACAAATCGAGGCAGAAGCATGAGCACATGAGTGCGTGCACAGTAGAACCCCGCTGTTATGTTCCTGGCTGCTGCATTTTCTGCAGACTCATGCGATACAAACTCGGCTGTTACGTCGCAACTGTAGCAGCTTTCCTGCGTGGTACGTTGCGAATGTCATTTTGCAATAGTTGTTTTACCCCATGCAAGCATTTTGACAGCCTACATTTAGCACACACAGAACGGTGATGGCATACCAGCCAAAGTGGAACTAGACTCCATCAGCGCCTGGACACCACCATGCTCGGCAGGTTTCGGCACGCTGCACCCACGCTGATGCCCAGCACGCTTGGGGGCAGCGTGAATTTTATTGCAGCTGTTGGTGCAGTTCCATCTCATTGCAATGCGAGTGCGAACACCTTCGGTCGTCTGCGAATGACGGCACAAATGTGAAGCAGGACATGACTATAGACGTGAATGAATGGTTGACTGGAGGAAGGAAGATGGTGAAGGGCTTGCCACCATGGTGGTTGAGAGGATGATCTGATAAGCACTGGTCCATGAGGCTTCCGGGCCAGAGGTCACCTAGAGCAGACTGCTGAGGCCCATGGGCACTCTGAATGGCATGGGCAAGGGCGCTGTGTGCTCATGTGTGGGGCTTCTGGTCGGAGCGGTGCGGAGCTGGGGTAAATGGCAGTGTGAGCTTTGGTTTGGCAGGCATGGACACATTGGGCAGCGTGGAATAGGAACACGCTGCCAGCGACCACGGCAGGTACAGGATGCCAAAGCTCCAGAACCAGGATGATGACGATGCTCCGCACCTCACACCAAATGCTACGAAGTGGCTATTTACTGGCAGAGGTATTCTGCGAGACCAAGGGCCGATGGCCTTAGACACAAGGTCAGCTCACAAGCATGCAATATAGTGCTGTCATCGTCCGGTGCACTTCATTGTCCTCTAATCGTACATAGCATTGATCTGGTGTCTCAGGCCATCGGCCCTTGGTCTCGCAGAATATCTCTTCCAGCAAATTGTCATCTTGTAACATCACGCACACACATATATATATTGGTCATTGCCTGCCATGTACTGTTTTACAGAATGGCCTTCAGATCAACGCAACCAGTGCAAGCGGGGCCGTTGCTCCGACCCCTGTGATTGACATGAAGGCCAGTCATGTCCCCTTCTCTGGAGGTCCTTTGCACACAGGCCGCGCCACGTTGCCCCAAGCGGCCAATGGCTCTTACCCACGGGATGTCCTGTATCAGAACTCTGGCAGCCACGGTAAGTGCAATCCATTTTGCCATTCCTTTCACACATTGGCATGGTCCTTTGGACTCTTCCTTCCTGTTTCAGCATTTTCTTTGACATTGCTGCTTCCGTAGCCTCATGGTATGCCTTGACTGCAACCTGTAAACTTTGTCTGTTGTTTTTAAGGCAATAGGGTGTTTGGCGAAATGGGCTTTGCCTAAAGTTCCATTTGCTTTGTTTTCTAAAAACAAAATACTCTCTTGTTTACTAGCACGCTGAACTTCTGTTATGCAGAATAAGTATGCCACTGTCTAATTGAGGTGTTAGTATTCCAGCCAAGAGAAGAAACATGAAGGGCAGTAAATTCTTGCCTTGCTAGCAGTAGGCAAGAATCCGCTCGTTGTACAACATTGGTGGTCTAGTGGTTTGAGCATCCGCCCCGCATTTGGGAGATGCGGGGTTCGATCCCCAGTGCCGTCGGGTACCTACCGGTGATACAATCGGAACAGGCTTTCCTCTGCCTGGTGCTCGGCTTCTTTGGGGTGAAATGCTTCGGAAATGGATCTTTGACCCCACCGTAAGTAGAAGAAAAAAAAACCTTTTGCTGGGTGGGGCGGGCAGACGTATGATATGAAATTTCTACTCTCCCCAAAAAATCTGTTGGAACTTTTGTCCCGCATAATGAACCCTCCCCCCAAACTGATGCCAGCATTTTTGGAAAAAAAGTGGGTTCATTATGCGAGTATATACGGAAACTCGAGTTTTTGCTCTTTTGCACCAGGGAATTTCACAAATTTGTATCAACTGTGATCATATCGTTAATGCTTTACTGCATATGGTCCACTCTTTAATTATTTGTGCGTTATCTCTCCAGTTTTTAGCGGGCCTGTTCTGTTACCAACTTGCGTTCACAGTCATATTTGACCACTGAGGAGGAGCTATGTGTTTTTTCATGTGCAGCGAATATTTTTCTTGTATGCAACCATGCTTCTGCTCATGTTTTTCTCCTCTGCTGAGAAGTGTTCTACTTGGGAAGTAGACCTATATTGCTGAAATTGTTCTGCACGTTGCAGATTTGAAGCCCACTGCAGCTTATTGGAAATGGTTTGCAGTAACTTAAAACCTGATGTCTCCTTAGCCATGCTTCATTTGAGTTATCAACTATGTGAAACTTTTACTGCACATTTATAGTGGTCCGTTGCTATTGTGCTTTTGATGTGCGAACCCTTTCGCATGCCACAGTTCTGCATTTGCTTGTTTCTGGTTGTGACTTGAGCGAGGAAAAGTCGTGCGTAAATGTGCTCGATTATGGTGATGTTCTGGTGCGCATCTGTTTGGTTCAGGCTGCATGTGATACAATGAGGATTTGCATTTTGAACCTTCTGTCCTTGAAATTGTTCAGTTTTAGGAGCAGCAGGTCATGTGCCTTACTGCTGTGCTTTTGGTGGAACTTGTCTAGATGTGAATGTCTCATGCTAGATGCCTGCTGTCGTGAAAAGTTTGCCAGGCCCACACTGGTCAGCTGAATAATGGGGAAGGTTACGCAGTTTGATTCCACTGCAGTCAGTGTATATATTTTGCTAGCCTGGTGTTTCAGTAGCTTTGATCCTGGAAGTAAGTTTTCAGCCAGTTTGGTAGCGTGTGAGATCGCATTTATTTAATTTAATTTGCTTACCATAGGCTGCCTAATCATGTGACGCTTGGAAGCTTGCAAAAAGGTTAATATTATAATCCTGACAGCTTGTTGGAAGTGGTTCGTGAAATGTCAAGAATATGGCGTAAAAGCCGGACTATAGGTCGGACTGGAATATAGATCGACCCCTGAACTAACCAATTATGAAAATGAAAAAAATCTTTTTTCAATGGAAAAAGTGCCTAAAGACACCCTTACCTTGAAGCAAATGCGACTCATCAGGTTGCACAATGGTGATAGTATGCATTTAAATGCTACTGGTATGTACACCCGGCCAATTTTTTAACAGTATCGCGTGCCCATCGACCCACGTGTTTGTTTCTGGCAAACAGAAGTACAACGCCGTAGAGCAAAGCCCTTCCTCTTCATGAATCGCCGCACCCAGGATGGCGAGCCCTTGAATTGCGCCCTCGTGAGTCTATAGAGGCACAGTAGCTTCATGCGGATGCATTGGGCAGTCACAGGCAGCGATCTTGCATGCAGTTCACTCTTTCCTTCCAATTCTGGATACACTACGGTTCCCTACGAAATGTTTTCTTCTGGTTGCTGCAAGTTGTACCGCATTTACGCGGATACATTGGGCAGCCACAGGCAGCGATCTTGCACTCAGCGCAACCTTTCCTTCCAATTCTGGCTACGCTGCGGTTCGCCCACTAAATGATGTTTTCTTCCGGTTGCTGCAAGTTTTAATATGCTGCTTCTGCCTCCGCCAGTACTGAATGCTCTTTTTGGATACTCCAAATTCGCACCTTGCCGCCAGGTTGCTGTGAGCTTCCGCATACTCAATCGCGTTTTTCTTGAAGGCGACGGTGAATTGCCGCTGGCTTCCACTCATTTTGAAACAAAATGCGAAAAAGCAGCCTTTGCAACGCAAACAGCAAATAGCTTTGCAATGATGGAAACGCAAAATGACGGTGCAACAACATCGCCACGCCGTGCTGCTGCTGATGGCGATAGTGATGAAGGCTGTTGTCTTCAGCCGCCCATTGTTGCAAGATTTCCGTATTTTTGCCACCAATGACCGGTATATAAGACGGGGGTCAACTTTTCGCCATGGTTCTTTTAAAAAAAGTTCGACCTATATTCCGGTTTTTACGGTAGATCCAAGCTCTTAGGCTCTAAACCTTCAAAATGCCGACTAACATGCTGAGTTGCAGTAACTCTTATTACCTTGTCAGGTATCAAAATGTGTCCGCACCCTTGCAGGGGACACATGAAAACCAGTGTCAATTCACACTGTTTGTTTATGGAGTAAATGTATGAATGTCAAGTATTTCTGTCAGGTATTTGGCTTAAAATGTTACTCCTCACTTTGCTATCCTGGTTTCCTAGCCTGGTTTGCGACTAGGCCAACGGTTATAAGATTAACCTTTGTTCTTTTTGACTAATCTAAATTTTTTAGGATGGTGGATCAAATGTGGCTATTATGGCTCTTTTATCAAGCAAAATGTAGCCATGTTGAAGAATCTTCATTGAGGAGCTGCCTCGTTGACAGCTGGTACTCTTAATAGAGCAGGAATTTTTAAAGTTCTCAGTGTTACAGCTGGATTTTGTGCCTTTAATAACTGTAATGGCGACTGTTTTATTAATAATTTGCGCCCCTTGTTTGTAAATTGATTAAATTGTGTGAAGGTGCTGCCACTGTCTTAAAGGTATCTGTGCTATGTCCAGATGGCTATTTTCAAACCATTCAGAATTTATAATAACCAAGGTAAGAAAAAATTTTAGCTCAGATCTGCTCTAGTTCAGAATGAAGGATCAGCTGATTGGTTGTCAGCAACACAGGGTGGAAGATGCAATACCAATCCGAAATGTGGACCTCGTAAACAGAAAGTGGACTTCATGATCGGTGTTTATTGTGTCTTCCATCTTGTCTTTTTCATCTGTCAGCCGATCGACCTTTAGAAAAGGAAACCCTTTGCGGACCTGCGATTTTACAGGCTCTGCCTGCCTGCTTGTCGCGAAAGAGACTGCATGACACTGAGCTTGATGCATCAAGTGAATCCCGTTCTTTATATGCCTTCTTTCTGTTTTCTTTCTTTTTTTTCCTCTGTGGTCATGTTTTCTTCTTTTTTGGTGATGGATCCGTGGTTTTCAGGTTGATGTTTCTCCTTCCTCTCCTCCTTCTCTTTGCGACTTACCTAACCTTTCCTCCAGTGCCTCCGAAAAGACATGTGAGTATATATATGTATATATATGCGGATCTGTGCCCCCTCTGTGCATGCTGGCTGTTTCTGTTCTGTCTCACTGTCCCTGTCTTGCCTGCCCCTTTAGACTGCTGTGCTCTCATTTGCCTGGCTATACATTGGTTTATTGTTTTTTCTAGCTATTCTTGTGACATGCATCCACTATTGCCTTGAGTCTGTTATGTTTATGCGTTCAGTGTGATGTGCAAAAAGGACCTTTTGCCCCATGCCATCTTTGTAGGGCACTGTGGGTATGTCTCTCATGTAATGCCCCACGACAGGGCCCTTGAAGTACAATAAATAAATAAAAGCATATTAAACCGAGTCGAGTGGGGTGCAGAATTGCAGAAAAAGCTCTGAATGGCTGAATTGGAGGAATTTAGCAGGGTTAGGAGGAGTGTAGTGTGTGCAAACAAGAAATATTTGCTGAGTGAATGATTCTGAAAAAATAGAACTAAACATTAGTTGATTTTCTGTTCAACTCGTTCAGTGCGTCGTGGGGCACTGGTGGGTCCCTTCGTGTATTTCTGCTCTTCGGTACGAATATTGAACAGCACTATGAAGCCGTAGGGAAGCTTGGATTTTTCAAAGAACGCACAGAAAAAGCTCATGGCAGGTTGCTATTTCCATTTGTTGTTGGCTCGAATAAGATGATTTTGCCGGAGGCTTACCGGTGGGCCACACCGCACAGGGTTATTTCTGGCACAGTTGGCAATACCTACAATAGTGTGTTGACTCTATCGTTTCTGATAGAGTAGAGTTTCCTTCCCAAGTGTGGCCACCTGAGTTGCACTTGAAGTTTACTCCAAGGTGCTGTTCTGGGTTTCATGACGCTTCTTGCCTAGTTCATTGAGAGTAAGTCAAAATATGTTGTAATGCACAGAATGGTAAAGTCGCCTGTTGCTCGGAAGTGCAAAAATATTATTAAAAAGAATAAGGTTGGCAGAGGTCATTTTACTGTATGAGAGCTGCACTGCTTGGATTTACATGAACACATTTTACGAAGACAGACTAGAATGATTAAGCGTGTTAACTGTTCTTGTCTGTCTTTGCTAACTATGTCTGTGCGAATCCAAGCAGCTCTACCCAAGCCCAACACTTGTTAGCGTCGTTTCACGTTCCTATCACCGAATTAGTATTTCAGCTGCAAAATTCAGAGCTCCATCACCGTGCACATTATTTCACTAGAACTGAACAAACGAGTAGCGTAACTTAATGTGGTTATCACTATTGTATTTTAAAACCCACCCTTTAATGCTGTCTTTTTGTAAAATGAGCGTTAGCAAGTCAACTGTTCAAAAAATGGAAGAATTTATACGTGTCTCAATTAGCAGCACAACATTCAGTACATATTGACTTATTTTTCTGAATCATTATAATAGTGCTGTAAATATTTCCTGTGCTGTGCACTTTTGAAGGCATGTTCGAAATGTGGTGACATTTGAATTATTCAAGGTTCATTTTAGTGTAGTTTGATAGCTTGTGTTCAATCTGTGCAGTTAGGGGAGCACTGCAATTTTCAGTAGCAGTGAGTGGCTTTAAGAAAATGAAAATCGAAGTGCATGGGCCTTTTGACTTTTGCTAGCTGGGGAACTATCACCGCTGCCTGCAGGTATGAGAGAGAGAAAGGAAGCGAGAACAGACGAGCATTGCAGCTTAAATTTTAAATCTCTGTTGGGGTTTGTTCTTTGTGCTTACAATCAAGTGACCTGCCCAGGTATTAGCAAGGGCTGTTGACCTTCAAGCATTACTGATGCACATTGCAAAATTTTAAATTTTCACTAGCACTTTAATATCCCCCCTCACGAGCTAATTCATGCAGAATTCCTTCTGCCTGATTGTGTCATGTGATGTAGAATAAGGTTGATAATGTCATGCACATAATGTCATGTACACTTGTTACAACAAAACAACTTCATTTCTTATATTACTGACTCGCATTGATTTTATAACTTTTCACAGCTGCAATTATCAATGATTATTAGGAGTTATATCCCTGTCACACGGACACTTTCGATCCACATTGAGTCGATTCTCATCAAATTCAGTGTAGATCAGAGGTTGTTACACGGCTATTCTCAAGCACAGTCAGCCGCAACCCTGCTTGGCTCGATCACGATTCAAGTGCGCTTGAGGTTTCAAGCACAATTGAAAGCAGCCGTCGACACTCTCACGTTCTATGAGCTATAAAAATAATAGCAGTTAATAAAGTAAAAGCGCAAATGTTAATGTGTAAATTGGTTAAAATGTATAATAGACCTTTTTTGGTGAACCATGCCTGCTACGCAAAGGCACATTTATAAATAATCTCAACACTAGGCTCTACCATCTGTGCAAACAAAGATAGCATCCCCATGTGTTCGCCGATTGACGCTGCAGTCACTTCCACTGTGTCTTTTTGCACAACTGAGAAAAGTATGTCGGCGAATTGTCACCCCGCATGGCGGGCGTCAGCATGCTACGGTACGGATGTTGGTGGTACATTT
Source organism: Amblyomma americanum (assembly GCF_052857255.1). NCBI lineage: Eukaryota > Metazoa > Arthropoda > Arachnida > Ixodida > Ixodidae > Amblyomma > Amblyomma americanum. The sequence goes on along the minus strand of NC_135503.1, from coordinate 7,261,247 downwards.
GGCGCCACCCTGTGCACATGAGGGCAAGTTCTCAATGAGCATTGAAAACGTCTGTGTTGTACCAGATGCTTTAGTAGGGCTCGAAATCCTCGATGCAGATCGAGTTCAGTTAGGATCGAAAGTGCCCCTGTGACAGGGGTGTTAGACAGGCAGAGCAGAACAGTGAGTCTAAAAATTAACATGCAGAAAAGCACAGTAATGTTCAGCAGTCTCTCAAGGGAACAGCAGTTCAAAGTTGGTAGCAAGGTGCTGGAAGTGGTTAGGGGATATCTTTACTTAGGGCAAGTAGTGACCACTAATCTGGATCATGAGAGGGAAATAACTAGAAGAATAAGAATGGGGTGGAGTGCATATGGCAGGTTCTGTCAGATCATGAGTGGCAGTTTACCAATATCCCTCGAGAGAAAGGTATACAACAGCTGTATCTTACTGGTACTCGCCTATGGGGCAGAAACGTGGAGGTTAATGAAAAGGGCCCAGCTTATGTTAATGACAACACAGCAAGCTATGGAAAGAAAAATGATAGGTGTAATGTAAGAGACAGGAAGAGGGCAGAGTGGGTCATGGAACAAACGCAAGTTAATGACATCCTTGTCGACATGAGAGGAAGAAATGGGCTTGGGGGCAGGGCATGTAATGCGAAGGCAAGATAACTGCTGGTTCTTAAGGGTAACGGAGTAGATTAGAAAACAAGGCAAGCGTAGCAACGGGCGGCAGAAAGTTAGGCAGGCGGATGAGATTAAGAAGTTTGCAGGGATACGGTGGCCGCATCTTGCAATGGACAGGGTTAATTGGAGAGACCTTTGCCTTGCAGTGGGCATAGTCGGGCTAACGATGGTGATGATTAGGAAACATGGAACCAGATAGTATCATGACTTGTTTCAGTAGTTGGTATGGCAACAAAGCACATCTTAAAGATGTGATTCCACTGAACTTCTCATGAAGGACAATTAGGTGAAGTGTCACGCATAGTTAACAACTTTTAGTGATTGTAAATTCGTTTTGTTTCCAAGTGCAGTATATATGTGATTACAGGTAATTGGCATTGTGTGTTGTTTCAGTACAAGCGCATAGTTTGGGCCGCACGTGATGCAAGGCTGTAAAGAATGCATAGTTTGAAGCTGCAGAGACATGAAGTTAACTCTGTCCACATAATGGCAGTATCACATTGGGCTTATGATAGTAGTTTGTGTAGGTGAGATTTTTCTTTTATACCGTTTTGCTTTAAAAAAGATATTTACTGTATAGAGACTATAAAGTTTGTTGCTGTGGAAACACAAGCTTATCGGTTGGCTTTTAGCTCACTACTTGTTTGTCCTTGTCTGCTCTTGCGAGGAATGTGTATTAGGCTAACTCTCAATGTTTTCCCAGTGTTCAGAAATGTGATTGAGTGCCGTGTCAGGCCATCACTGATTGGTGGCTGATGTGTGCGCTTGTGTGGGGTTTAACTAACCCGTCTTTTCTGTGCTGCATTTGTTGGTGTCATCAGAGCTCCTTCCGTTTGTATGTTTTGTGTGACACTCTGTGCCACTTGGCAACATGAATAGAATCCTTTCTTCTGTTTTACTTTGGTCTTGATGCATTTCCTGTTAAAACTTCTCGAATGAGCCATTGTCAAACAACATATTGATCTACCTAGTGTCAGAGCTTCTGGATAAAGTGGATAAGAAAATTCAGTCACTCAAACAACTTTAGAATTCTGAAAGTCAAGTGTGTGAAGTTTAGAAATGTGTGCAGCAAGAAGTATGCTCAGGAAGAAATAGCAGGAAACATTTACCGTATTTGCTCTTGTATCTGGCGATGTGCCTTATATGTCGGGCCCCTAACTTTGGGGAGTGAAAAAAAAAAGAAGAAAAATTGGGATGTCGTATTAGTCGACCAGTGGAAGCTCCGAGCTGGCAGTGGGCAATTGAGGCGACCAGTACAGCACACTACATACGTGCGCTGTGCCACTGTCGTGAGAAACTCTTCATTGGAGAAGCACTCGTTGCTTTCCCCAGTCTCTGACACAGTTCTCGGTGACATCGGAATCGGTGTGGTTTTGCTCAATTTTCTTATGCCTCCACACGTCAGACTGATGGCTCTCTTAAATGCTGCTGAGAATAGTCGTCCGCGTACGGGAGTCATGACTCGCCACACAGCTAAGCAATTGATGAAAAGTGCGCAGTTGACGCAGTGATGGGGGATGGTGGTCTGTTCTTATCTTCATATCAGCCTTTTGCATGCAGCTCTTGATAAAGAAGGGACAGCAAATTCTTTGCCCAGCAACAGGGACAGCAACTGCCGTAGTTTGTGAAAGCTCATAGGCAGCCAGCCAGAAGAAAGTGGGACTTGCCTTAGTAGTGTTTTTGGCATCATTCTTCTTTCCTTTTTTTAAGTGTGTAGCCAGACTCGCACCTTGCCTTGGCAGTTATTCGGGTAATGCTCGAGCCCCGAGTTTGGAGATTTGGAAAAAAACGATCGCCTGTATGCAAGTAAATACGGTAATTACATTTTATTACTGCTTGCTTCATCTGCACATTTTTTTTCATTAGGATTAATGGTGCTGAAAAGGCAGTTTTCATGCTGTTCAGAGTTTATGTTAGGCACCTGGAAAAATATCTCGCCGTCGAAAGGCTTTACATAGCTGTTTCAAGCCTGAAAAAGGGGGAGCATAAATTTTCTGTACAATTTTGTTCTCTTTTGTCAGGTCTCCTATGAGGATTGCCTTACTGGTCTGTTGTACCAAGAAACGTTCCACATTGAACTGTGACTGAGTTAAACTTCTGCATTAGTATCGTTTTTTCCGGTCTGTAACTTGTACCAGTGTATAAGACGCACCCTGTTCATTTGTTAAGTGCTATAAAAATGCGCAGAGGATCCCTTTTTTTAGAGAGTGTGACGCAAGTACACGCTTGTAGCAGCTGCCACGCACAGATGATTTTCGAACTTGAGCCAGTGGGCTTTCCTGCCGCGGTTGGCCTTCTTTGTTTTGTAGGCTTCATTGACCGGAGCGCTCCAGCGAGTTTCCGCCAGTCCTGGGTAATGTTTTCGCTCATGTTGAACTGCCCCTTTGCTGCCCGATTCCATACTGTAGTGCATCTGCATCAGCTTCTTTGCCTTGCAGGCGGTGTCGTGTTGAGCAACAATTTGCACAATCTGCGTGAAGCCATACGGGTGTGACACCGAAACTCAAACTTTCAAGAATACAGCTGGACCGTCTGCTTGTGCTGCTGCTGCATTCAGTCCATTTGTGGCGAGATTATGTGATAACACAACAACATAATAAGATTATGTGATAACAAGATAACGTTTCAATGATAACTTGTGTTTTTCCTCTTTTACCCTTTTTTAAACATAGTTACTGGTCACAGCAAAAGATAATGCACGATGGTGCACCATTTTTTCCCGTATATGAGTTACACCATTGTACGAGATGCTGTAGCAAAAAGTTAAGAAAAAAAACCACGACTTACACACTGGAAAATAGGATAAGTTTAAGTTTATTTCAATTTGCTGGAGCAGCCGACTACCTAAAGCAGTTGGGTACAGGGGACAGTTACTTTTATGATGCTGTGAAGGACTCCTTCTTACATCTGCATGTGCCAGTGTGTTAGACTTTACTAAGCTGCATCTGGTGTTGCACTGTGACAAGTGCTTTTTCTTCTAAGACTGTGTACATATCGCCTGTTCCTGTTCCCCCCACTGACAGGGAGGGCCCACCACATACCCGTGGCCGTAGTGCCACCGCAGTCGCGCCACCCATCCGAGGAACAACCAAGTTCGATCACCAAGGGTCTACTCCCAGACAGCATCGACCATGAGTTTGGGGTAGACGCTGGTAGTCAGCTGTCGCTCCTCAAGCAAAGTTCAGTGTGACCATGCCCGGAGAGGTGGGGAGAGTAGCCCTGCGGGAGAGGAAGGGACAAGCTGAGCTGTTGAAGCTGGCATTTGCCCTGCCACCGCCACCGTGTGCTGTTGCCGGTCTTGACTTTCTTGCAACAGGTGCAGCAGTGGACTGGAATCATACCAGCCTGTCCACCGAGATTGCCTGCCTGACAGCCACACCACAAAGTGTACCGTGAGGTGACACGCCATGGAGCTGAGGGATGATCAATTCCTCGAAGTCTGAAAGAACAACTGTTAGCTGTTTCCCGGTGTTTACACATGCTTTAGTTATTTGCTTTTTTTTAGGCTCGTTCTAGCATGGCTTGGTTGACTGCAGAGGGTCTTCTTTGCTTTCCGAAAAATGTTGAGCGGTGTGCTCAGAGAGGACGAGCAATAATGGAGATTATTAGGCTGTTCACGTCGGTTGCATCTTTTGCTTTGCGCTATTTTTGCGGATCAAATTCTCTTGTGCCGTCTGCTCGTACATGATTTAACGTTTTAGGGATTTGCTTTTTTTATACACAGGTGCAAAGGAATTTATCATTGTATGACAGCAGTGGGGGGTCTCTTTGTATCCTTCCATACATGATATGTTTTAAAACTTTATTTTACCTTTGCTCAACATGCTGGAATTGCTCTGGCCCATTGAAATGCCGGTGTTGTCATTTGCTTTTAACTGTTGCTAGACTGACCTGCCACTTTTATTTTGACATGCACACTATTGCACCAGGCATTGCAGTAATGCACCATCATCTTTCCCATGAATTCCTGCTTAACCCAAACGCACCATATTTTAACAGCTTTTCTCGCTGCCACTTTTTATGAGATTTATCTTAGATTGCTTTAATTCATGGGGCGAGCTTACGCCTGTGGCAATTTCTTAGCTTCATTTGGTGCTTCGTGCGGAAGAGCGTTTCAGTTGGTGGTGGTTTGGGAGCATACTTTCTCAGGCAAACAAAACGCACAGGTTTTCGTCAGGGCTGTTTAAAGCAGCTTTTGCAGTCAGCTACTTTCAGTATGCGATTGCCATTGAATACAGCGTGTTGTTGGACAACCCTAGTCACATTGCTTCCCTCGCAGTTGTTCTGGGAACCGCACAAAGGTCACACCTAAGGCAGATAGGGACATTTGAAAGCAAGGCTGCCAGATTGTGCTTTTCAGCGTCGTAATGTGCAAGTACCTTTTTCATTTAGATGTTGATTGTCTCCTCTGCCATAATGTGTACGTACTGGTTTTGTTCCAGGCTATGGACGTAGTGAGTTTGTTTGAAGGTGTATGTGCTCATTTTTCATTCTTTTTGGTTTTTGTCCTATTTATAAGAGAATAAGCAACTTACACGGTGTAACAAAGACTGAAAAGGAAGAAGAACCGACCTCCAGTCCAAAGACGTACATGTCGCACAAGCTTGCAGTGTGCTTGTTTTTATCACCATTTTCAAGCACTGTTCTCATTATTATTATTGTTATATTAATATTAAGACTGCCTCTTTTTTTGTGCTATGTAAATCAAGCTATTTCATGAATTTTTTCATTGCTGCTAGCCGTGGTGGTATTTTTATCTAGTGAACCAGACTGTCCATGCCTATGATGCAGCAACACCGTTGATGCCACACGTGTAGAAAAAGTGTCAGAATGGAAAAGCTCTACTATAACCATTTTATTTTTCTCCTGTAATAATTCTGTTGGTGCTGGATACCTATATGGTGCAGAGATTTGAAGATTTTTTAAATTGTTATTAGTGTAACCTGCTGTTGTCATGTTTGGCACTTGCATGGTGCTGCCTCTAATGCTTGGCAACATATGCCGTGCTGACCTTGGAAGACTGCTTTCTCACGCATCTTTTGCATCGCCACTGGCATCCCAGAACTGTTTTTGAAGTGGAAAGTTTTGACTAGACTTAAACAAAGGCATATTGTTTGAAAACGGGCTCTGTGCATCAACAATGAACGTGGTGGAGTGCAAGTGGAAGTCATTTGCTGTTGTTAATCTTGAACCTGAAAAAGGGTGTTGAACAGCTGTTTGCACTTCTGTCACTGTTGTAAAGGATGATCGTATTTGTTTACATGGCAGTTGCGCATTGTGAAAGACAGTACCATGCACTGTAGTATAGCGCTTCACTGCGGGCAGTACGCCATGTGTTGCATGTGTTGAATGTTTAGGGCTTTAGCTGAATATTAATCTTTGTTCTTCTTCCTATTATTTGTATCAAAATACCAACGCATTGCGCACAACCAAGATTTTAGTATTTGACAATGCGCATGCCAATGCTTGTATCAGTGTACATATGCATATACATATTATATATACTTCGAATGTACATAAATATGCCGTGTAGATATTTTTGTGGAATGTGTACATTGGGTTTTTAATTGTTATGCTTTTTGCATATCGATATTGCAATAAATAATTTTTTATAAGACGTTTTCTGATCTTGACACAGGAGTCAAAATATTCTAATCCTATGTATGGTTGGAAATGTGGCACAAGAGCATTAACTTAACACATTTCCACAGCTATGGAAAAAGGGAAATTCCTAGGGGTTTACAAATAGTACTTTTTCAAAACCAAATTGAATACGAATAGTAAGTTTGCTACTGAATCGAATATGAATAGCATAGCTAAGAACCGAATCAAATAGGATAGAGCCATATTGGATATTTTTACCAGTATTGCCAGGTGGCGCTCAGACTCAAAGACGACGTTCGTGGTGGTTGAGCTGAAAGACGTAAGTTCGCGGGCTCCCCTCCTGAAGGACGTGCTGTCAACCTACCCCATCTATTTCTTGTGACCAACGCCATGACAAATCTGGTGGAGGTGGGATCCCATGTCCCGTACCACCAAGGTTAGCAGGATGTCCAGCTTTATATCCATGAACACGCCTGTTCACTGTGCCAGCCGCGGGCTACGAGGCTTGCCACCTGAGCTTTTACCATCGGGCATGTCCAATGAGAGAGACGGCTCCACCCCAATGCCTGGCACGACCGCCCCCTAGTTCACGCTTCAGAACACCCCATTCCGAAGTCCTTCCACGGCGACATCTTTGAAGGTTTGGAAGACTGGGTGCAGCACTACGAGAGAGTTGCCGTGTTCAACCAGTGGGATGATGCTGCCCAGCTGAGGAACGTCTATTTCAGCCTCGGTGACGGCGCTCGGAAGTGGTTCGAAAACCGCGAAGAGCAGCTCGCTTCCTGGAGTGAGTTCCGGCGCCGTCTCCTGGAAACTTATGGCAGCTCGGACCATCAGGAATGGCCAGAACGCACTCTGCACTCCCGCATAAAGTTCCCCAATGAGAATGTTGCAGCGTATATGTCGAAGACATAACGCGCCTCTTCAAGTGTGCGGACCCTACAATGCCCGAGGACAGATGTGTTTTAACTCTGTTACACTGAATGGCTGAGCGATAGCTATTTGCTGTTTTGGGAGCGGCCCGGCTCAAATTTGGAGGTCACCATTGTATTAACCACATTCAAATTAGCCTTCAAATTGGTTCAAATCCGAAATCAAATTTTGGGGATGGGATAGGCTAATGATGGTAATGACCAGGTCCAAATCTGGGGCCACCATCGCATCGTCCATAGTCAAAGTATGCTTCGGCATCTGACTTAAGGCTGTTGCTATGTGTCGGCAGGTCCGAAGGGCATTTGAATGTCAAAAGAACACAAACTGAAACTCGAGTTTCTGCATTGAACAGAGCTATCGCTCTAAAATCTGCGCCGCCTCATGCGGGGCTCGAAGGAGTAGCTGTTTTCTGGCCTTGTCCGCATTTCTCACGGAGTCTTCCACCATTGAGAAGGATCAGCGTACGATCGTTCCGTGGCCGCCGCCTACGTTTCTGGCGAGTTACCATCGCACGGAGCCGACGCCGTTGAATGAAGGGAGCGTTATTCGAGCAGAGGTGCAGCAGGCGCTCCAGCCGCCATTGCCCAGCGATGAACCTCGCCAAGCCTGACTCCCGTCGCCTCACGTACGCCGAAGAGAGCCGAGCTGTCCTGCTCCCGCTTCGGCGTCCTTCGTTCCGGCTCATGTGAAGCGGCCGCCTGCGCCCTGGCTGCAGTACGTGCAAGATCACCGACCCTCTGCGCGGAAAGCTCACGTGTGGCGTGGGTGAACAAGGTCACCTCTATCGGCACTGCCTCTACCGCCGTTTGGGCCCAGAAGGGTTTCCCGCCGATTCTCCTCGACCCAGCTATGGCGAACGACTTCGGGCCGCCCATGATACCTTGAAGAACAGCTCTGGGTTCAGTTTCGTCGCCAAGGGGTCGGCCTTCAACATACCGCGAGTTTTTCCCGGGTAGCGCAGAGCCGGTGATCCAGCCATAGTGTGGCACTGCTTGTGCTAATATTCGCACACAAACAATAATCGTGCGAAACAGCAGTCGTTACCAATGCTGCTATGGTACAGCGATATATAACTGACCCGCTCCATGTACGCAGTTATGTAATAATACATGGTGCCTTAAAGGGGTAACATACTGTCCTAGTATTGTACGGCACGTAGTGGTGGTGGTGTAAACGTTTATTAAAACAGCCTTTATGTTAGGAATTTAACAGGCCCTGGGCGAAGGTGGCGAGGGCGCGTTGCAGAGAACGCGGTGGTGGTGCAAGACATTTATTAAAATAGCCTTTACGTTAGGCGTTTTCCAGGTCCTGGGCCAAAATGAGGGTGCGTTGCAGGGCCAAAACCGGCGGCGGGTGGAGGCATCACGCTTGCGCAGCAGCAGGCTCTGTTGTCGCCGGTTTCTTCATCGCATCCGCGAGAAGTAGCGTTGCGCAGCCGGTTTATTCCATTGACGTTACCACCTTCGCATTGTACGATATGGCGAGCGATCAATCCCCTCTCCAACCGCAGCTGGCTTTCGCATCTCTCTCCTCTCTTCACGTACAGGGTGTTTCACCTAAGACTGCAATTTTTAAAAATGGGCCTTTTAAATTTGAAGAGCGCTTTTTCCGACATAGTATTGTCGGCGGTATAGTGCACTAGAATGCATTCTGGATTTTTTGCGCAAAAGACACGACACAAAAGAAACGAGGTGGACAGGACAAGCGCTTACTAACAACTCAGGTGTTTATTGATGGAACATTTGCTTAAATACAGCAGCTGCTCTTATCAAACAAGAAGAGGGAAAGAAGAGCCTTCGCATACATATATATCAGATCAGCACAGAGCGTTGTGTACTCGATACCACTTGCCTGTGGTAAGCAGTACATTGGCCAAACTGGCAGGTGCCTTAATGAAAGGCTGAGGGAGCACGCAAGATATGTCAAGAACAAGTCAGGTAGCAAAATGATTGACCATATTCGGAATTGCCGCAACTGCACTCCCGCGCTCGAAAAAACGTCAGTACTGCGCCGGTGCAAGACACAACTTGGAGGAGAGATAATTGAGGCTAATGAGATAGGAAAATCGGGTAACTCGTGTGTCAGCAATCCTTCAATTGTGCTCTCAAAAAAAGAAATCAGTTATCTTGCGCAGAATTAGAGCTCGACACATGCCTTCTCTCGTGCGATGATGGGATCTGTGCTGATCTGATATATATGTATGCGAAGGCTCTTCTTTCCCTCTTCTTGTTTGATAAGAGCAGCTGCTGTATTTAAGCAAATGTTCCATCAATAAACACCTGAGTTGTTAGTAAGCGCTTGTCCTGTCCACCTCGTTTCTTTTGTGACGTGTCTTTTGCGCAAAAAACTCAGAATGCTTAGGCACCATGCAACTAGCCTGCAAAAACATACTCGCACTAGAATGCAGCCAAGACGGGCTAAAAGCAGGCTGGTTAACAATATTTAATAATCTACTTTCTAACTACTACTGTTGTACTTTTACCCGCGGTAGTTAAGTGGAGCGAGGAGTACTCTTCTGTCGGACTCATCTGCTATCTGTTATGCTGCCTATTTATTGAGAGGCATGTAGCCCACCGTAAGTAGTATCGATATCCGTTTTTTTTTTTAATTTCCAAAACGCGATTATCCTCGCAGCCCTGACTAAAAAAAACTTGGGCCATTCGAAAACCGCACGCTTGCGGAGATGTACTGGCTGTTTGCTGCTGCAGAATAGTTCCACTTTTCCCGCTTACGAAATATCCGCAATTGCTCTGCTTTTATCACCGCCAAAGAGTGCCTTTTTGAGTTCATTGGTGTTTCATGTGGCTGGCAAAGAAAGTTACTTTTTTGTTTATTGCGCGTTGAGTTGTTTGAGTTTAGTTGCTGCTGCAAAATAAAAAAAGCAATGTCGTCAATATCAGATGTCCCGCTCTGTCTCAGCATGGGTAGCTAAATGAACAATTCCCTCTCGACCCCGTCACTTGACTTGATCCTTTGCCTCTCTCGACGATACTCCCTTTCACTCACTAGCATCATCATCACAACACCACCGCCTCCGTCATCATCTGCAGCATTTGCAGTAGCAGCCTGACTACGCCCACTGCAGGACAAAGGCCTCCTATTAACTGACGACCGCAACGAACGATTGCTTCAAAGATAACTTATTTCACTCCGTCCATGCATGTTTATAGCGCCGCACGGGTTTAAGCAGCCGGAATAACTTTGTTATATTTGTTTTGCTGGGTCAGATTTTCTAATAGCTAGGTATTCGTTACGTCACAGCTGATGCGGCGTGAACGAAGTTACCAGGTAGCTAAAGCCCTTCCATGACGTTTTTTTCCGACCAGTTTAAAAAGCGGTAGCGTCATGGAGGGGCTTTACAGGTAGCGAGCGAAAACAAATAGATAGATAGATAAAGAGGAGGAGCGAAAGACAGGGAGAGAGCTCGCAAAACGATGCGGCCGGTTCCCTGCCGCCCATCAAAAGAAAGAGGCTGGTTTTAGAGTGTTCGTGGTTACCAGCTTTATTTTTCAAGTCAACCACGCACACGCTTTGCAGTTACTACAGTGTTCGTCGCAAGTCCTACACGTGGGACTGCCGCTATCCTGCTCCGAGCGGACGAAACGTGTACCTGATGCTCAAAGGTTTCCTTTGAAGCTTGTGAACTGCCGTGATGAGCACGAAACCAGCGCGGTTGTCAACAATCGAGTTTGCGGCCGGCCTTCCGTACTGGTAGATTTGTGTGTTCACGCTGACGTTGTCCCCTCCAGTGTCCACGTCGATGTTCGGCTTGAACTGTCGTAACCCAAAGCCGCCGATCTCACTTTGTGCGACATTGTTCGTGACTCCATATCCGCTAGTCTGGCCTTCTTGAGAGCTGAACGTGTAGTTGATGCTCAAGATATCGGCAGCAAATCGGTGGACTCTAGTGATAACCGTGAAGTCTTGGTCTGCGCTTATCCTGTTCTTGACCAGCGGACGTCCATTTTGGTAGATCTCCGTGTGGGACACGGCAAAGCCGGTTCCCAGTGTGCTTATAGCAATGTTGGGGATAACCTGCCGTTCTGCGAAGCTCGCAGGCCTCACGAGACGAAAGCCATGCCAGAATGGCTTTCTCTTTGTAAACCTGCTCCCTCTCATGAGAGGAATGTAGGGGTGGGCGTACGGAGGCATCTGAAAGTTCAAGTTTCGGCGTGCTTGGAAAAAAGGAAAGAATTGCTGCTGCGCTATAGGATTTGTCACTTGCGGTACCACTAGTTTTTTCTCGTGCGAGTGATGCAGACGGCGTACGACAGGCTTCACGTGAATGATCGAGTGGCCACCAGCATGGTGGCTCGCACCGATGTTAGGCGTGACAACAGTAATACGGTTTCCTTGACTTCCGCGCTGGATAGTCACGTTAACGCGGTTGCTCGTTATTGTTTTGTTTATGGTGGTACCCGTGAGAGGATTATGAACTATGGTTAACTGCTGCTTAACCGGTTGCTGGCTGCCACGATTTACTTCTACATCTATGATTTTCCCAAGTGCTGTTCTGTTTACTGTAACTTTCGTGGCCGGGTTTTGCGCCACAGTTTCGGATCCGGACATTCCCGAGTTCTCATGTTGGACGAAAACGCTGCCATCATTCCCTGTGAATGCGTTGTGGGCCGCTACTCCTTTTACGACACTTTGATCAATATTTTGATGGCTTGCAGCTCCTTGGGCGCCGATTTGAACCGATACTCTAGCATCGCTTCCGATGACAGTCTTGTTGACTGTCACGCCAGTCCAAGGATTTTCGGCGAAGACTCTAACGCTGGGCTGCCCTTGCGTTATACGTGAAGGTTCTGCATCATTGCTGATGTTGCTTGTAGGTCTTTCAAAGTGGTTTTGCACAACTACTTGTCTGACGGCTTCTTGAACGTCACGCTGGATTTCCACGTTTACACCACTTTCGGTCACTGTCTTGTTGACTTTCACTCCTGTCCAAGGATTTTGGATAACAATTTCAGTGCCAGATGTGCCCCGAGTGCCACCTTGAACTGCTACATTTACACCGCCTGTAGCGATAGTGTTGTTTACGATCTCTCCTGTCAGTGGGACATCGTTCGCGGTTTGACTGATAAGAACTTGGTTTTTCTGTTGTACTGACACGTCCACACTGTTTGCACTAACGGTTTTGTTGACTGTCAACCAGGCTGTCAAGTTTGAAGTCCCTTGAAGACTGCGTTCGACTTGAACGCTAACGCCGTCCGTTGCGATTGTTTTGTTGACTTTCACTCCGGTCCACGGATTCTGAACCACTACTTGTCTGCCGGAAACTTCCTGAGTATCTTTTTCAATGGATACGTTGACACCTCTTCCGCTTACAATCTTATTGACGGTAACTCCTGTCAGAAGGTCACCGGCAGCTGCCCCTACGCTGCTTTGGACTTCCACTTTCACATTGTTTCCTGTGACCGTTTTATTAATTGTTGTCCACGGGTTTTCGACAGTTATTTGACTACTGGGCTCTGCTTTTGTGCCTTGCTGAATTGAGATGTTGACGCCGCCTGCATTGACCGTTTTGTTCACAGTAACTCCTGTCCACGGATTGTGGACTACTATCTGGCTGCTTGGAGCTTCTGCTAGACCACGTTGGACTGAGACGTTGACATCATTGTCACTTATCGTCTTATTAACTGTCACTCCTGCGAACGAGTTTTGGATCTCTAAGTGACCCCTCGGGGCCCCCGCTAAGACGCGCTGGAAACCTGCAGTAACACCATTAGCTGTTACTGTCTTGTTTACTGTCACTCCGGCCCGTGGGCTCTGGACAACTGCTAGTCTGGCGGGAACTTCTTTGGCGCTTCGTTGGACTGAAACGTTGACTCCACTGCCGCTTATGGTCTTGTTGACTCTCACTTCTGTAAAAGGATTTTGCACTGCTATCTGTTTGCTGAATGATCTTGGAGCATTGTCCTTGACATTGATTTCAGGGGCTGTTTTATTTATGGTTACTTGAGCCCAGGGATTTAGGACCTGGATCAGGTTGTTACCAGTTGCTTTGCTGTTACGTTGTACGGACACGTTGACACTGGCCCCTGTAATCGTTTTGTTGACTGTAGTTCCCGTCCGTGGATTTTCAACAAGTATTTGCCTGCTGAACACTTCCTGTGAGCCACGCTGTACTGAGACATCGACGTCCCTTCCTGTTATGCTCTTGTTGACTGTTAGACCTGCCCTGGGATTTTGCACCAGTATTTGTGTCTCGGGGGTTCCTTGTCTCTTGCGTTGGATTTCTACATTTACGTTGCCCCCGGTGACTGTCCGATTTACGCTAACTCCAGTCCATGGGTTTTGAACCAGGATTTGACGGCTTGAAGGCACATGGCCATTTTCAACTTGCACTTTGGCTCCTCGCTCTGTATCTGTTTCATTGATCGTCACTCCTATCCACGGGTTCTGCACTACAATTTGCCTGCTAGGAATTTCGTGAGTTGCAAGTTGTACTTGAACATCGATACCGTCCCCACTTATCGTTTTGTTGACAAGGACTCCCGCCCACGGATTTTCGACAACTATTTGGCGCGTAGGAACTTCATGTGGGCTAGTGCCCTGTACTGACACTTTGGCGGCACTACCACCTACGGTCCGGTTAACCGTCGCTCCTGTCCGAGGGCTTTGAACAGTTACGTGTGTCTCGGCGGCTGCTTGCGCGTGGCGTTGTATTTCCAGATTTACGCTGCCGCCTGTCACTGTTCGGTTTACCGTTACCCCTGTCCATGGGTTTTGGACCAGGACTTTGCGGCTTGAAGGCACATCGACACCACGTTCAACTTGCACGTTGGCTCCTCGCGCGGCAACTGTTTTATTGATCGTCACTCCTGTCCACGGGTTTTGCACTACAATTTGCGTGCTTGGAATTCTGTGGCTTGAACGTTGCACTTGAACATCGATGCCATGCCCACTTATCGTTTTGTTGACAACGACTCCTGCCCATGGATTTTCAACGACTATTTGCCTGCTGGACACCTGCTGTGAACCACGTTGTACTGAAACATCGACACCACTGCCAGTTATGCTCTTGTTGACTGTTACACCTGCCCAAGGATTTTGCACTAGTATTTGAGACTCGGGGGTTCCTTGCCTCTTGCGTTGGACTTCCAGATTTACGCTGCCCCCTGTCACTGTTCGGTTTACTGTTACTCCCGTCCACGGACTCTGCACGATGATTTGATGGCTGGGCGCTGCTTGAACGCCACGCTCGTCTTGTACGCTGCTTCCTCGTGCTGCAACCGTCCTGTTGACCTTTAGTCCTGTCCAGTGATTCTGCACAACAATCTGTCTGCTGGGAATTTCGTGGTTTCCACGCTGCACCTGCACGTTGACACCGTTCCCTGTTATGGTCTTGTTCACTTTCACTCCGGTCCAGGGGTTTTCGAGTACAATTTGTCTGTTGCGCGCTATATGTGCGCCTGGCTGGATTTCTATCTTAAGGTTATTTCCATTGTTTGTTTTGTTTATCAAAATGCCGGAAGAAGACGCTAGGGCAATGCTAGTACTTCCACCAGGTCGCGCTTGTAGGCGAACGGGCGCACTAGTTCTCTTATCTGTAGGTTGTTGGGAGCGCCCTTCCGTCCTTATCTCCTTGTCAGGTAGTATTGCTATCGTTTGCGCGACATGCGGCCGTCTTGCACGCGTTAACACTGCTCCTGGAAGCACATGCCGTGTCCAGGGTGCGTGAAGTTTTTGTTGCTGGTACTGCTTCGTCAATAGGGCGTGGCCCTGCCTGAATCGTTGCTGGTGTGCCACTAAGCTCTGACGTGCTCGTTGTTGCTGCCTCACACGCTGTTCACGTGCCCTTTGAGTAAGCAGCCGGTGCTGGCGCTCTCTCTGACGTCTTTGTTCTTCGAGCCTTCTCCTCCTTTGCTGCAGAATCTGCATGTGCTGCTCTTGCTGTTTTAACTGTAGCCTCCTCTGCTGTCCCTGCCATAGTCGTAATCTTTCTTGTTGTTGTTCAATTCTCTCCTCTGGGCTAGAAGCCGCTGGCAATTTCTTTCGGATTGTTTCTATAACTGCCTTCGATTGTTGTGGCACACTGCGATGCAACCAAGGCACATTAGCTGATAGCCATGGAATAACTTTGGCAAGGTTGGGCTGTTGTTGCTTTGCCTTGATCGTTGGCATGGAAGAAATCCACGCTCTGGCCTGCTTGAGGCGCTGCTGTGCGAAGGCCAAGCCAGGGAGACTGCGATTGTGCACCGGAAACAGCACGGAGCCCTCCGGGAAACTCTTCTGCACGAGGGTGAAAGGTAACGAGTTGGCAGCCGTCGCAACTTGCGTCTGCAGATTAGCCAGACCCGCGACTTCGCGTTTGACGCGGGCGTAGTCGTCGTTCGACTCTTGCTGGAAAGACGTTGCTGCTTGGTCAACACTATACAGCAGCGGCTGCGGTCGCGAGGGTGACTGTGGCTGCGGCTCCGGTGATGGCTGAGCTGCGTACGGTTGTGGCTGGGCTGCCACGAATGGCTGGGCAAGGGAAGGTTGTTCCTTGGGTTCCGATGATAACTGAGCAGGATACGGCTGTCGCTGGGAAGCTGGTAGTGGCTGAGGACACGGTTGCGGTGGCGGGGCTACCCCTGGCTGAGGAAGGTAGGGCTTAGGAGCTGCCAGTGGCTGTACAGGGTACGCTTGTGGTTGGGGTGCTAGTAACGGCTGCGTAGGGTAGAGCTGCCGCTGTGGTGCAGGCGCTGGCTGCAGAACATATACCACTTGAGGCTCCGGCGCCGGCTGGACCACGTACGGTCCGGGTGGCGGCAACATCGGTTGAGCCACATAGGTGGGAGTTGGCGCTGCCGCCGGTTGCGCAACTACGGGACCAGCGTAGAGTCCTCCTGGGTAGAGACCATAGTGTTGGTAAAGTGGCGGCGCCACGGGGCCAATGTAGGCCGGTCCGCCACCAAACACACCCTTCTGCGAAGCTGCGATGGCGTTTCCCCTCTGCATGTACGCGTTGCTGACTGCCAAACCGTAGGGAGCTGTGCCCACCTGCATAAGATGAAGAGTTCAATCGTTTTTTTTTGTCCTTTGCTTTATGAGTACGTTAAGTCTCGTCGAAGACGAAGCAATGTCAAGAGAACAGTAAAGAAAAGCACCTTACCGGCGCACCATACTGGGCTGACGCATCTGCGAAAAAATGACCGAAGAGGAACACAGAAGTTATAGTTCGCTTATTTGTTAGCGCTAACATTCATATTTCATCGTGTGGATGAACCGCGTATAATACACGTGCATGACAGCTTACCTTGCTTGAAGACAAGCAGGACGACGCCGAGGATGCATAAAATGACTTCTCTTTTCATTTCCTAAAAAAAGAAAGAAAGAAATTAACGTCGATTACGCGCGTGGTAATGCTGATGTTGAGCGCTAGCTGTGGAGACAGTTACGTTTCAATTCTATTTATGCACCCCCTATGCCACTCATGCAGACTGCTCTCCTTTCTCCAAGTTTCCCGTCCTTGGCACATCCGAATTCCGCGAAAGCCAACACGTGGGTGCTGAAGATAACAGGAGAACAACTATGTCCTGGAGAGGTTTCGAACCCTTCCCGCCTCCGTCCCCGCCTCCGAAGCCCGCGTTCGGGCGCCTGGCCGCGTGTACTGTTACGGTGCAACACGGTCGACAGGGGGCCCCACTCGCAGAGGCGTGGTGATGGACGCTTCGAAGAGCAGGACGCTTGGCTTGGCGTCGAATCCGTTGGCTGCCTGCTGAGTCGCTGGTCAGTGGCTTTCGGCTGCGTTTCTTCGGCGAGAGTGCCGGGACGACGCCATGGCCGGGACTGTTTTACGGCTTTGGTTCACGTTTCTTCGCCGTTTCTTGCGTTATTCCTTTTCCTTCAAAGCCTAGCGGAGGCGCTTGAGCGCGCATGTTCTTTTATATCTGTTTTCTTTACAGCACGGGCGCGGCTGCGGAGAAAGCATGCGTGCCGCTGTCTTTCGCGTTCGCCGCGGACACTTTCCGTCTGCAAAAACAACCACGTCTTTCCCTGGAAACTTCAGAGCTGACGCTGTGAAAGCAATCGCTATAGCGTACGAGCGTTACTTTGAAAGCGGCGCTTAAAAAGTCAACCCTTGAGTGTCTTGCTGCACAGTTCTTGGTAAAGCGATCATCGAAGCATGTGTTTGTGTGCGGTTCGCGACAAGCGTAAGAAAAGCAGTCGTACTCGCCCTAGGGAGCTATCTAAGGCTCAACTGAAAGTTAGTTTGATGCTCCAACGGACACTTTAAGTGCGCCTCACATTGAGGCTACTGTATAATTAGATAAAGTAGTCTTGATTTGTTGCATGGAAAATTTTAACAAGGGCAATTTATTGAACCGAAAGAAAAATGAAGGAACACGTACACAAGACGAAAATAATGACAGTCGTTTGGCGTTGGCTTTATGACTATATTTGTATGTGCGCACTGCTTTATACACATAGAATGTTCAGCCACCGCGGTGGCTGAGTAGATATGGCGCTCGGCGGCTGGCCCGAAAGACGCGGGTTCGATCCCGGCCGCGCAGTCGAATTTCGATGGAGGCGAAATGCTAGAGGCCCGTGTATTGTGCGATGTCAGTGCACGTCGAAGAACCCCAGGTGGTCGAAATTTCCGGAGCCCTTCACAACGGCGTCCCTCATAGCCTGAGTCGCGTTGGGTCGTTAAACCCCCATAAACCAAACCAAACAATGTCAATTCCGAGATCTGTTCTAACAGAACATGCCCTATTTATATACGTTGAGAATAAAGTGAGTGGTATCGCACGTCTCTGAGTAATCCTCAAGATCTATTTAATTCGTATCGCCGCGGGTAAAAAAGCCACAACTTGGACGTTCCTTACGTCAGCCCGATGCTGAAAAGGAACAACTTGCTCTGATCATGTGCTGAAGGACCGAAATTTCTAAATGCCTCTGAGCAGTGCGCGTTTCTCACGAGGCTTGTTTTGTGCTGATGATTCGCACTTAATCGTACACTGGGGAAATGTAGGTACTGTCCGTCGAACGCCCGTGAACGATTAATTTTTTTTTTTCAAGTAGGAAATGCCTTGAAAGAGCAGGAACATCAAATTTTTGGCTGTGGTTTCCATTCTTTGGAACGGTGTGCAAGGCCGTAGTATGCAGGAGTCATAACATGGAATTCACCTATGCAAACTGAATAAGTTATAATTCAATGTTTTGGCCGTGTGGTTTCGGTTTCAACAGGTGAACGACGGCTGTGACGTAACAAACGATTTAAGGCCACGTTAAGCATACAAAACTGGGATATAATCATTGCTGGTCTTTTTTCTCACTTTCCAGCTCCTGGACAGGCTTGCGTAAGAGTTGGTGTGTATTAAAACGAAGAAAGCAGCGACCATGCTGCAGTTTTTGTGTGCCTTACGTGAACTCGCCTCGTCTTTTATGCCACAGCCGTGGTTTGGCTGTGGAAACCGAAACCGAGACAGCATGGGAGAAAAAAGTTCCAATTATCGCGTATTTACCTCTCGTTGGCGTAATCCGCGTGGCTGTGTATATTTTGTAATATGCTTCGCATCATTCCAAAGAAATAAAACACAACTAAAGTGTGGCGCCTCTACTCCTTTAAGCTGGCTACTCCTGGCGATGATGTGATAGAAATAAAAAGAAATATCAAGCTGCATTTACAAGAACGCTTGGTTCCTTTCCTTCCCTAAGAACGTGTCAAACTTGGTACTAAATGAAAAGCTACTGACATAGAATCATGTACAGGGTCAGTCACACTTAAAGGGAACACGGCTCCGCGTGGCCACGCACCCCTTTGCCGAAAGTAACCGGGCGTAGGCGGTTTGGTTTCTTAGCCGCGTAGCGAAGCACTTATTGCAGCCCTTGAGCTCTGAATCTTCGCAAAGTAAGGGGAGCCCTTGTCCTCACGTTCTGACACCTTTCGGTTTTTAGGGGTGCCGTAAAGGCTCTGTTATACGGTTGTGAAGCGAAAACCTGCTGCTCGCGATTTACTTTTGACAAAGGGGGTGCCTACGGAGCGCCATTGCATCTAACCCAGACTGGCGCACAAGAAAAGGGACCTCAACGAGGTGCTTCGTGTCATCTTCCCCTTTGCAGGGGTTTGCTGCCTGCTTAGTCGCAATAGTGCTCCTCATGGGCGCAGCCACGCGGAGCCGTGTTTAGCTCAATGACCCACGAAACACAAGAAGGGCTACACAACGTGTAAAAAAAATACTACAAAAGTATACGGTAATGTCTAGAAGAAATCTATTTTCAGATGTTCTGTAGACAATAAGGCAGTAAGAGGTGTTTATGCCTGCTAATGCTCCGCCAAAAAAAGATCTAGAAAACTTCTTCGTAAGAACTCGTTAGAAACATATTTAGACATTTTATTTTCCGGAAATGGCTCCTTATATGAAGCCTATAGACTCAAGATCAGTATGCTATATATTTAGAACCCTCTAAAATTATTACGTGGGATCCCAGTAAAAAAAAAAAAGTGCCCAGTTGGAAAATTTCGAGTTGAAACCAATGGGCCGAAAACCAAATGTGTTTTCGGCACCCATTGGGCTCGACCAATTGAGCCCAACTGGTGCTTCCAATTAGAAATAACTGGCCACCCAACCAGACGAAATGGCCCACCAATCGAACTCAGTTGGCATACCTATTCGACTCAAATGGTTTGAACTGGTCAGCAAAAAAAAAAAAAATTGAATTCCATTGGAACCAATTGGCCTTTCTTCTATGACTGCTGTAGACTGCTGCCAATATTTCTACAAGGGTACTGAAATTATAAATACACGTCGTTATGAAAATCAAGAGAGATCAACAAGCGTGCATTACACACATAGCCAAACACTGTATACCAACACAAGTTCTCAATGTATATCCACAGAGCACACTTTTGCAGTCACTTATATATACCGTTTAGCTGGAGCCAGTGGTGGGTGAACATTAAGCGAAGCTATCTAATTTAAGAACGCCCGCTAAATATAGCCAGCTAAATATATATACAGAATGAAGGACATCATTGGCTTATACTTAGATTTTTCCAAATGGATCGCCCAGTTGAAACCAACTGGAGCTTCCAGTTGGGAGATCAGTTTCGAATTGGTTTTCTTGGTTCCAACTGGGAGCCCCAAATGGTTTCAAGTGGTTCCAGTTGGGCGATACAACTGGGAGCGCCGAAATCAATTGGAACCTCGCAAACCAGTTGGGTAATCCAGATGGAAACGCAGAACCAATTGGAATGCTCAGCTGCAATTAGAGAAACCAAATGGACTACCCAGTTGGATTCATGAGCCCAAGTGGCTGACCAATTGGGTCCAACTGGTTCCAATTGGAATCGAATGGTATACCCAACTGAACCCATTGTTTTTTTTTACTTTGCTATTTCATTAGGTTTAGTGCTTATGCTTTTTTTAAGGCTGCAGATTTTGTTTGCTCAGATATGTGCAGTATAGGTCGACCTGCAGAAGGCAGGCAGCTGCCCTTTTGCAGCATAAATACACATGCAGATGAGGCAAAAAACCCGCTTATTCATCAGTCTCTGTCATAGTTTATTATATAAGTGTCCAATAAAAAAGAAAACTAAATTGCTTGGCATTAAAACTGGAAATAGCAGGATTAATTGTTGCTTGTTTGTGTCAAGTACTTGGACATACATACATACATGCATGCAAAGATACGTTCGTAACAAATTGCTGTTAAAAAAACCTCGCTAAAACGTTCCGGAGTAAACTTCTCGCCAGAGAAATTTTTAAAACGTTGTGTGAAATCGTGTATTTAGAGAAGTTTTTAAAGCGTTTGTGAATAAACCTCTTTTATAAGCATGTTTTTAAAACGTTTGTGAATAAATCTCTATTGCTGAGATGTTTTTAAACGTTTCAACCTAGAGTTAGACTTTGCTAGATGTTTGGAGTTGTTTGAAGACGCTTTATAGAAGTTATAAGTTTCATAGGGATTGACCCTGTACGCTTCCTTGCTTGGCGCGTATTTAGCTGGAAGCAAATA
Source organism: Amblyomma americanum (assembly GCF_052857255.1). Taxonomy (NCBI): domain Eukaryota; kingdom Metazoa; phylum Arthropoda; class Arachnida; order Ixodida; family Ixodidae; genus Amblyomma; species Amblyomma americanum. Next base: position 7,240,089 of record NC_135503.1, on the reverse strand, counting down.
AGACGTCAGATGTTCGCTGTGTGAATGCCTGCCATAGGCCATCGGGTCGTGGCAAAGTCCTTATCGTCATTCCTGCAGCTTGGCTCCGATTTAAATGTAAAGAAAAGCGATGGAAATAAGTAAACGCAGTCGGTGCACTCACCTCAAGACATTGGGGCTGGCTGAGTGCTGTGGACCTTAATCAGTTTCAAGAAACGCTTTCGTCCGCGCTGGCCCCTTTTTATGCCCCTATCGCAAAACTGGCCACGGGAAACGGTGGCATAATTGCTGCGACGTCATTAGCGCCGGAGGATCTCTGCTTTGCCGACGCTCCCGGCGCGCTGCCTTTCTTGTCGAGTTTACGATGGCGGCTTATCTCGCCGCCGTCAAACGTCGCGCTGATAGGCAGCATACGTGGGTTCGCGCACATTTTTTCGCAGAATTACAATTTCTCCACTCTTCCGACACATCTTCATGTGCAAGCAGATGGCTGGGCTTACCGCATGAATTATAGGTGCATTATAACTTTAAAACCTCAACTTACTAATTGTGTATCGACCACAATAAGCCGAGCTCTTGCCGACTTACCTTTCTTCTCGCCGTGAATGGGAGCAGTAGTGGTGGTAGTATGTGGGGATTATAACGTCTCAAGACGACACATGGGCTATGAGAGACGACGTAGTGTAAGGCTCGGGATTAATATCGTCCACCTTGAGGTATACTTTAACCTCCACTGACATCGTTCAGCACACGGACGTTCATGCATTTCGCCTCCATAGAAGTGCGGCCGCGTGGCTGGGATGCCACCTTGTATCCTTGGGCTCAGCAGCCATAGCACGCAGTGAATGGGGGGGGGGGGGGGGACTTGTAGTGAGTCCTCACAACGAAAGTCCTGCCCGGTGAATTCTCAGCGTAGTCATGCCGAAATATTTCACGCGGAGCTGTTCCTGATCCTGTTCGCTGTCGAAGCCTGATGCATGGTCAAGGGCGATGGGCACGTCTAGTTTCATATCTGGTTTAACTGCGCTCTGTGGTAAAGCATATGAAACTAGTGAACTTGAAATGCACAAGAAGTCTAGTCTCCAAAACAGTAATATACTCCGTTTAAGCGATGAGTGGCAAGACAACGCTTTTAGCGCAACTTGAAGTCGGTCGTATCGTGAAGTACTTCGAATTGAGATACGAAACTGACAGACATTCATTTTTCTACCCTTAAGAAGTTCTATTTTATGAATAATGAAAAAGAATATTTAGAGCCGGCCATGTTGCTGATGCATTCAGTGCTTAAATCGAGATGGAGAGGCTCAATCCCTCTGCTTCACATTGTTTATGCCCTCTTACCCTCCCCCATCCCCCTTTCCCTTCATACGCCTGCGATCAGCGCATGCCCACAGAATTAGTGGGAGAACTGGTTCCACAGTATTTATCACACTGCAGACATGCCATGATGCCTTTGGCAGCCTTTGGCGAATTCATGGCGGCGAAATTTTTTTAATGAATGCGGTGAATCTGACCTTGCTACCTATTAAAGAGGTTGCCAACCGTGCCAGCTGTCTCGTTTGAGGCTGTGTATTAAAACACATGGGACAGCTTTGATCGAGGCCTTGAGCCTCGAAGCTCTAAGACTATATGTATACTTCATATCATCGGTGATCAGCAATGTAGCAGTCTTTCTCTCTTTTAGCAGGGTCGCCAAGCCAGTGATAAGGTATACTAGTAATTTTCTTTCTACGAAGGAAGATATGTGTTCATCTAAGGCTACTTTGTTTCCAGCTTAGGTGTAGATTTATCTAGTCTCACGCTAACTAACCCAGGGACACATGGAACGACGAAAGAAGTCGGCACATATACAGTGCCGCCTCCGAAAACGAATGGTTCCGTTAAAAGTGAGATTAAGAGGTGTGTTTTGTTGGAAACTACGCTGACCAAAAGTGGAAGGAAGTATAGTTCGCCATCGATGCTGACAGAGCACCCAACTTCCGCATGTAAATGTCATGAACTCCGCATACATAGCGGCAGCTGCGAGTAGGTAGCTATTCGTAGATATTATCGATGGTGGTCATTGTTATGCAAGTGTTTGTAGTGAAATTCTTGAATGGCTATCCGTTTTATCATGGAAATAATTTCTTGCTTTCAGTGTACACGCTTTCACCGCCAGCGGAATGCATTGACAAGAAATTTCTAACTTTTCTCTCCTAAGCGACAACTGTACTACTCGCAACAGTGTTCATCTGCGTTTTGGCCCGCACACAGAGCAGAACAAGGTTCTTTTCGAACTACGAAAACGCTGAGGCACAAAGCCCCATCTCCGGACTAAAACTGTGGGGCTGTCACCATCGGTCGCCTCCTTCGTCGCGAACAGTCATGTGTCGGCTAAAACAACATCCTGAAGGCGTGTCAGTTGCGGTGGTTACGGCGCGCAATCGGCTGTGCACCAACTTGACCTTCGCGAGGTATACCATGCGTTTCAGCGAAGCCTACCACCAATTTTCCGAAATAGGAAGCACAGAGATTGCTTTACTGGTGGACATCAGAAAACATATGAATCATGTTAACTAGTAAGCTGGTAAACTAATTTCTAATAGCTAACTTTTCAACTATTACCGTGAGGCGCCTGGTTGCAAATGGAAGCTTATAGTTAGCCGTTAGGTATAGGGCCATATGAGATTTTAAAAAGGGGGAAAACGCAATTACCCTGGCGCTGTGGCTCGACCGATTTTGGCCATCTCGCGCGCCTTTGAAAAAACGCACATATCTGGCACGCGCACAGCAACGGCCACCGACGCGTGTCACTCTGCGCCGTACGTGACACGTGACTTCTCTCCCGTCTGGGCGGGGACAGCCAGCGGCGAAGATCGCTGCAGCGCAGGCGGGGGTTGCTTGGCCTGTGCGCCACGGAGTCACAGGCACTGGCGGGTGTTGCTGCGCGTGCGCAAGCGACAGGCGCTTGTCGAAAAGCACGCGAGATGGCCGAAACTTGTTGCGCCACATCAGCGAGGTTAATGGGTAATCGGCAACCAAGTTTTGGGTAGGGCGGTGCCTCTGCTAGACTGCTTCTCGAAAAGGCCGACAGTTACACATGCTCAGTTACCAGTGAGGTGGTCTAATACGGGCTGTATTATAATTGGCAAAAAAAAAAAACCAACTCCTCAGTGTCCCAAGGAAGCGCTGGATAAATTTTCGAAGTAGCAGCCGCCATCCCTCGCCTCTCCTTGGCGTCGTAACTGTTAATTGGAGGGATGTGCATGGAAATGGCCTCTGTTCTGTAGTGGACTTAGTTAGGATGATGATGATCATTGTCCATTGGTGCGATTAACAGGTCACGTCAACTATTTGTCGCATTTCTGTTGGTAACCAATTGGCGAAGCTATCACGCAAAATCTCGTGTCACGTTTTGTTTTACGGCGTCATTTCATGCCGACAACGACCATGAATCCTGAGGAAGGTTTGGCGGCAAGGCCGACAGGTTGCGCCGCCGCCGCAGCTGGGCCACGTACTGGCAATGTGACGATGACGTCATTCCGTGCTGATGGTGCGATCTAAGAAAAAGCATTTAACAGCTGGTGTAAAAAAAAAAAAGAAAAGAAAGGAACTCTCCGGACTTCCGAACTTCCCGACGCGCCGAAGGCTGTGGCGCATCCCCATCCGCCCATACGTGCGGTCAACCCGCGTGTTTCTTAGGGATCACGTCCACTAAAACAATGCTCTCTTTGCCCAGCGCAGGATGACGCGGTCGTTTTATTTTACGTCACGCTAGGTTACGGGATACAGATGTACGGGAAACACATTATTTCGGCAGCATCATGCAAGCCAATCACCTGAAATGCCTGTAAGTATGTGCGGCTTGTCCTCTCCAGCCGCTGGTATCAACGCCAGGTGAGGGGTCATGAGGCAGCGTTTGTAGCGCTACAGCCAAGCACACGCGTGCCATAAACTTTTGCTGCCATCCGCAAATCCTCGCCAGCATGCCTTTTTTATTTCTTGTGCACATTATGAGTTATAATCGTGAGAGCATGTATTAAACGGATGAAATAAGGGAAGTTTGCTAGCATAAAGCGGCCGCAGCTGACACAGCTAGGACACGGTAATTGGAGGAATATGGGAGAGGCATTAGTCCTGCAGTGGACGTGGATAGGCAGATGATAATAACACCTAGCGAGAAGTTTCCCTACGTCATGAGGAGATTAAAATTACTGGAAGTTTATTCTGCCACTACTAATTCACAGCCCGATTTGATTACCTTTAATTAGCAGTGCCGTCACTGCTTGCGTTATTTCTCGCGTTTAGCGGGTGAATTATTTCCGGCGGATAATAGCCAATGCCAGAAAATGTTGTCTGGAGCACTGTGGAGAGTAAACAAAAAAAACTTTTTATATGCCTAGACACTGCGTCTGCTACGCTTATCCTGACAATTAGTGACGGAGCTCGAGGTGGTTGGGTCAAGAGCTTCTCATTATCAACGAGCGCATCCGCTACGCCCTCCGGCCGGCGGCTGTCGCTAAGACCCTTGTTTATGGCAACCATTCATCTGGACAACGTAAACAGCGCACCGTGGTGCTGCAATGCGTAGCTTCCGCCATCTATCTGATAGCTCCGCTCGAGTTTGCACCTGGAAACGCACGCAGTCTAATTACGTCGCGGTTGCGAACTCGTCGATCGTAGGGCTTTTCTATGTATATAGCGGCCATACAGTCTAGCTGGTGTGGGACACTTGAGAGTTGTGTCCACGGACACGGAAAGGACGCTCTGTCGGAAGTGCCGCTGTGGTAGTTTGCTATTTGTCACGTACTAAAGAAAACTGACGTGTACTATTAGACAGCCCAAGTGGCACAAACGGATTTGAAATCTTCCAGTGTTTCGTCCCAGCTCGTTGTCCATCGCCAGGCTTGAGACTTGAGAAAAGTAGGGAACGCCGACAGAGGCGGACATTTGTCACACAGTTATTGTTTCTTGGTGTTAGTTCAGGCGTCTGCAGGCTATGGATGTCCGCGGACAAAAGATTTTGTCTCCGTCTCTTGGCGCTTATGCTGAGTGCCAGAAAGCGTGATGGTTTAAAGTAAATGCTCAGAGGTCGCAGTGTTGATTAAGCACCTGACCAACTGGTAAGTTTTGAGAGAGAGGGAGCGAGAACGGCGGGGCTGGCAGAAAGATGTTATTGATTGTGGGCATGAATGTAACACGCCGTATGCGTGCGCATGTAGAAAAGAGGTTGCCACTTTCATCCTGGTACGAAAGCCGATAAGTCCGTGATATCTTCATAGTCCGTGATGTCGGACTAAGATCGCGGCTCGCACATGAGCTTTTATAAAGCAATCCCTTCCAATAAGGCCCTTGAGTCCAGAAAGCCCACAACTGTTCCTTTCTCTTGGCGACAAAGGCCGATACGGACATCGAGAGCCCATACTCGGGCCTAAGATAACCGCTTTGATAGAGGCCTGCAGACATTTCAGGGATCTTAACTAGCGCAAAAAGGCACGTACAGGTTGTATACGGGGACACGACACACGCGCTACTCTTGTATAGTCTGTGTCCACTATAGAGAGGTTTGCAGTAACTGCCCGTATGGTGCGTGATTCGTTCGCTGTCGATTAATTCTTTCTGAAACTGTTCTTCAAGAGCCGGCTGACGTTTGTACTGTTACTCGTCTGGCTGATTTGTATATTTCGGGACAACCGAACCATGCTTCCGTGGTCTTGTCGGAGTCCTGCCAAGGGAAGATATTCGACGCCAATACGGCGCTCCGCGTCTCGCGCGCGCGCGGTTCAGCGTGGCGCCATTGTGAGGCGTCGGCTCGACCGACCCTCCGCAGATCGCAGCTGCCACGAGCTTCGAGAGTGCGCCGACGACAGAGTCGTGCAGCTGGCAGCTGCGTCTTGGAAGAAGCCGAAACAAGTGCGCTGTCGACCTGCGCTCCCGAGGCTGCCTGCAGTGACCGCTGGAGCCGCTGTCGCGTCCGCTGCCCTCCGTGAGTTGAAAAACGTATACCGTAGATAACCATGGTCTCTTAAACCACGGCAGCAATATAGCTGTATGCGCTGGTGTTCATCGAGGTTGTCCTAGGTTGCAATATGAGCGGAGCGGTTGCGTTCACGTACCTGAGCCCACGTCAGTGTTATTGCTACGCTCGGTTTGGCGCCATGTAAAGGTACTGGTGGCGGCTGAGGCGAAAGCGTGTACCCACTGCCCATGGTTACTACAGGCTTTTTTGTATCTTGCGGTCCGTGAGTGAAAAGGTAACGGTAGTTATTCTGTAGAGAGAGATTTTGGCTCTGTTGGGCAGCTATAGACACCGCTGACGAGGATGTATTTTTGACGTTGCATTTTGTTGATTAGGTATAAGGAAAGAAAAAAATTCGCACGAAGGCCACTTCGCCAAAGACAAAATGTGAAAATATTGACCTCCGGCATCACTCGGTCGACGAACGGAAGATAAATTTCAAAGAGTGCAGGCTTTTCTGTGGCTTTGTTCTGCTCTGTACTATGCGTTCCACGGTTTAGATCGCAAAATTTTCGGATTTAGTTCGATTATGGTTTCCTTCTCGCAGGATAGATATATGTGACGGAAGAGGTTTTAGCTGCAATCAGTGGTGTCAGTTGTATACCGGGAATGCGTCCGTTCAATACAGCGTTCTGGCCACGGTCTTGTAGCAAACACAACGCCCTCTCCTGAAAGGACGTGTCCTTTGTGAACATTTGAAATGTTCTCCCAGAATCAGACTTGCAAAAAATTCTCGACTGACGTATTCGTATGCACGGCGTCTCTGGAGACGGGAACAATTGAAGAGCAGCTCGACTGATGCGCCTTCTGTAATGGCAGTCATTAGTTATGTCATTCGACTCTCCACTTGATGGTGACGGGGGTTCACAGAACGTACAGCGTGAAGAGCGAAAAAAAGAAGGAAAAGAATCTTCATTAGCGGCTCTTCTCTCTCCCTCAGGCCATCTTAGTTTTTGCTGTTCTTCATTATTGTCACGTGGCGGTGACAAGAGGCATGAACAAGCAGCGTGTGCTGTATATGATCTATGCATGTATGTTTGTTTTTTCTTGGTTCCGCCATATACTCGTACGTTCTTGCCTTGTTATTATATGCCTGTCATCTACCACTGTTTTTTTTTTCATAACGTGAACGAAGCAAAGAGAGCAAGGCTTATTTTATTCCCATGAACTTGGCAAAAACCTCAGGCGGCTCAGACTATGTCCGAAAAGTGGTGCGTACAAGCCGATGTGAAAAAGGAGTATATAGGGTGTAATTCTTGTCCTGCTTGCTGCGCGTAAAATGCTATTAGTCAGAGATCGTAGCGCATGTACCGCCTTTGCCAAAAGTAACCGAGCAGCCTCCTTTGGCCACCATATTGGCGGCCGGAGCGTGCTTGCAGCCGAGTGACGGCGCTGCTGTCTTCGGCGCTGGCCGCTGCTGCTCCTCGGCTGCGAGAGTAAGCCTGCGCCCTCACTCAGTATGACAACACTCCAAGGGCGAGAAAAAGCTCCAAGGAAGGAGGGCGAGAGCGTGGGTTTACGCCACTCAGTTTACACTCCGCAGCCGGGGAGCAGCGGCCAGCGCCGGGGACTCCAGCGCCACCGCCCGACTGAGAGCATACTCCCGCTGCCGTCGTGCTCGGTTACTTTTGGCAGAGACGGCTTATTTGCTAAACGCACATCACAAATGCCACCTTCAGCCCCACGGCATCCTCCCCTACCCCCCCCCCCTAAAAAATTGCGAAGAATTGTTTCGTTAGTTTCTTCTCAGCGTTCATTTGCAACGAGTCATCTCTACACCTACAGAGTCCAAACGTACACACTTGCTCTGAAGTGCCAGCTTACATCTGTGCTCACTAGGTCTGCGTTTAGGGATGTCTAACCTAAGACTTTACGCAATTCTTAAAAAAAGGATTTTTTATTTAGAAGAGCGTTTTTTTTCGGCATAGCATAGTAAGCGGTGTAGTACACCAGAATATCGCTAAGACGTGCTAACCATTAGGCTGGTTAACTAATAGTTTAACTATTACTGTTAGGCTCCTTAATTATTGGGAGGCGTGTAGCTCACCGTAAGTAATATCCATATCAGTTTTCAGTATTTTGAAGATGCGGTTGCCCCCGGCGCTGTGGCCCAACAAATTATGGCTATTTTGACGACGTTACGTGCACTGGAGAGGTTGCTTTGCCTGCAAGCTTTTCGAAAGCGCATGTATTTTCGCGCGATGTAGCCGTAATTTGTTGGGCCACAGCGCCGAGGGTAGCCGCGTTTTTGAAATTTTAAAGATTGATGTAAATATTATTTATGGTGGGCTACATGCTTCTCGATAATTAAGGAGCCTAACAGTAATAGTAAGGCAAGGGGGTTAAATTTATCAGGGGCCTAAACTTCGAGCTTGCGAAAGGCCTCGTGTACTACAAATCTAATACTTAAATGCACTAAACGAGTAGCTGTGTAAATTTCAGCTAATTGGTTAGTTAATGGGTATTTAGTCCCTAAAGTACCATTGTGTTTATGTGGCACGGTGTAGTGTAATGCTGCTGCTGCTGCTGCTGCTGCTGCTGCTGCTGCTGCTGCTGCTGCTGCTGCTGCTGCTGCTGCTGCAGAGGAGGAGGAGGAGGAGGAGGAGGAGGAGGAGGAGGAGGAGGAGGAGGAGGAGGAAAGAACTGCTGCGGAAAAATCTGAACCACCTGGGATTCTTTAACGTGCTGAAAATCTCGATACCTGATCATTTCTTCATTCCACATCTGTCGAAATTCGGTCACCACGGCCCAGTTTGAACACGCGTCATCGATCGCGCCCAACAGTATAACGTCGCAGCCACTGAGCCACCGCGGTGAGCGTGCATGATTTTCAATACGCAGTAACTATTTCTGACATCATGTCACAGTTCGTTTCCGGTTCAGCAACAACAACAAAAAAACTTGTATTTCTTCGTTGCTGTTGAAAGCAACGGCGTTCATGCGCATCGCGCGCGTCGTGACAGTCGGTCTTTCCGGGGACTTTCCAGGGCAGCTGCCAGAAGTTTTTAACAGGGCAGCTGTTAATTCGTGGGTTGAGTAGCATTGGGTTGCGATGGTGAAACGGGAGGTGCACGGTTGCCAGGAGGAGGGCTGGTTCGCTTTGGAGAACTTCCTGACACACCGCTGCTCTCCTCGCGGGCCACGTCCAGTTTACAGCGACCTCGCAGTAGAGGTGGCATACCCTTCGTCGAACGCGGTTCGTACGCGAGAAATTCTTGATGCGCTGGGAGCGCGCACGCCTTAGCACAACGGCCTCCTGCTCACTGAGAGCATAGGCAGCCCTTCCATACCTTTATAGAAGATGGGGACCGCAGTGGTAGTCGAAGAATGAGTATGTGTGGAAATAGCCCTTACAAAATTTTATTTAGACAGTCTATAGACTGTCCATACACTTCTGTCTATAAAGTCTGTAGGCTCTCTTTAGACAAACCCTAAAGAACAGTCTATAGGCAATAGAAATCCTGTCGACAGACTATAGACAATCTATAGATTTATGGCCATACACTTTTAGTAGACTTTTGTCTATGACAGTCTATAGACTATGTATAGACAAAAAGTATTGTCTTTAGGAAGGCAATAGAGTCTATAAAAAGTCTGTAGACTGTCTATAGACCATTTCTGTAAAAGAATGCTTTTTTATTGTATAGTTGAAATTAACAACCCGAAGCGACACGTGGGCTATGAGGGACGCCATAGTGGAGGGCTTCAGGTTAATTTAAACCGCCCGGGGTTATTTAACGTGCGCTGAAATCGCACAGCACACGAGCGTTTCTTTTTGTATTTCGCCTCCATCGTAATCCGGTGACCGCGGCCGGTATCGAACCCGCGACCTTGGTATCAGCTAACGAACCTGAAAGCCAGTAATCTACAGTGACAAGCCGACGCAGAAATTTGATTACGGTGGCGTTTAAACTTTGCATTCCTCTGTCTTCGTGTGCCTTCTTTTATTTTGGAATTGGATTAAGCCTGTTATCCAACATGTGGTGCCAGGCGGGGGCTAATTATTTTTCATTCTTTTTGGTCGCCCCAACCTACTCATTGTCTTCATGTTGCGTTCTGCTTGAAACCTCTATTGCAACGGCGCACTGCTTCCTACGAAACAGCGGTGCAAGGCCTCGTTAACTGTGCCTACGTCATACAAGGGCGCCTTGTTACACGCTGCACGCAATCGAGATAAGGCGGTGTCGGCGACGACATCGCGTCATCACAACTTCGAGTACGCTGGCAAGCTGCTGTGGTCGCAAAAAATGACACCATTATTCTCCTATTCCTCCTCCATTGTTGTTATTACTGCGATTGCGTTAAAAGCCTCATCGGAAAAAATTGCGTTGGTCATAAAATTCGCCCATTGGCTGGATGGAAGTGACGTCACTCCTGGTAAAGTCATCAAAAGTTGCTGTTAATAATACTATAGCAATAAATATTTATCGGTCCCACATACTATATGCATATGTGGGCTTGCTGAAGCCACATCTGGACTTCAAAAGCAGTTCTCGGCAGCGGAGTTCATCATTCAAGTGCATACCACAGGAAGTGCATAAAGAAAGCTATTTGTGCATATCGAGAATATTCACTGTAATTTTCCTTTCTGTTATTCATAAAAAATGTGGTATCTATCAGTGTGTCTATTGTTAGTGGAACATAATAGTCCCTAACTCGTTCACCGCATGTAGTGCGATCACTGAGCAAGACAAGACGATCGCGTGGGCGTAACACTCGCACAAGTTAGCGCCCATAGGAGTACTCTTTTTTCAAAGCAGTACAACTGTTTGGGTAAATAATATACAGTAAAATCAGGCACTTGCATATGAGCGAAAACATCAGTAGGGTTATCTAAATCAAGACCATAGAGCACAGATTTTAATTCATATTCAAAATTGAGTCAACCTTATTATGCTAGAAGACTGTAGAGACGTAAAAACAATTTATATCGTACCGTAATACACTGCAGCACAAACCATGCATAATCTACTTTCGTACGCTTGCAGGACTAAGTGGTTTGATTGAATATAACAAACAGTCTAGTTTACGAAGTTTGGTACAAACATTATAACGATGGCTATTCCAGGACATGTCGGCGCCGAAAAAAATTCCCAAGTATTTTGCGACTGAAACATACTCTAGAGGACAACAGTCAGTCACAGCTAGCTCAGGTATGCCTGTGTTAAAAGAATGGATCACTATTATATGTTTTAAAGCACTAAGGAAACAAATGATACCGCTCTGCCAACACATAAGGTAATTAGGTGCCCCTGCGAATTTTTTGGTCTTGAGTTTGATGCGAACCAGGCTGCCTAAGAACGCTATAGAAAACCCGGATTCGAACTCGACCGCGACGGCCTCGTTTCGATGGAGGCGAACGTTAAAAGGCGCCCGTGTGCTGTGCGATGTCAGTGAACGTTAAAGATCCCCAGGTGGTCGAAATTATTCCGGAGACGACCACTACGGCATTTCTTCCTTCCTTTCTTCTTTCACTTCCTCCTTTATCCCTTCCCTTACGGCGCGGTTCAGGTGTCCAACAATATATGAGACAGATACTGTGCCATTTCCGTTCCCCAAAAACCAATTACTATTATTATTATTTTTACAACACGCGTGCATGACTTCGCAAAGAGATTGACCGGGCAGAATAGCTGGAATTGCGTTCCTCTGCTTTGGGAGGGCAACATTCAGCAGGCTGCATGGTGAAAGCAGAGAGAATGTTACAGTCAGTTCAGTTCAGTTCAGAATAACTTTATTGGTTCAACCGAATGTAGACTTTTTGAGTCCCAAAAGGAAATGGAATTTTGAGGTATCCTTGAAGGTCTGAGTTTTTAGGACACCCAAAAAGAGATTACCACTCAGAAAAAAACAAAACAAATAAGAGGTCAGGGAATTACGCGCACGAGAACTACATGGTTGATAAACCGTTGAGCAAACCAAATTAGATCTTAGCGGTTAGGATGGACGGAATTCTAGTACTTAACCTTAATGGCACGGAGACAACCGTCATCAAAACACCGCTAAAAGAAAGCTCATAACCAATCACACTCTTGAATGGATAGTCTGTGAACAATTGTAAGTGTGAACGGTTATATTTTAGTCTATCAGGTCTAATATTAGCTTTTAAAGTGTTAACATATACTCTGCGATATAAAACATTAGCAGACAGTGTCAACAATTCTGTTACAATTCTGCAATTCCCTTTTTTTCTAATTTCATTCCTTAAAAAAATGCCACACGTGTGTTAACCCAAACATTTTCGCTCGTTTACATACTTTCATGTTTGGTAAATCTGCAACTAATACCGGAGGGACCTGCTCTCAACCTTTGACAAGCCACAGTCGTGAGCTGAGCAAGCAGCTTCACACTGAGTCGGAGAACCTTACAAGGCTAGAAACTTGGGCGAGTCGGTAATGGTGATCCGTGGTATGTGAGTCTACTTCATAGTCAGAAGTTAGCACCTGTGTTGTGTGCGTCTTTCTTTGTTCCTTATCTTGTTTTGCGCTACACTCACATACCTGAGAACCTTACTCGCCGGATCCTGAGTTCATGTGTTCGTGCACCATTGCCTACGATGCCCAGGATATAATGAGAAATGCTCACAATGCACAGGCGCAGGTCAACGCACGTTCATGACGCTTGCTTCATGTGCGCGCTGTGCGTCTGTGGTATGTTGTCCTGACTACATATAGAAGTATACACTTGTGGTGGAATCTGTGAATGCGTGGAATGTACCTGTAGCATCTCGGCTGTGAACTGCACTTTCATTACCGTTTATTTTTATTCCTTTGAGGTGGGACGAGGAGCAAAGAAACACGCGCTACATTTTTATGCGATAGCGTAGAAGCATAGTCGGAGCAAGAAGTAGCCGTCCGGAACAAAAGTCACTGATTGGTCGGCACCGAGTTGGACGTCACGAGGCCACTTGACATGCCACCGGCTGGCAGCTGTGCCTGGGCGTCGCTCATTAGTCGACGCGGAGTGTGAGGTCGCGCACCTTGAGACAGCCGCGTGCTTGTTAGCCAACCCGTCGAATTGGCAGTAAAAGTGGGTTGTGCCTTAGTTCTTCCGGTTCACTGCATAGGTCCGCTTTCTCGTAGCGCAGGTGCGTTGCTGTACCGGAGGTGTCTGTAGAAAAGCACTGCTGTGATCGCAAATGCAGCGGGGACCGAAAGCAAGGTCGTGCTACCGCGTATTAATGCGCTGTACCGGAACCGTAAAAAAGGAAGGAAGATAAACGAAGAAAGAATAGATTTTTTTTTTTCGCAGCGCATAGAAATGATGTCTTCAATTCAGAGGCACCATCTTATTTTGAGGTCTGTTACCGGTGCAGTTTACCTTGCAATGCTGCAGACTTCGCTGTTAACAGGAAGGAAACTCACGGCATTGAGATCGTTCCAATGCCGTTGTAATATTCTCCTCGAATTTTCGTAGGATATTGTTCTAGAAACTTGCGTGATTGTGGCAAAGCTATGAGCTTTTATTCCTCTAAGCTGTCGGTGAGAAGAACCAACATTTTATTTCTCCTTGCTGCCATTCGATTGGCAAGTTTACTAAAAGAAAGTAAGCTACATTAGAAAACATGGAGCAAAGAAACGGGACTCTGATTAATGAAGTAACAAGTTATGCTGTTACTTTCGTTATTGCAGAAACGATCACCCGTAACAGCGCGATGAATCAATTCAAGGTTGGCATGAGACATTCCCAATCTTATTCTTCCGTGCAGTGCAAGGAACGCTGGCCACCGCTTACATTCCTAAAATGGCAGAGGAAACAGAAGCCCACCCCACTGGTGTCGTATAACGGCGTGATTTCTGTAGCGCAGCAAAGTATGCTGAAGCAAATTTCTTTGTCATAGTTGTTAGTCGGGGCAGCACATGCAGCACAACAGCACACCGTGGCTGCTGAGAGATGCTGGACATATGGAAACGGAACTATGCTCCGTGTGGCATTTGGTCTTGTCTTCTGCGGCGTAGGCGCCTTGTGCCTGTCGCTCATATCCACCTGCGGCATGGCTTTCCTAGAGACCTTTTCAATCTCTTCAAGTGTTGCTGCAGGAACGCGGTTTATGGACTCCAGCAGCTGCGAGAGGGATGCTCTCCGCACCAGTTCGGCATCCGTGATCGCGCGTCTTGATGTTGAGCATTCCACATCCACAAAATAGCCGGCCCTTATGTTGTTCGTAGCTGACCCTTGTCATTATGTCATTTCTGCCATACATCTAATCTCCTTAAGTATTTCCCGTTCACCCCAATGCCATCCTTTTTTTTTTCCGGTACAGCGAACTGACAGTTCATTCACACACAAAGAAACGTTGCATCATTACATAAGCGAAAATACATCCCCGGCTTCAGTATCCAGGCTTAGACAGTCGGCAAATCTGGCGGGTCGCGCGAGTAGCCAGCAAGCAAGGATGAGACACAAGCTGAACGCCGCTGTACGCCTCGCTTGCAAATGTACAATGTATTTTTGCCATCCGGCCTATATGGCGTTACCCTTCCTAGAGCCAAGCGCCTTATATCAACCGTCTCTCAACCGGCCACAATTACCTCGTATTGCAGAGACATTGTCTTAAGTCCTAACTGACCACCGAGCAAACACCGCAACACTGCAAGAAGGCATCTGCGTAATGTGCAGGTTTCACGACAACATGGCCACATCCCTGGAAGCGGAGTTGCTGGACATTGTCCAACCCAAATTCGTACTCATTCAATCGAACGGATAGCCAAGCTGCTCGTATATTCATACGCGACACCATTTGTCTCTATACCTCTTGCACAGAGCGCTTAAACAGCGCTTCCATATTCATCCACACTTCACGGCCACCACACAGTTGAATCCGTGTCATTCTTCAGGGAACGAATTGGCACCTGCTGTGACGTGCGACCCCGTACTTTGCGTGGCCTGACGAATTTGGCCTCCAAAGACTGCGAATTAACTTCCTTAGTGACCGGCTCAAAACCATACACAGAGAGCGGCGACTCAACCGATGCACCTTATCCGCATTCTCTCTCACTCCAGGATTAGCTACAGCGAGGCGTTGAAACCTTCTCATCGAAATGAGCTTGCACCACATCCAGCCCAGCCTTGGCCGCAGCGGCTGAAAATGCGGATAACTCTCATAGATCCTGAAAGTGCCCACACATCCTGCAGCCATCCGCGCGGTCCCTGTGTGTATTAAGTTCCTTCTCAAAAGTATCAGCATTTCGTGAGCGAAATGACCCACGCCACCACCCCGGCTTCTCCGCACTTGCCAGGAACCTGTGGTTAAGCGCTTAAAGCTGTTTTGGCTTTACGACGCCGTAATTATTATTTAATTATTTTGTAAAGAGGCGAATTAGACAAATAATGTGGATGGCCACAATCTTTACTTGAGCATTGCTGCTCCGTTGCCCAGCTGATGATGATGATGTCCTCGGGCTTAACGGCGCATACCCACGGCGGGGGATTGGTCAGGGTGCTTTGTAATTGCCCAGCGTTTCTGAAAGCAAGCCCGAGCTCCGTCAGCTTCGTCTTCGTTCAGATGTTCGCATTCTGTTGGCCACTAATGCTTCAAGCGCCAACTATCGCTCTTGAAATTTATTTATTTATTTCCGCAAAATATACACCTTTACGGCAGATTTAAATAGGAAAAATTGCAAAAAATAATTTAACCTGTCCTATAAGCGCATCTAATGACAGTAGAAGCAATGCAGATAAAAACAAGTAATCAAACGTGACAAAAGCGTAATTAACGCGACAAAAGGATGGAGGAAAAAAAAATAAATACCAAGATAGGATAGGATAGGATAAGATAGGATAGGATACATTTTATTGCTCTAACAAGGTCTTTCGGTCAGACAGAGGTCTTCATCTTCAAGTACATGTCTCCCTCTGTCTTGCAGAGGTCGGCGCCCCTATTCCAGGGCACCGCTGAGTTTGGCCGCTCGGTGGGCATGGATGACCAATCCTCTTTAGGTTTCCGCTAAAGAGCACACTCTCCTACTGCTCCGCACTCGGATTTTCTGAGCAATGGAATGCTTTATTTCTGTCACATTCCCAAGTAATATGGTATAGGGTGGGTGTTGCACCGCAACAGATCTAGGGGTCCGAATTGGAAAATGTACGATTGGCAGGACAAAGTTATAACCGAAGAAAAGCGCTCTAATACACAAGTTCAAACAAGAATAGGGAAAAAATTACAGTGTTTCTGTAAAGGTTAGTGACTAAGAGGAAAAAGAATATTTTGAATAAACCGTGTTTGAAGCAAGGAATAACATGAAAATTCATAAGGGCCATTATTTATGTAACAACTTAGGCAGCGTTTCGTTAAAGACGTTTTCCCGCTATCTCTCTCCACTGCCAGTAACAACTGGCGCCGTAGCCACCGAAGCGAAGCCCAGTGGAAAACAGTCGCGGCAGAATCGGGGCCGCAAACTTTTTTGCACGTGTTCGTTCGCGCTTAGCGTCGCCGCAGCTGCTTCGCGCTCCCGCACAAGTGGCAGGCGACCGCCCTGCCGGGTGCAGCGAACGCGCGCTCAAAGTTTTCCCGCTGCCCGCACCCGCTGCGCTCCCTTTTAAATCTCATTCGGCCCCGTCGCCTGCTGGGGTCCATAGCTGCAAACGCTCAGCACCGCCTTCCGTGCAGTGTGCGTATGTATATACACCTTTTGGGGAATGGTGTATCGCTCAGGTGTATCGTCTGCGTCGTTCCTTAAGCTCCTTGTGCTGCGCGTACGTCTTTCTTGCTATCTTTTTGAAAGTAGCGAACGACGATTGGGGGCTTTTCCTTGCTCAGTCGCTCCATTTATCCTCGGAGTAATCTCAGGTTGCTGTCTGAAGGCTATTTCTGCAAGTTATTCTCCGGGGAACTATTCTGTTTAGTGATTTTTTTTTCTCTTAAAGTGAACTTAAACTAGAAGCTACGAATCCACTTACAACGTTCTTTTCTTTCTTCCTTTGTATGTTTGTTTGTTAGACAATTTCGTATAAGTTGCCTTAAGTAAATTGCTTTGTACAGTGATCAGCAGTTCTAGAACGGACATGAATGTGGTGGGACTGGAACAGTCTTGGAGATCTTCGAGAAGAGATTTCTACAAAGCGCCTGGAGTGCGATCAGTGCCACGGTAGTAACTCTGTTCGGGTCGCAACATGGTAAGCTCTGCGAGCCTGTGGAAGTCACTGCGGCATTCGGATATCAGTGGAGTTTGCGTTCGAATTGCTTATATATAGCTAACGAACGTATACAAGCTACACAAATTGCTCCGCGACGACAGTATGGCTCCCCTGGAATACAAATTTCGCAGTGCCACCTTCACCCCCGCCCCCCCCCCCCAGACATCGGAAATCGTAAATCATTCTTTCGAAAATCCCCCTTTTTTTTGGCTGTCATACGTCTGGGCAGCTTGTCTGTGAAAGATTGAACTGCTTCTTAGTGTGGCCTGACATCCTGCGTGACACAAGTGGTTTCGGGGATAAGTATATAATCAGCGTTGCGATTAGCGATCTCTTGTCGAGCCGAAATAAGTAAGACATGCCCTTCTTAGCTTTAGCATGCATGTGTGACGACCTCGAAATCGTTCCTCTTTTCTTCTTTTTGATTTCAGGCTGAATCAAGGAAGATGACTCCCAGGGCGGGATTTTTCAAATGCTCGTTGCAGAAAGGCACCCGTTATGCAGCTGCCATTACACTGGTAAGTGCTACATCGCGAGGCACAGGGAAAAAGAGGAGCTGAGACAGATAACACAAAGCCCGTCCCGTAAGAAAAAAATATTGAAGCGCTAACATCTGGTCGCTGTATCATTATGATCATGATGAATTCAGGGGAACCGCCGGAAAGTGCGCATCTTAAATTATGTGGGACTTGTTTACTTGCCTGCGAAACGCTTTGGAGACAATCGAAACTTAAACCATATTGGTTTACGCGCATTTTTTTGTTAGTTAAGTGTTATCCTAGTAAGGAGTGCAAGGATGTCAGCTGTCGGGAGGATGAGCTGTTCCTTGATAAATGTATCAGCCGCGAGCGATTATAAGAAACCATTCACCAGTCCCACCGCTCGGCTCAGCAGTTGTGTGTAGTCTAGTGTGACTCCCCTAACGACAGAGCTTTAACTTTTGTCTCCTGTGCAAATTTTTATCACAACCTAATTAACCAAAAGACAAGCAACGCTAACATAATTATCAGAAATGGAGCACAATTAGCTAGAAAGAGGTTCCTCTTTTGCTCATGGAAGTTCCTTCGGAGAGCGATTTGTTGTCGCTATTTCTGTGGTGGCCTTCGCCGAAACATCTATAGTGCGGAAATGCTGGGTTGTAGAGGCCATTTGAACTCGCTGTCGTGCTCATGTTTCATACTACGAATAATTGACCACCGCAAGCAAACTCAGGCACAGGTAACAAGCGGAATTATTGCCGACATACAGAACGTAAGGCTAATCCCGCCGCCTACACATACCACCACCTGCACTGACTGTGTCATTTCGAGCAGCTGGCACCGTCACCAGCACGTAAATTTGCTTCTCTCCCCTGGCCTACGCAAAGGATAGACCACCTTGCTGTGAACTAAAGCCGTATGCATTCCTTCGTCTTTCCGTTCTAAGCCGTATGCATTCGTTCGTCTTTCCGTTCTTCCCCACTGTCACGTGCGTAACTTCACTGCATAACAAGTGTACCTAAGGCAAAGCAGGAGACGCAGGGGGATCCTTCCCTCCATAAAAAAAAAAAAGCAATAAAAAGGAAGTGAAAGTCATAACGAAGAAATCAGAACAGCGACAAAGAAAGGGGGGAAAAGGAGAAATTGATAAGTCAGCTGTGCATGATCTTTCAACTGCATATGTTAGAAGAACTTCCCGTGGAGTGAACTTGTTTTGAGGAGCAGGCTACTGGATAGGTCTATCGGCAGAACGTAAATAGCGGGGAGCTCGGGCTGAGGGCTGTGAATAACGGGAGAATGAATAGCACACACAGCACCGGTCTACAGCGCTAATGTTGCATGCAAAACTGTCTCCGACCGAGTACAAAGAAGAAAAGCGCAGGGTTAACGCCCTTGCTCCTGTGCATAGGCAAACGCGACTGTGCCGGCTCGTACTTTGTACTATACGAAATTTGCGCTTTTGGTACAAGACCCTCTAATATGAAAGGAAACAATCAGTTTGCACAAAAAGACAAATTTATTGGTTATTTCTGTAGTAAATCTACAAATTACTCTTGCGTATTATGCGCCAAGGGAAAGGTAGGTCTAAAACAGATAAAATGTGCTTGTCGCGCTGAATTATGGAGTAATCATTCACTGAATCAAACTGTTCTTTTTCATACTGGAGGGACCTGTACCCACACTAAAATAAAATGGCCTGAAACACGCACACTTCGATCAGAACTACGCTTAGCATCGAGGAAAAAAAGTAATTCGAATAAAGCGACTTCGTTATAACTAGGTTTCGCTGCGTATGGATGGACACTTACTGTACTGCACCTTGCCTCAGCCGGTTCTGCGCAACTTTGCGTACTGCTTTATTAACGAACTGATGCGATAAGAAAGCGTCGTAAGGTGAGGAAACTACGGTTTTCTCAATGCACGCCAGAGCGGGACTACAATCGACCCACTATATTGGCAGCCGTTGGGAGTAGCATTATAGCGGTGCACACCAGTCACTGGCTGCTTATGGTGTTGTGACAGACGTCCGCAAAACAACAGTTCTGTAATTCCCGGCACGCTGTGGTTATCCAACTTCGCTGCCACGGAAATCAGGCAGTTCGGACAGGTCATCGGTCAGTGACAGCACACTTGCACATCTGGATGCTCGGTTCAATGACCTCGGCGCGAGCCTGTGTGGGTATGGAACGCAGCTGCTGAGAGCAAAACCTAAAGTGACAGATTCAGCAGAGCGCAAGAATGGAAGCTTCGAGTTCTAAGAAGCGGTCTAACATGGACGAAAGTGAATTATTACTCTTTTCGATTAAGGTTTATGTTTTTAAAATACTGACTGGACATTTTAGTGCAATTCAACTAGGTCCTCTCAGTATCTCCTGTTGCACGCGCGTTCCTTCCACAGCACGCAGTGACAATACTTCATCATTGCAGTCTGCCTTGGAGCTGTTTTGCGAAATACTCATGGGCAATCTTGTAAGCATCTACTTAGTTGCATTTTCTTCTTAGTTCGCAGCAGCAATGAATTAAATAATCATCCGGGGTCACTACCCTTAAAAAACTCCTTTAGGCAGTCTGTAGACAGTCCATAGACTTCTGTCTATAATGTCTATAGACTGTTTGTAGGCGAATCCTGGAGAAGTCTATAGGCACTACAAACCTTATAGACAATCCATCGACAATCTATAGATTTAAGGCCATACATTTTTAGTAGCCGTTTTTCTATAGACATTCTTTGGACTATGAATAGACAAATAGAGATATCTACAGGAAGGTCATAGAGTCTAAAAGAAGTGCATAGACAGTCTATAGACCATTTTTGTAAGAGTGTGCCCCTACGTATAAGCTATTCCTCAACGAGCCGCACGATCCGTGTATGTTTGTCTTTTTGGCGTTTCGTTCCAGTTCTCGACGACCCTGCTGTTCGTCGCCTACATGATCTCGCTGTACCGGCAGCACGGCTTCCTTGAGTCTCTCAACAGGTCCCTGGGATTTGACGCGACACGTGAGCACTCGACCCACTTTCGCCACTTGTGCCCCCACCCCCGAACCTACCGCGAAGTCCTTCGCTCTGTTGTTCGTGCTCGCGAGCTACTTTTGCGCGGGTATGCACCGGATGGGGTTGAGGTCACCTGCATGATGTATATACACAGGCTGCTAGGACGAAGACGAGGAGAGAACCGCCACGCACACAGCCGCAAGCTCTCGTTTGTTGTCAATTTAGCGTCGTTATTCTTTGTAAATAAACTGCAGAAGTGCGTTTGAACAGGAACGCAACAGGCGATGAAACTTCTTGAAGTACACGGGCATTGCGTGCGACGACATACTAATACGTTTTAAGTTTATCTATATCTTTGTTCCAGCTCATCTGCCAAACTTGTGTACTTTACTCACGTGTATCTGATGGGAGGTCCCTCAGACAGTTTTACTTTGGAACCTCCTACTGTACTAACCTTTTTTATGAAACTTATGATTGCTTTGTATTTCGCTTTAATAAACCTTCAAACCTAGATACCTTTACGTCACCATGAAGACTCCAAACCGAGGCACGTATTGCTGAGTCAAATGCTCTCATGCGGGGTCATGCCTCGAAACTCGGTTTTATAACGCTTTGGGTTTGGTGATTCATAGCCCTAGCAAGCGTTCTTGTGGCGACCACTCCTTGAAACTGTACCGGGAGTTCAAAATTACACGTTCTGCAATTTAAAAAAAAAAGTTGAGCAGAAAGACTGTTTTCGCAAGTAGGCTATGCGACCACGCAAGACGCAAAGTGAGAAGGTAATTGGCGTCGTTAACCTTCTAATTAACTAAAAGAAGTTGACTATTAGATTTTAGCTGACCAGCTTGCTGTCATATCTATACGCATATATATACGAACATATCTATACGAGCATATCTATACTGAAAGGGGGTTTGTGCAGAAATGGATCAGGGGAAAGAGTTCACGGCAGGCGACACAAAACGGCGAGCAGTACGGCGGGCAGCGCAGAAGACGGCCAGTCCAACCCAAGCGATCTCGTGCAGCGTCGCTTAGTCTTTCATCGGCGCTTCGTCAGTGATCTGTCTATGCGGCATCAGGCGCGGGCGTCATGGTTCGCTACAATACGAACAATGAATGCTGTCTGCAGTTCACAAGTATACTCATTAAGCCCGAATGGCCTTGGCATAAGATTTCAATTCTTTAATGAATACAATGACGCAGGTTAGACGAGCAACAACGCAAAAGTGTTTGTCCCCTGTTTTGTTGCTGCGCTATGGATCATAACGCAAAAGCCTGCCATTGGGGAAATCTTTGAGCACCGATCGTTTGTAGTAGAACCGAGGATACATGTAGGCCAAGAAACAGACATGGAAATAATTCTCTTGGTATTCTGTTCTGTGGGCTTCACACTGCCACGATGACTTTTAATGAGCACGTTGTTTTAATATCGTTTAGATATCTAATTGTTGATCAACTCGTCTTTTCCATACCACCCAATTGCCAGGCTAATTATGGCCGGTGCCGGAATTTTCCCAATTTGAAGCTCCAAACAAAAAAGACAGTTTTTTCTGAATGAATGCTTTAAAGCTTCATTTTGTACCTTTATGGCTACACTAATATGGATATTTGTTGCAATTCATCTTTAGTTTAAAATTTATCGAATTTTGAAGAATTGCCCGATCACACTGTTATATGTCAAGAACCTTAAAAAGAGAAATGCCTGCGTTTCACGCAAAACTTTTTTTTTTCTGAAAAAAAAATTAAGAAAGGTGTCTACTAAGGCGAATCGGAAGTGTTGGCTAAAACCTATATCCAAGGTCCTCGCGCCTACAAAGTTCTTCAAGCACCTACAAACCATCTGGCTACAACAAGCACTAAAAACCTTTTCAATCCGCCCACGCGTTCGTGCAGCTGCTTCTCCTGTGGTGGAGTTCATGGCCATGCTGGGCTTCGGCCTGATACTGCTCTTCGAGATGATGTCCTCTTGGCTGGCCATCAAAGCAACCACGCTGGTGCGTACTCGGTTGTTTCCCTCTTTCGGGCCGCGTCACGACCGCCTACTTGCACTCATGCTATAGCTTATTAAGCAGTATGCCTTCTTCTCACTATAGTATAGCGCCTGCATTGATAGTTTCGTGATCCGGTGTACTATGTTAGACTTCTCAAAACAAACGTTGCTTGCAAAACTGGCCCTTCAAAAGCACCCTCACAAGACGCCATATACGCCTTAGTCTAGAGAACAAGGCTGACTGTAAGCTCAGAAATTCATCTTTATTTGGTTTCCAGGCGTGTCCCTCACAGGCGCTAAATACACGTATAGAGAGATGGTAAAGGGAAGGCGTTGGTAGTCCTCAGCATGCTTTTTCAGAAAAGTAGCTAGATCTCTGGAAATACTGACCTTAGGCATACAAATGACCAAGAAGAGACCCTTGCTCCCTCTGGTGTTGGCCAACCGCAGGAAAGTCGCTGGCTCCTGTTGCCGTTCATCGGATTGACAACGTGCGGTATCGTGTCTCCGGCGCTCATGTCAGCGATCATCGTACTCTCCTGCCGCCGCTACCAGGCTGTGAGTTGAACCCGTTGGTTGTTTCGTGGCTGGAAACCATGCCTGCAATTCGATAGGACCGTTCATCTGGTTGGGATTTAATTGACGCGAAAAATGGGAGCATCGCCCTCAACCAAAACTCAGACTGAACCTGACCACTGGGAACCAGCTCGGCTCCTTGGCCAGAGGCTATGGCAAAGGGCAGCACGGTGTGCAGCTTTGAATAGTTCAGAGTGGTGGAAGGAGACAGACTGGGAATGGAGGGATGTTAAGAGGGGTCGGGGGGGGGGGGGGGTGGAAGGAGCGTGGGTAATGGCGATTGCTTTTGCATTCTAGGTGTTAGTTTTCCTAGCCTTGATCCAAAACGTAGTACTGTGTTGTCTTCTTGAATTTTTCTTTCAAGTGTTCACTGTTTCTTGTTTTAGGTGCCAATACCCTTGAACACTCTTATCCCGATTTTGTTCATCGTCTTGGCAAGGGTATGTAATCAACTTTCCTTTTGCTTTTCTCGATTTTCAGCGTGGGGTTTGCGAGAAAGAAAAAAGGAAATGGCAAGGCCTACCTTCGCAGAAAAGTCATGCTGTAAAACATGATGGTCGCAGGCAATTGAGGCTTCGGTGTGCGCTACAGTCGCTACCAGAATTTTGCTTAATCTCCTTGCATCTTTCGGATACCACTGCGAGCATTTCGACGCTATAGCAATCGTAATGCCTCCAGTGGAGTACCATGCATTGCGTGTCGCTGCTATTGCTCATACATTATGCAAACGAGCGTAAAAACCACGCTCAAGTACCAATATACCGCAAACTGAGATGACGTCGATTAGGGCTCAAGCTTAGCTTACGCAAGAACACTCATAGATATCTGCTTGAAAGGTTGTTGTAACAGCATGTAATCATATGGACACTGCCACGCTTTCCTCGCGAGTTCGGGTATCTTATCAATTAAAATATCGGTATGTGATAATTTCCAGCAAAGAACAGAACGATGTCGAGCCCGACCGCTGCTGTTGCGAGATACAAAACTATTAAACATGTCATATACGGCTCGTGGAATTAGTGGGGGTCTGATGTGGCTGCTGTTGCCAATTGCATGATGTGGGCCGCCGTGATTGGTCAGAGCTCTGGGCGCAATGCGTCAGGAGGAGTGGCCCAGCTATTTCAAGAATAGCAAGCATCAAGAATATAGTATCGGTCTTTTTCAACGTTTTGTATATCAGTCGTAGCGGAAAACCTCTTCTTGCACTGTGGCTGAGATAAAAACTGTCTGTATTAAGTTCTTGAGAGTATTAAACATTACTTGCTCATATCCAAAACAATATTGCCTCTTGGTCGCTTTTGTCGATTGGTGTACTCCGTTCACGTTTTTCTTGGCTGGATGGCTTTAAACTTCACCTCGTTGTGGTTCCTCTTACTCCTTCCTGTTGGCGCAGACTTACTTCCTGCTGCTGAGCGTGTCCTACTACCGGGAGCTCCAGGAACGCGAGTCGCGCCACGAGGACACCCTGCCGTCGGTGGCGTCCCAAGTGCCACAGCTGCACATCGACGACCTGCCGCCTCACAAGCGATTGCCGCCCTTCCTGCTGGACTACCTCCAGAAACCTCCGCCCTACGAGGGATGCGAAGAAGGACGCCCCGAGGAACCCAAGAGCGGGATCGGTATGCGCCTCTACATGTGAAGAGGGACGAAGAAATCAGCATGTGCGCTTTTCGAGCTGCGGAGAACACCGGCGACGGCCCATTTTGAGCAACGTGCAAGCTTTGTGTACATAGTCTAAAAGTGCAGCGCTTCATCTCACCCTATCACGCCCAAAACTCCTTTTCGTGCGAACCTGGTGCAAACCCGTTGCGGCGGGACACCACATCAGGTGGGTGGTTCACGATCGGGAATTCTTTCGGGGGAACTC
Source organism: Amblyomma americanum (assembly GCF_052857255.1). Taxonomy (NCBI): domain Eukaryota; kingdom Metazoa; phylum Arthropoda; class Arachnida; order Ixodida; family Ixodidae; genus Amblyomma; species Amblyomma americanum. The sequence continues at coordinate 7,215,072 of NC_135503.1, read as the reverse complement.
AACTCAACCTTGTTCGTTTCACCTCGCACCAACTCGGCAGGAGAGCTTGCTGAAGTAAGTTCTGCTGATTCTGTTCTCACGAACACCCCGCGCTAGTTGCTTTCTCGTTCGCTCGCTTCTCTCTGGCTTTAATTTTGTCTTTTGACCGCCATCTTTTGGTGCCTCGCTCGGTTGCAAAATCTCCGCTTGTCTCCGAGTTCAAATGCTAACCAGGGTGAGTTATTGCGCCCCGATTGTCTGACTTTCTGCCCTCCATGGCACACTCGAGGGCGTTGATCGGCGAGTGCGGCTCTCTTAACCAATGGCATGCTCCGAGCATTCCGCGCAAGTTCCAGGAAGTCTCTCGGCCTTGTTAACCCTTGTACTGTGTACGCTGAAGCGTGTGTACTACTGGCAGCGACTATGCCTGCTTGTCGTAGCTCCCCTCTGCAATTTCGCCGACGTAACCGTCTGAAGCCGTTGTACCATGCAGCGCACTCTGCTGACGCGTACAGACAAGCATGTTGTTCCGTCTGCGAGAGCGCTTGGCTGAAGACCACCACTAGGCATGTGGTCATGCCCGACCACGACGACAAGTAAGCTCACGGACGGACTGAGCTAAAAAAGCATTACATTCCTCCTGTCCTATTCGGGTAGTCACGTGACGCATTAAAAGCGAACCCGTCGGCTGCAGACTCTAGTTTCACGCTTTGTGCACTGAGCTCACTTTTGCCTCACTTTGACTGAAGGCTGAGCACAGTGAAGCGCCCAATCACACCGCAAAAGTGCGTGCATCTCTACATACTTGTGAGGCCCCCATGTTGTAACTCTACCGATCCTTCTCTCTCTGCGCCTCCAAGTCTTCCCTTAAAGCTTTGCCTGCAAGGAGATCGTTCGTTTACTAAACGCGACAACAAAACAACTCTGCAGGAGAACGTGGTGAAAAGGACGACATAGCGCGTGTCGCCCTTTTCATTCTGTCATGGTCACCGGTCCTCGCTTTCTCCGTCTCGCCTTGTTCGGAAAGGCGCCGAACTGTGCACGCAAAGGTACGCGGGGAGGTGCAGATAAACTCTTTTAAGGTGCCTTACCGCATTGGCTACGGTGAGCCTGTAACACGTAAAAAAAAATGTGTCGACGAATGCCCGTTTGCTCGACATTTTGCACAAATTTGAATACAAAAATTTTGCGCAAAATTGAGTCTTGCTCCCTAGCTAACTATTATTTCGCATACTTCGTGCCTAGACAGGTGAAGCCTACTGGGTATATTTCACAATATAGCCGCGTCTTTACAAGCAAGAATCACTCGCATCAGCACGAAATCTTTGTGGATTCTGGGTTGTTTAGTCTTGGATCCCCATTGTCTTAAATCATCTCTTGAATTCAGCTCCTCCCCCCGCAGTGAACATACAAGAAGAAAAACCGCACACAAAAGCCATGCACTTTTATGGGCTGCGCCATGCTGGGTCCTTTAATAATTTTTTTGGTACAAGAGAGCTGAAGGGGAGTCAGTAGAAACTTGTCAAAAGACCGTGACTGTACGATAGTTCGATGCTTCGTGAGCGGCTCTTGATCCTTTTCATATCACGCTGTCACGGCCCTCTGTTCATTTTTTTCATGTTGAGCCTATCAACGGGCAGTGCTAATGAGCTCGCTGTCCCATAGCGGGCTTAAACCTCAATAGGCCTAGCGAGTTACATTGCAGTGCGCAGGCTACTAAAAGTAACCAAGACAAAGTAACCAAACAAATCACATGGTTTTATTCCGCATTATCGTTACCACTTTCTTTTTCCGTATGTCGTGGTATTTCGCTCTCACAATCATCTGCGGATAGTGCTCACAAAGCTAGCTAGCGATTTGTGGGTCATATCAACGGGGATATGCCTTATATGCACGCACCAGCGTGCGCGAGATAAAAACGTGATAGGATAGTGCCTTAGCTCCCGCCTCATTCGCTGCAGGGATTGGCCCCTGAAAGAGCCATCCAAGATACGCGTCTCAGCCGTCACATGTTAGACGCCATGACTGGTCGTTCAGTGGCGAATCGCTAAAGCTGTCTTGACCGTGACATCTAAGCTGTCACGATTGCTCGGTGCATTGACGCCGGCTTGCAACAAACGATCTTAATGCCCGGCAATGTAAGGAGAGCCTTGTGAACCTGGCCCTTGAAAAGCATGAGAAAGGCCTGACTATCCTGACCCGACGTTTAATCATGTCTACACCTACTTTGAGTTGGTGTACGGAGCCGTCTGGTTTGGCACTTAGGCCGCGTTCTGTCTGTATACTCTAACAATTCGTTTGCAGCGCTGTGAAGGCTGCGGCGATCTGAGCCAATCAGAACGGTGAGCGCTGCAAAACGTGTTCCTCCGTGCCCCTCAACCCGTAACTGGGAAGGAAAGAGCGCCAGTGTCCAGTTGCTGCACGCACATGTGCGCGCTGGAGTCTCGGCCGTCTTGGTGCATCCCATGTGTACGAATGGCGGCGCACCACTTCGCAGCAGGCCTCTGCATTGCTGTGTTCGTGCGGACTTGCTCTGCTAATTTAACCAGTGACTGAAACGCTCGCTGAACTTTCAAAACACCATCCTAAACTACCGTTTCAATTACTGCAAGAACTATTTGGGAAATAGTCACGACACTGCTCAAATACTTGAGGAGCTATTTGTGGTCTTCCTTGGCGCTGATTGGATGAGAGAGCTGTATCTTTCACATTGCTGCATACGACTTGTGATAAGAAGTATAGTTTTCTTGTTGGGGTGCTCTCCTCGACAGTAGTCCAGGGCGAGGTTAAGAAAACTCGTCTTACGTGAGTACGTTTTGTCGTGAAGTTTCACCTCGTCCCTCACGAGTATGTTGGCGTCTCGCTGACCATCGTCATCAGCAAACTTTGTGTTCCAGTCATTTGTGACAGCCAACGAGAAAGGCCCCTGATAGTCTTGGATCGCGCTCATTTGAGGGCAGTTTTGTGCGTCACACTCCTGAGGCCTCAGATCTTGGACCTGTCCCTTCAAGCGACAGTCCGACGCTTCATTTACTTAACCGGGGTTATTCTTTTTGCATTTTTCCCCAGCACTCGTCTCAAAGTTATTGTTTCTTTCTCTTAGATCCCTCTCTCTTCATTTCATCCACGCATGCGCTGCACAATCCAAACGGGGACGTTTTAGAAGATCCCAATAAAGATTTTCGAAGCGTATAAAAGTTGTCATTGATGCGTGTTGGTCTTCGCTATGTGCGCTAGCGACATGTATACACAACAACGGCATGCGATGTCTTGACACACTTACCCAAAGGAAGGGAAACTCGGGCATAATATGAAGCCGGGCGAGATAGTGGCGGTAGGCACTGGCGCACTGTGGCGCCGAAACGAACGCGTAAAATAATTAAGGACAGTTGTTGGACAAAGGGTGAGCTTGACATAAGACGGACGGAAGTAGACAGACAGGACAGCCAGTTTATTTCGAAAGATGTCTGGACAACTTCCATTGGCCTCTGAATCGGCCAGCCGTCTTCCGAAATAAATCAGCTGCAAGTGAGCGCCTGTCTGTCTACTCCGTCACGTCCTCGAGCGTCTCACGTTCCGCTCAGCATTTCTTCCAAGACACAAAAAACCAGCTAGCCCAACAACACACCTTGCTGGAACGGAAACACGTAATGCAGCCGCTGTGCTGGTAAATAATATTTATTGTAAGAATCCGGAACTACCGACAAATAAAACAACTTGTAAAAGGAGCTCATCTCACTGAAACATTGACAAGTAGCCGGAGAAGAAAGAGCAGGGAAGTACAAAAAACGCTGGATTCGAAATGCTTCGAGGAAATATTTCACCGAATGATTAAGATTCTATTTCTCTTCCATTGTTTTTGTAAAACGACCACAAGCACAGCAAGTATTAACTTTTAGGTCAATGATTACCCCCCCCCCCCCGAACCACCACAAAAAAAAACAAAAATGGAAACGACACCTATGCTCCGCCTTAAGCGTATGACGCGAGCCTTAATAAGTTCATGCCCATATATGCAGAATTGGTCGTTCTCTACTTAACATTCATAGATCCCTGCGAGTCCTCATAACACTCCTGGCGCAGCGGTTAAGCGGTGCGCCACTGCTCTGCGATAGCAGGTGCTGCCACTGGCGGGACTTGTGCGACCCAGGTTGCGCTTCCCGACCAACCTCTCGCGACCAATCATTATTTTAACTGTCACCGGCCATAGTGCGCAATTTGCTCACAATCCAGTGGGCAGGTTATGATGACGTCAGAAGGTTACGTGGCCTAGGTGGCCCACCTGACTCCTAGGTTGCTTCTCTGGGGATATTTTGTGGAATTTCTCACGGTCACGCTCACGCTCACGGTCAACGACGCCGACGAGGATTTTCTGCGACACGAGCTCATTAACGCTATAGCGTTAAAAATTGCCGATATCCACTCGAAGCACTGGGTGCCAGTGCTGCAGAAATGCATTCCCATCGATTGCCCATATATAGGGCTAGACACTGTAAATGTTTTCGTCTGCCTGTGCCGTTCCCACGATATATGGTAGAGCGCAGGGAAAGCGCCACACCAAGTACATGTGTTTTGATATTGGGTGCAGGTTAATATTGTGTAAGATGAACAGATTAGGGAAAGTGTTGGTCTGAGGTTTCCTCCAGTCTGTGGCCTCAGAGGAATCGAGTTTGTTATGAGAGCGTGGGCATTTTCTGCGCTCCAGCCTAATATGTTACGCATGGGTGTGAGGTAGGAATGAGGATCTGCTCGGTTGGTTAAATATCGGGCAAGATCGTTGGCTACCTAATTTCCAGCTACTCCTTCCATAAAGTTTCTTACTATTAACTAGAGGGAAAGCTGGCGGCGCTACACCTGGGCCACCATGGGCGCTCAAATCATCATGTGGCGATTAGCTACTTGGTGCGGGACAGTCGTTTTTTTTTTCTCATACCGCACTTGTTTACGCTGTCTCCTTTGGTACTGCCCTGGGTTCGTCATCTGCCGCCAGATATACAGAAGGACTGTATAACAGAGAGTGGCGCTACTGAGATGTCCCGTTCCGTCCACGGCGCAGACGACTTTGGCGCAAACGTAGTGCGCAAAAGCCATAGTATCGAAAACGCAACAGCACACGGCGCAAATAAATGGTTTCTGTTTTTTTAAATGTCATTAAAAAACCTTTTAAAGTGTTGAAGCGACAATTTTTGTTCAAAAACATATTTCTTTTTAAAAAAGTCCCTGTTAAGCACGAAATGATGGCTTTTGTTGTCTGCAATCAATACTTGGCCAATAGGAGAGCAAGCCACCGCTTATTTTGGGCAAACGTTATATTCACATTCTTTTCTGCTCGTCTGTTGCTATTTATAGAAAGATAATGAATGCTAAGACATTCTTGATTATCGAACAACTTTTGTTTTTCATTATTTTTTTGGCCAAAAGTTGTGTTTCTGCAGTCGGTTGCTCTCCGCCCCATGATGCTTAGAGCGTCCATGGTGGTTCAGGTGGTCTCGAGGAAGCTCCACGCAAACTCCCATAGGCGGGCGCCAGCTTTCCCTCTAGTTAATAGTAAGAAACTCTATGATTCCTTCGTGACCTGATGTGCATGTTATTTTGTGAGTTTGACGGGCTCCGGATGCATCGGATGTATACCCGCACACGAAGGTGAGGAGGCAGCCTAAGCCGTCGCTAATGCCGGAGAGGGCATGAGTTGTGGCGCCTCAAACAGCGAGGAACGGAGAGCGCTGCCTAGCGTTGAAACGTCCTCGATTCGAGCATCAGTTTCGAGGCCCCCTACCGAAAAGGTGAGTGGCTGAAAGTGGTGGCCTGTAAAGCACAAAAAAATTAGCTGCGGTTTAACTACTGCTGAACCTGCTTAGAGAGCGAAAAGTGTGCCGTATCGGGCAAGTATAGACGCGGCTTGGCGTCTGTGACGTTGAGTGCGTTCCGCACACTGGAGGAACAGCGCACCCACCCTGCTACCTTGCAGGTGGCAGTTAATGGTTCATCATGAGAGGTTGGTCACCCAATGAACGCTGCGGCCTATACGCCATCTACCGGTGAATCAAAAGGTCAAGTGGTGCGACGCCATGGTGGACCGCATACGGTATAGGCCTATAGCCACACTTGACCCCTCTGGCTCACTTGAAGGTTAACCGGCAACGCACGGCGAAATCGGCTTTACCTAGCATAGTGAAGCTATCGCTTAAAAAAAAATGGCAGTGGCTTAACTCAGCTATGCCAGGATATACGTAGCGAGAGCTGTAGTTCTCCGCTGGTTACGCATGTTGTCGAGTTTATCGTTGTAGCTAAAATGTTACGCATTGAAGAAGTATTCGGTGAGACACATTGTTTAGTTATTCAATTGTTTTGACACAGATAAACACTGCCCGATGATCGGTAAAGTAACTCGCAGTTGTCTCAATGCTGCCTACACAGTATTTAGACTGGTTGCTTTCTCTCAGATCTACACAAGGTCACTCCTTCCGGTCCAGGATCCGGGGTACCCAGGTTCGAACCCGACCGCGGCGGCTGCGTTTTTATGGAGGCAAAACGCTAAGGCGCCCGTGTGCTGTGCGATGTCAGTGCACGTTAAATATCCCCTAGTGGCCGAAATGATTCCGGAGCCCTCCACTACGGCACAAATTTCTTCCTTTCTTCTTTCACTCCCTCCTTTATCCCATCCCTTACGGCGCGGTTCAGGTGTCCAACGATATATGAGACAGATACTGCGCGATTTTTTCCCCCCAAAGCCAATTATTATTATTATTATAAAACGCCGGTGCACTTTGGTACCTGATACCTGATTTAATATCTGCAGCGGGCCCTTAGACCTAAGGTATTAAACTTGTTTTTGGAATATGGCGGAGTGCTTCGCTTGAAGCACTCCCGGTATTTCTTGGCCCGGTATTTCACCGCCTCCGGGATCGGCCGTGGGCGTATTAGCGCGGCGCGTCTTTTCTTTCACCCTTTGCTCTCCTATCCTTTACCCCTCCTACTTTCAGCACGCGGCAGCGAGCGTGGCTCGGCTTGAGCCAGTAGGCAGGCCCGTGCTGTTTCCTCTTCCTTCTTCCTCTCAGAAACATCAGTCAGTCATGCGTTCAGCGGGACGGTAGGTGTGATCCATGCGACGCCTGACGTGGAGACCGACACCGCGGACCGCGGCCGTAAGGTTAAATTGGTATTTGGGGAAGGAAATGGCTTAGTATCTGTCTCACATATCGGCGGACACCTGAACCGCGCCATAAGGGAAGGGATAAAGGAGGGACTCCGGAAGAAAGAGCGGCGACGAAGCGCGCGGCGCACCCACTCCTCCTCCGCGGTTGCCATGGTAAAGGCGCATGCGCACAACTTTCCTCTCCCATGTACCATGGTAACGGCGCATGCACACAACTTTCCTCTCGCGTGTACCGCGAAATGCTCGACTGGTAGCCTAGTGCAGCTCCAGCTACAAAAAATGGTTAGTGGTTTATTTATTTTTATTTATTGAATACTGCGGACATGCTGTATGTCCAAGCAGGAGAGGGAAATACATGCAGAGGGGGAAAGCAAAGCGAGTACAATAGCACCGAACAATATAAATACCAGAAAATAAGCAATGTAAAAGTGCAGTTGAAAAGGCAGTTACAGTATACAGCTACTAAGCCAACAGTGAAGATATCAAGAATGTTTGGTAAGCACGAAATAATGAGCAAAAGCATGGTCTTTTGCAGGTGGACGCCACCACCACGTACCTCAAAGCGCGATTGAGGCGTCCACTGTCCCGGGAAGCTAGTTGCACTTGTTACTCAGAGGATTCGCAAACAAGGACACGCACTGCTGAAACACGGGGAGTTCTGCTACAACAAAATTCCTCACAAACTCCAGCTATGCTGTTGTTACTGCTGTGGATTGATGTGTTGTGGATTGGCCAAGATGCAGGAGGCGACTGATAGCCCTGTTACAACAGTTCGTCGCTTCTTTATTCTCAGTCTTGTTTCTCGCCGACTGCCTTTCTATTCGTGACTTGTGGCGATCGCTGCTAGGCTGCGCATCTGTTTGAATCGAAATGTCACGCGTTTGGTCAATAAGCACGTCGTGAAACAAGTTGCCTGTGGCCTGGCGTAGCAGGTGCTCAACACGTCATTGTCCTGTAGTGTATGATGATGATGATGATGGCCTCTGGCTGAATGGCACGTACCCACGGTGGGAGATTGGCCAGGGTACATTGTTGATACAAACACACACATGGGTAATGAGTGGAGTAATTGGATAATTTTGTGAAGACGCAAATTTGGATGAAAAAAGGTGAAAAAAAAAGGAAATGAAAAAGCTGTAGTGTATGCTGCCTGTTGCGTAAGTTGAAAAAAAAAAGAAAGACGTTTGCTAGGCCTGCGTTCTTCAAATACGCGCATGCGCATACTCGAAGAAGCACAGCCTGCCGGCAGTGAAAGAAAAAGATGAAAGCGACGAACAGGTGCGCCGGGGCACGCGAACGCTGTAGCTCAATCACGCGTTGCGTGTGCACGCCGGGCGTAGTTGGGCCGTTTCTACGCTTCGCTCCGCATTGCGCTTGAATTTTGCTGCTTTTGTGTGTGTGTGTGCGACGCGTATTCTAGCGCCATGGATAGCCAGAGCACGGAGTCTACGCTGATCAGCAGGTACGTATACGTTCGTTGACTGCTGCGCGAGTGCAACGCGTGGCAACGGGGAAAGTGTTCTGATGCGCTGGCATAGCTAAGCGTGGAGTCAACCAAACGCCGTCGTTGTTAAGTTTCAGCACGCATCTGTGGTCCAGTCATATACAGCATCTACCTTGAATATATGCAGGAGCCACTGGGTTCGGATCCCAGTGCCAGCGAGGAACAATATACTGGCAGCCCCCGGCCAAGACACACAGTTTACAATCGAACGCGTGGAAAAAGTGCTCCCAGTCGCTATGTGCCATACAATTATACAATTATTGTGCGCGTGCTTTCCGAACACTAACTGTAGAAAGATTTAATTCATGCTGATATATATATCGTATACGCCATGCCGCTCTTGCTTGCGGCGATTCAACTGCATAGTTACTGGAACGCCTGCTTCGAACTTTCTTTCCGACGTCTAGGGATGGGTCCGTGTCCTACTCAAAATCTCCACAGAACAAAGGAAGTCCTACCAGGTAAGTGTTAACTGAATGCACGATTTGGCATCACAGCACCGATAGTCTTCATCGCGAAGATAGCCATCGCCGGATTTACGCGTGTACTTCTGACGTTCAGGTGGCCACAAAAGTTTTCGTAAAAACAAGCCGACGAGAATGCCCGATTTCTTCGTTGTCTGAAGGTGCAGCTAGACATTGAGGGTTGGATTGTACTGTTCACGCAGGGAAGTGCATAGCACCTCCGTGCAGATCAGCATACTCAGGCCGCCAAGAAAATTAGCGTTTTGCAATTTCCGCTTCCCGAAAACTTTTGCGGGCACCAATGCATTTACGTCGTTCGCGGCGGCTCTGTGTTCCCGCTGTTTAGGATGTTAGAATCTGAGTTATCGGGTACTTGTTAAAACGAATTCGGGCGCTGTGAATTATCTTTGATTTTTCAGTGTTTTCGTTGCTCTTAATTTTTTTTGTTCACACAAAAGACCATTGCTTCCAAAGCGACCGCTGTTTGCTGCTAACAGGGCAACTATATATGCTTCTCTGTTTGCGACAACCACGTAATTTCTCCTCTTCCCTCCCTACGCGCATGCACGTGGATGGCACTGCGTTGGGCTTTAGCCGCCGCGGTGGCTCAGTGGTTAGGGCTCTCGACTAAGGATCCTGAGTACCCGGGTTCGAACCCGACCGAGGCTACCGCGTTTCGAAGGAGGCGAAACGCAAAAGGCTCCCGTGTGATGTGCGATGTCAGAGCACGTTAAAGATCCCCAGGTGGTCGGAATTTGTTCCAAAGCTCTCCACTACAGCACCGCTTTCTTCTTTCACTCCCACCTTCCTCCCTCCCTTCGCGGCGCGATTGAGGTATCCACCGAGCCCCACCGATTTGTAATGCAGTTTCCCTCAAAACAAAACAAAAAGCACTCGTTACTGCGCTGGGTGGAATCACACAGCGTTAAATCTCATCGTTTCAAGGCGAACGCACAGCGGGAAACGACCACTCTCTTTTTGGAGAGAAAAAGATTATTTCAATGAGCTATAATGCTCATGTATGCGAATACATTAAGGATTTCAAGGGGGATTACAGAAAACTGTGCGTAGACAGTACACAAGAGACGACACACAGCGTCCCGTGTGTGCCTACCGACACTGCCCTGAGTCCACGGATTGTTTTCTGCCTTGTGTATATAGACCTTTCAATTGGGAGAGGATGATGTCGGATCTCTGACTCGGTAGTTAAGGCGCTCGTCTACTGAGCCGGTGTACCCGGGTACGAACCCGACCGCGGCGTTTCGATGGAGGCGAAACGCAAAAGGCGCCCGTGTGCTATGCGATACGTCAGTGCACGTTAAAGATCCCCAGGTGGTCGAAATTATTCCGGAGCCCCCCACTAAGGCACCTCTTTCTTCCTTTCTTCTTTCGCTCCCTTCTTTATCCCTTCCCATGAGACAGATACTGCGCCATTTCCTTTCCACCAAAAACCAATTATTATTATTACTTACGACGCGGTGCAGGTGTCCACCGACATACGTGAGACAATTACTGCGCCATTTCCTTTCCTCAAAAACCAATCTGCACTTTTGCAACCGGTTCAGCTGCCTTTCCGTCGCGCTAGTGTGGGGAATCACAGAACAATATTTAAAATACACGCACTCATGTTGTGATTAATCTTTATGTCCTGTAAATTTCGAAGCTAATTCGAAAAATTTTATTGTTGCAGCCGCAAAATTAGATCCTTTGAAGAATATTTTGATAGGGAAACTGCACGGAACTTGATTCTGATGCTGCGTGTCTTTTAGCTGCTTCTTTTGATCTGTATGTGCATCTTTAGAGATTGGACTTATGGTTTTTAGTGTTTTAGAGATTCTTCGGACTTTTTTCGGCGTTTATTTCATAAAGCATCTTTCTTTTTTTGTTTTCTGCGAATATTATTTTCCACGGAAGAAATCTTTTTTCGGTGAAATATGTCTCTGAGTGGTCAAAAGTACCGTGGAGTTTAGCTTGACCTTTTTTTTTTAAGAATAAGCAACTGATAGAGCAGTAATTAACGCACAAATGATGATGTTATGGTTCCATGCACTCGATTTGCGCTGAACGAGAGGACCGCGTATGGTCCGCGTGCTTACAGCAGTGATAGAACTGCCCCTTAGCCATCGTGGAAGCCAGAACATGAAACTTTCGTGTCATTTATTCATGGGTCCGAGTAGAGTGTGGCTCATGGCTTTCTCTATGGTTATGGTTCCCAAAGTTATCAGTGTCCTTACATGCAGTGGAAAAACCAACTTAAGTAGTGACGGCCGGTGATAAGTCTGAGTAGACGGCGCCGTACATGGTGGAGTTTCCCGATCTGCTGCTGCTTGTGAGTTCAGGAACGAATTATGTAGTAGTAGTAGTAAGTGGTTTTTATTAAAATAACAATAAAAAGGAAGGAAAAGATTTTTGCTAGCCCCGGCATCTGCCATCGATACTGAAGCACCTGAGCTGGGGCAGCGGAAATAAAGGGTAGCAGGCAGAATGGAGAAATGAAATGAAAGAGGTGAGGGGACAGGAAGAGAGGATAGGGGGAGAGGTAATATACACAGACTATTTACACAATAAGAAATGTGTCCAGGTTGTGCGCGTGATTAGTTCATGATGGAGCAATAAAAACACACGCGCACAGCACTATGTTGACTACAACTGGAGTGGGACGTCCAGTTGTTAATCGTCCAAGGTAGAACTCGCGGAGCGTTCGGTCACTGAGTGTAACTACCTCGCGGAGAACAGACGGGACGTCAAGCCCGTCTGTAACGAATTATGCCTCAAAACGCAAAACGCAGAGCAGTGTCTCACCACGTCCCTGGTTCCAGCACTTTCTTAATTTCTCCTGTGGCTTACTGAACTGCTAGTGACCTTTTTCAGCTAAAACCGAATTTTCAAAAATGAATTCGGCTTAATTTTATCAGCGTTTTTAAGCTTAAACCGAAAAGTCCATGATGCTAGGCTGGTAAACAGCGCGTGTTGCGTGAACGGACGGACGGAGTTCACTTTTGGTTCTGTTTTTCAGTGTCGAAATGGCCTCAAACCGGTTGGCTGTGCGGCCTCTGCTAAAGACAGATAAGCAGCCAGTAAAAGCCGCAACGGGAACGACTGCATTGAGCAGGCTGGTGCGCGGCAGGCACGCCTGCTACCTGTGGATTTTGTGATGCTGCTCGTCGTAACATATTAACGTCACAACAACAGAAGCGGAATGCTAATGTTATTGCAAACATATTTTGAGACGTATCGATAGCGTTGGTAAGCAGCCATCTCCAGTTAAGCAGTCCGACACTGGCGAAAGCAGAGCAGTGAAGCTTTCGCCGGCGGTGGGCGTCACAGATGTGCGGCAGTTTCGGCAGCATCTGCGGCCTCGATGCTCCGAGACCATTCGCGAAACTCGACGAAACGTTTGCTTTCGTGCTAGGGCTGTCTTATTTTACGCAGATCAGCGTTATTCTGAGTCTTGGTGTGCATCTCGTTGTGTTTGCTCTAGATCCAAGCGGAAAAAAATGGAGTTCGCTGAGCTGATCAAGATTACCAAAGTTGATCGCGTCGTTCTCCACGCACCCCTCTCCACAAGCTTTGCGGGGACGCTATCCCTTTCGAGCCACCATTCTATCTTCTCATCACGCACAGACGATGACAAGGAGCTGTGGGTACGTAGACACAATTACTCTACCACTCGCGTTGCTGCAAATGTGCTTGTTTGGCGCATGCGTGGAATGACTGGAAAGCGGGTGTATCGTCGCCACGCGCTCAGTCTGTTTAATGTAAAAGTGTTCAGCCAGGGAGTTCGATCAGTGAACGGCTTGCCATATGGCTTTTGCCACGCGCTTTGTAAAACAAAGCACAGGGAGAAATAAATTCACTGCAGGCTGATCTTCCAGTCCATCTTCTCAGGATGTCACCTGCATGCTTCTCATTTAGCTTTTCCAAAAATTCAAATCTGAAAATGTGTGGTAGGTTCAGCTTATTCCTCAATTTCTTTTTTCTCATTTCAGTTGCTCCACAGAATGGTAGACACTGTGGAACGACGAATCGGAGCTCTCTCTGGCTCCCTCTTTTTGAAGTGCAAAGACTTCAGAATAATCCAGCTGGACATCACTGGCGTAGAGGCATGCAACAATGTTGCGGATACCATAGAATGCCTTTCTGCATTAGGTAAAGAAATACTGTCCTGAAACTTTTGGAGGTTTTGTAAAGTGAGAAAATGAATTACGTTGCCTGCCTTTCCTTTACAGATAACCCAAAATGGTTTCATCCATTCTTCTACAATCCATCTTTTGTTATAATGGAAGATGGATGGTCAGCATTTACGACGGAGCAAGACTTCGCTAAGATTAAGCTGGTCTCTGATGACTGGAGGATATCGCTTGTGAACAAAGATTTCTCGGTGAGAACAATTGGCTAGGTGAAGAAAATTTTTACCTAAAATCTTACATTGCACAAAACTTCAAACCTGGGGATCTTAACTACTCAAGCTCGCACAAGCAAATAATTTATCATTTGTTTCACTAAATTTCATGCTTCAGTGATTGGATGAGAACTGGTGCATTCAGCATGGTGTGGCCGATGTCAGTGCACATTAAAGAACCCCAAGTGGTCGAAATTTCCGGAGGCCATCACTATGGCATCCCTCATAGCCCGAGTCACTTGGGATGTTAAACCTCCATAAATGATAAATTTCATGCTTGAGGACACTGACTTCCTAGTTGGACACAGTTAAGAAACCGGTGCCAGCTACCATGAGGCAGTGTTCCGTGTCATGAAAATTGTTTTTTTTTAATAGAAACTAGAGAGATATATTTTTTTTGTGTTTGAACTTTTTAATAGCTATCATTGCTAGGCATTAAATCAGGCACAGTAAGCAATAAGTCACTGCACGAGTGTGCATTTTGGAAATGAGGACCTGGTGGTACAGTCGGGCATTTTTTTTTTCTAGCTTATTCCTGAACCCTTTACAAGGTACAATACAAGCGGAAAGAATTATGAACTCCAGCATGCAAAGCAGTGTGGTGTATTTATATATTTGTGATGTCTTTGTGGTATTTATGGAGCTTGTCATAAGCATTTCTCAGGATGAGAGCACTCACTTGTTCACACACACATGAGGAAGGCACCTAGAGAATATGTATTGTTTTTGCTTACTTAGTCTAGTGGCACCCTTTGCATTATTATAATTTGTATTCATGATTTGTATTGATTAATGGAATTTTCATGGTTAATTATTACTGGGAATAAATCACTTGACTAATTTTGAATTGAAATGAACTCAGTGTGTTTTGTTGCTCTGAATTTAATTCTCTTGTGTTTCCGCAGGTGTGTTCAACCTACCCTGAGCAAGTGATTGTGCCAAAGAGGATAGAAGACAGTGTTCTGATTGCTTCAGCTTCTTTCAGGCAGATGGGACGCTTTCCAGTTCTGAGCTATTTTCACAAAAAAGCAAAGGTTGGTGCTGCACATACTGTCCCAGCAGGCGTGATACAGGTGCACTGCCTCTGTCAGCCTTTATTGCAAAAGCTGTTGCTAATTTCTGCGGAATATATGGCATTGGCATGTCTGCAACGCAAAGCTGAGTTTTGTGATGCAGTTAAAGTATAGTGCTGGTCTTTATCTGCTTCATGTGTCCATTTATAAGTATAACCTTGGTAGCTTTGTTACCGTTTGCCAGCATTTGTGCTGTTCTCACTTTGTGCTGATTGCTGGATCCTAGGTTTAAATTCCTTGACGTTCTTCTTTGCCATTACCGTTACCATGGTCACAATATTGCCATTTTTATTATAATGTTGCAATTTTGACCAGTTCTTCTTCTAGCACTATTTCTGTTGTTGTGTGCAGAAATTAATTCTTTTTACTACTTTAGATGCCAAGGATATACGTTGGTGCAGGCATGTTTTAGCCAGTTCCCTCTGCCTGCCAAAACCTTTGCAACACTGCACTCTTAGAGGTCACCAAATGTTTGCTGTTGATTTTGAAATAATCTTGCTTTTTGTTATTGCTTTGTTGCAGACAGCACTGATGAGGTGTAGTCAGCCCATGGTTGGGACCACAATGCGGCGCTGCAATGGGGATGAAGAACTGCTTAAATCGGTCCTCATGTGTGGAAAGAAAGGGTTCATCATCGACACCCGAACACAGAACGTCGCCCAGCTATCGAAGACAAGAGGTATGCCTGGCTGCATCTCCACTTGTCTCGTGGCTAGGACGCAGAGGATTACTCAAAAGTTCGGGTCTTTCCACCACATATACTAGCTGCAAGCTATAAAAGCTTTCCGAGTGAAGCCCTTGAAAAATACTAGAGAAGCCTTGGAAGAATGCAATCTTTCCTTTTCCAGCTTTCTTTGTGCCTGTTGTCATCTTTTTTTTCCTGTCACCAGACCTTCCCACTGGAACGCAAGAAGGGAGCTGGGTGTTGTTATTGTTGGTGCATGAAATCAGACAAAAAATACCACCACTACAGTGGGGGAGGCCAGAGGAGGAAAGATGATATGTCGCTGTTTAGTTTATTTCAGTGGCTTTATTTTCGAAGGGTGTCCAACTCCACCTAGCTGTAAGCAGCGGAACTCAGCAGTGGGTTGCCTAGTGCTGCATGGTGCTGTGCAAAGAAATTTAGCTGAATGATATCTTATGTCATTGCTGTGATCCTGTTAAAGCTTTTGCACTTGCATTCCTTTACACATCACCATTTCTGCTGTGCCGACTTAGTTTTGGCCCCACCTCCTCCTCTTTAGTGCAGCCTTGACAGCCTTGGGTAATATATAATTGGTATTTTTGGGGGGGAAAGGAAATGGCGCATTATCTGTGTCATATATCCTGAACCGCCCGGTAAGGGAAGGGATAAAGGAGGGAGTGAAATAATAAAGGAAGAAGAGGTGCCGTAGTGGAGGGCTCCGGAATAATGGGGATCTATAACCTGCACTTACATCGCACAGCACACGGGCGCCTTAGCGTTTTTCCTCCATAAAAACGCAGCCGCCGCGGTCGGGTTCGAACCCGGGAACTCCGGATCAGTAGTCGAGCACCCTAACTACTGATCCGGAGTTCCCGGGTTCGAACCCGACCGCGGCGGCTGCGTTTTTATGGAGGAAGAACGCTAAGGTGCCTGTGTGCTGTGCGATGTCAGTGCACGTTACAGCCTTCGGTACAGATGAAATTTTGAGGCTCGCTGCATATCTTTCTTCCATCACACTTAGTAGTGCTTCCTCAAAATGTCCAGGACACCATATTGTCTTCAGCCATTATTCAAAAGGGGAAAATATTAAAACTTTAATATTTTGTTGAAGAGCATGCCAAGACGTCATAGAAAAAATTTGTCCTCCCTTATGCTTAATTGTGCATTTTCTGTCACGATCTCTTATCCTGAAGTCATGGCACAACATTGTTTTCAGGGTCTCAATTATACAGTTTTTACTCATTCCTGTAATAAGAACTGTTTATATAAACCAGCTCATTTTAATGTACTATGTTCTTACAAAACAAGCAGAACAAAATGCATGCTGAATGGACTCATACCAGAGCTACCATAAAATGCAAGTGTGTCAATCTTAAAACAATGTTTTGCATTCATTACGTGTGCCTGGATTGAAATGGTTTGGTGGACAATTTTGCACATTTCTGCACTGCATTATGGGGCCCACATTCCTGTACATTGCACACTCTATGTGATGTTTTACAGTAATCAGGACACATGTACAAATGTACACACAGTGCCTGGAGGGGATATGTATACAGCCCATGTGTTGCTTCAGGATGTTAAACCCCACAAATTACAGTTTACAGTTTTACTTTTAAAGTTCATGGAAACTCAGAAATGAAAGGTGAAAGAGTTGGAGCAGGTTTGTGACTATGCAAGGGACGAATTGCATGACAATACCAGGACAAGATGAGTTAATCATTCCTGCAGCTGATTTCTTTCAGTAAAGAAGCATGTATACAGTATGGACAAGCAAAAGCCAACATGCATGTGCAGACAAGAAAAGCCAAAAATTTTGAGGGCACTTGCGTGTGCTTATGTGGAGGAATGTGAAAGCATGTCTTTGATCTAGATTTTTTTTCTGACTTGTAACGTGGAGTGTGGCATTTCTCATTTCTGGTTACTGACATACTACAGCAGTTCGTCATTTCTGCTAATGACATACTGCACCACTTCGACATTTCCGGATACGACATGGCACACTAAGCCGTTTTCGGTTATGACATACTACACTACTTCGGCATTCCAGTTACAAGATACTTCGTCATTTCCAGTTGCATCACAATTTTAATACGACAATTGGTTTTTAAGGAAAGGAAAAGGCTTAGTAGCTCTCATGTATGACATCTTGGTGGGCACAACTGTGCCTTAAGGGAAAAGGTAAAGTCTCGGAAAGCATGCAGTTGGAGGTGCGTATATCATCGATCCAAACTCGTGTTGCAAGCTAGCCTCCAACTTGACTAAAACATTAAGCTATATGCAACAAGAAATGCTATGACACCACCCAGAACGCTGTACGACCAACAGTTGCTCAAAATTTTGGTGCGAATGCAGTTGGGAGGTCAGCCATTGATGCCATTGCTGGGATTTCATCCTGAGCAAGTGGGCAGGCCCTTGCCACTTTCCTTTTCATTCTTCCTTCAGTAGCAGTAACAACACATCTACACCTTCATTAATTTAGAGCCTCATTGAGTCAATTAAATCTGACTCTGGCATATGAGGTCAAGTGAGAGGTACCGCTTCCTGTGAGCACATTTTGTGCACATGGTCTAGGGTCACGCTGTGCGGACAACTTCCGGTGACGGCTTTTCGTTTGCATGAGCCATATGATGCTTTCGCATTAATAAATATCAGAGCCCACTAGCCCAAGCATGGAGTTAGAAGAAAACACATGGAGTGGAAAGGAGGAACCTAGAACAAGGAAACTGAAAGTACCTTGCAGTTTTCTCTTCCTGCTCCTTTTCAAGAAAACTTGCTGCCTGCGTTTTTCAGACATAAAAGTTACATAGTCGACTTGCAGTGCATTCTCTGAAATTGTGCATTCTTTACATTATTCAGGAGGAGGTTGTGAGCCTGAGGTGCATTATCCCATGTGGACACGCCTGCACAAGCCAATCGAGCGTCACACGGCTCTTCTGGAGTCCCTCTCTAAAGTGGTGGAAGGTATGTGTTGAATTTGAACTGACGTTTCCTTCTCTACATTTTTTTTTGCATCACCTTAGCTATAAGTGACCAGTTCAGTTCCATCAGAGCAGTCATTCCCTGAGTTCTGTTCTGCCAAAGGTTTTTTTTTTTTAGCATCATCGTTATCAGCCCAGGAATTTCCAGTACAGAACAAAGGTCTCTCCTATAGATTTCCAATTGACCCTGTCCTGTTCCAGCAGGAGCCACCCTATTCCTGCAACCTTCCTAATTTCACCTGCCCACATGGCTCTCTGCCACCTCCTTCCATGCTTGCCAACTTCTCTTGGAATCCACTTTTTTACTCTGAGGGACTGTTAGTTATCTACACTCTGCATTACATGCCCTGCCCATGCCCACTTGATCTTCATGATTTTATTGCGGATAGCATTAACTCGCATTTATTCCCTGGCCCACTCTGCTGTCTTCCTTTCTCTTACTGTACACCTATAATGTTCCTTTCCTTAACCCGCCACACTGTCAATCTAGTAATTTCAAGCCTTTTGAATAACTGTCAGTTAGTACCATGCCTTTTACTGTTGTGTAGTTCCTTGCCTTCATAGAGTGAATAATGCAGTGATGAAGTTGGGCTGGGACTTCGTGTTTCTGTGTGTTATCCTCTGTTCTAAAACTTAAGGAAACCTCCTGTCTGCACTTTGCCATTCCACGCCAGTTGGTTCTGGCTGATCCTCATCCCCAAGTACGTTTTTGCTCGTTAGCTTGTGTTCAGTATACTTTGTTGTATACGGTTCATGTGTTGTGTTGGGTGTGCTCATTCAAAGCATGAAGAACATTACACCACAGGTAACGTTTTGTTGCACTTACTCTACAGTGAACTCTGAATACGTATTCAGCCGTCAGTCCAGTGCCCATTGCCTACATGCTGCATAGTTGCACTCTTAACTTTCTGCGGGGCCATTTGTGTTTCTTTTTCCACTTGGGAGGGCAGCACACAAGAATGCTAGCGTGCTCATGTTCCCATTTTTACATGCACATTGAGGGATCCTCTCTAGAAGGGTGAATAATCTTGGATTGGCTCCCTCTGCGGTGCCTTTTATATAGCCATGCTTTTTCTTCAGAATTAACAATGGCGCGCTATCTGCTTATTTGGGTGTAAAACTTTGCAGTGTAGTTTTTATAAAAAGGCCATTTTATTAGCGGTGTGTGAGTATAATACTTTTCCAAAACCTAATCGAATATGAATATTCTAGCTTTGCTAGCGGATCAATTGTGAATAGTGTAGTTGAAAACCAAATCAAATTCAGATTGATTAGCAAACAGATGGAACAAATATTCGTACAAAACGAATATTTATGTGTCAGTGAAGCGCTAGTGGTGGCGCTATACATTGTGGAATGAAAGCTGTAGCTCTCTAAAGACTCAACACCGATCTCCACTAGGAGACACGCAACACAGTAAGTAAATTAGCTGTATGACCGTCATGTCATAAGCACACGAAAAATACCTGTTAGTACTTGTGAAGACAGCGAACAAACTAGCACCAAGTCCTGGTTGTTGACAGGGACCAGAGTTTGAGCCATGACCTCCTATATAGGTAGTGCCCTTTGTTTTTGGGTTTTGTGTTTTCCAGAATTCGGTTGGGGGGGGGGGGGGGGGGGGGGGTTAAAAATTTGGAAATATGTTTTCTAGTTAAATTTCGGGTACACATTGGGTTTGAAAAGTGTTTCGGGTACAATGACAGTGCTTGAATCTCGTTGTCAGCTTGCAAAACTGTTTGATAGGCCTTTGAGTCAAGAAGCGAGTTATTAATAAATAAAGAGCTAGGATGAAATGGTTTTTGTCAACTGCACTTTAAACTTATTGTATACGTTCGTGCTTACTGCAGTACTTGGCTTGAGCTGAAAACTCTACACATGTAGATCCCGTGAGGAGTGCACACTTTTAACTTACGGTTGTCTCTCTCTTCTTTTCTTTCTTGCCTTCCTTTTTCCATCTTCTATTTTTCTTTTCTTACGGTTTGCTTGCCTCATGAGAAATCTACCCTCTGAATGATGGAGTAAGCACTAGCCCAAACGGAGCAGTGGCGTTAATGAGCAGTTTGCCATTTGTGTCAAGATGGAGAGGCAAGTTTTTCATTTCGAGTCTGCCAGAGGGCTGGACCGGCATGCAATGCTTGCTTTGGTGCCACAATATTGTGCCTCGTGCAAGAGCACGCAGCCTGTTCGTGTTGCACATTGGGTTGCTCGCACTGATACTTTCGTCTCGTGCTTTCTTGCTTTCTTCCTTTCCTTCTTCCTTTGGTGTTGTGTGAAGCATTTAGTTGCTTGATTCCTGAGTGTTTATGGCTTGTGGCCCGATGCTTACACTCTGCATGGTATATTGTTGGGGGGGCACTGCATAGTTGTTGAATGTGACATGTGCACACTACATTAACATGAATGTAAACACACCATGATTGCAAGCATGAACACCACTTTTTGACGGTCATATTTCTTGAAGAGAGAAAAGGAGAACCTTTCGAGTTTGGGCATGAAATATCGCGAAATCTTAGCAAACTGAAGTGAGCAGACCCGCCACTCATACTACAACCTTTGTCTGTGAAGTTTCGAGACTGATTTATTTTTATCTCTAGAAATGATTCCCCAAAAGAAATGGTGGTGCGCATGTGTAACGCCATCTTTTCGGGGTTACCTGAGCTATTTATGTTAATTACTATGGCTGCTAGATGGCACTACATGTAAAAAATATGTTGTCACTAGTCGTCTGCGCATTCTACTGTGAGTGAATGTGGAGAGATGGACGTCCACCTCAAACAGCGTGTAAACATAAAATTCTGTGTGAAGCTTGGCAAGACAGCCACACAGACGTATGAGCTCCTTCGTGACACTTACGCCAACGAGACATTATCGCGGGCGCGAGTTTTCGAGTGGCGCAAGAAGTTCATTTCGGTGAGAACTTCTGTGGAAGACGACACAAGGCAGGGGCGCCCATCAACCTCACGGAATGAAAACAACATGGCTTGGCTCAGAAAAATCGTACAGCAATACCGCACCATTACAGTCCACATGCTATCAGATGCTCTCAACATTAGTAAGACAACATGCCACCAAATTTTGCGTGAGAACGTGGGGAAACGAAAGCTGAGTGCCAGACTTGTGCCGCACTTCCTCGCACAGGACCAGAAGGACACGCGGGCATCAGTGAGTGCTGATTTGCTCTTCCAGGCAGAGAAGGATGCTCGACAGTATCATTGCTGAAGACGAAACATGGTGTTTTCAATACGATCCTCAAACAAAGAGGCAGAGCACCGAATGGTGGTCCACATGCTCTCCGGCGTCGAGAAAGGTGCGGTGACAGAAGACCAAAACAAAGACAATGCGGAAATTTTTTTACGATGCCAGAGGTGTCATACACCACGAGTTCGTCCCACAAGGGCAGACGGTGAATCAAGAGTTTTGTATCCGCGTGCTCTAACACATGCATGATGCACTGCGACGCCGTCACCCTGACTTATGGACATCTGGACGATGGAGCCTTCTCTACGATAACGCAAGGCCGCACACTGCTCTCGGCACACTGCTCTCAACGCAAGAGAATTTTTCGCCAAGCACAGCATTACTGTACTTCCCCATCCGCCATACTCACCTGACCTCTCCCCATGTTATTTTTCCTCTTTCCTTGTGGGAAGCGAGCCTTAAAAGGTCGCCGGATGGGGAGCGTGGAGGCCATTCAAGATGCCACGACAAAGGAGCTGCCAGCTCTGACAAAAGAAACGTTTTCCAACTGTTTCCAAGACCTCAAGAAGCGTTGGAAGCTGTGTATAGACTGCAAGGGAGACTATTTCGAAAGGGTGTTGCACAAATGATTTCAATGTTAAACGCTTTTTTTTTTTTATGGACTCAGTCTCGGAACTTTACGAACAAAGGTTGTAGATGGCACTAACGACGCCTGGAAACAGGCCCGTGATGAAGTGGTGAAGGGTAACATAATTCACACTGTGACATTAGCTATTTCTGGTACATCGGCACTTGCCAGTGCATTGCAGACGTAGTTGCTAAACAGAACCATGCAATATATCAGAAGAAAAAAAAAAACAAATAACCACTTACACTCATGGCATTGCTGCAAAGAATTCTTGTGAGACATTGCCTGCCAATTTAGGGGTGTCCCACTAGTTTGATGACCCTTCGTTCAGAAGAAAGAGGTGCTTAAATTCATGTTAATATGGTGGCTGCTCTTTGTGGTGTGCGTTGAATCACTAGTGATCGTGGGCAAGTGTTGTTTTTTGGAAGATGCCTAATGTCATAGACTGTCTTTCAGTGAATAAATTCAAGGATTAGGGAAACTGAAGAATAACTTTATCTTATTGTTGGCACTTGAACAGCATGGGCAGACGGCCGCTTGCAATCAGGCCTAGTGTGATTCAACTGTGCTACTATGTGATGCTTGTGTCCATTGATATCACATGAGCAATTATGTTGGTTGTGCTGTGGAGCTTCGTCTCAAACATCTGCTCTTAGTGTCATGCTCTGCAGTGCTTACCGTCATGTGTAATTGGTCTTGCATTCTTACTGAGGCTTTTGATAGCTCTGATACTTGAAACTACTTCCAGTCAGGCTTTTAACGGCACCCAATTTTTGCTCTTTGTAAAATCTGCTCGTTGATTTTTGTGGCTCTGTTGATCTGCATTTGGTAGCTAAAGACTTAGTTAATACTGTGAAATTTGGCTTTGAAAGTGGAATATTTTTCCTGCCAGTTTTTAATCTCGTACCGCTAAGACATTAATAGCAGTAGGGGCTCTGTGATTGCTTGCTGGAAATAGATGGCGGTATGATCTAACTACATAGAGGCACAAAGAAAAAAGTACTTGACATTAGACTCTCTTAGCATACTGGAGACGTATACCGGTTTACCGGACCCCTCTTGTGCATGTGCAGTGCCTCCCCCTCACCCCAACAACGCCACTGCGCATGTGCAAGAGGCGTCCGGTAAATCGGTAGACGTCCCCAGGGTGCTAAAAATGTCTATTATCAATGTTTGGTTGTGAAAACCATCTGTGGCACTAGTATATTTCACTTTTGGCTTTTTCTAGCTTTGAGCAGCTTCAGTTTTAGCAAAAGTTTCTTTGTCGCTGAAATGAAGTAATCAGTTCATAAAGGTCAACTTCTTTACTCACTGTTTCAAGCCACTCTAACTTGGAGGTTTGCATTGCTTTTTTTTTCCTTTCTTTTCTTTTTACTGTGCACAGTTTTCTCTCTTGAGTGCTCATTTACAGTTCTGTCCTTTGTAACATCAGAAAGGCTCGATTCAAGCCTAAAGCTGAAAAAAAAAACAGCAAATTTGATGTAATAAACAAGACCCAGGATTAAACAATACATAGTAATCTAATTGTTATCTGACTGTACTAATTATGCTTTGTTCCTAACCCAGTACACGTTTCATCTCTCCTTGAAACACGTTAGATTCTGCTGTAACAGGCACAGAGTTAAATTACTGTTCTAAATTTATTGTATGAAGTAGCAAAGAACTTGGTAGTTTTTAAAAAAAATTGCCACAGGGTGTTTTCTATATGTGAGGATGTAGGTCAGTAGGGTTCAATGGTAAGGCTTGGAGGCTGTAACTGTGCCAGTGAATTTCCAAAAATGTTTGACATTTGCACATTGCTCTGCTACTGTCAGTAAGCAAGCAAGGCACTGACACTTACACCTCTCAGCACCGCATGGAACATTTGGCTCAATACTGAACACTCTTCAATTTGAGGAAGCTGCCAGGTTACTCGGATAATTTCTGTAGTCTCAGAGGTACTAACGTGCAAGGATTCCTGATGTGACAACTTCAATAGGTTTTGAGCACTTCTTGCCATTCTGCTGCTGCTTGAAGCTTTGTTGCTTTTGTCTTCACAGCATCCACAGATACTGGTGTGAGCATGGACAAGTGGTTGTCCCGTCTTGAAGCATCTGGTTGGCTGAGCCACATCAAGAGCGTTCTGTCCTGTGCCTGCTTTGTTGCCCAGTGCCTTGATCAGGATGGTGAGTGGTTTTCATACTGAAAGCAGCCTGGTAGTTTCTGGTATTGTTACACTGACAGGAAGGAGCCCCCATATTAGTTATCACTTGCTCTTTGCAGGTGATTGGATTGAAATTTTGGCCAAGGAACCAAGTGGAACTTGAGTTCTGATTACTTTGTCAGTTGTCACAGTGACTGTGCACTATTGTGCCAGCATCATATTTAACGTTAAGGCTAAGACAACTGCGCTAAAAGAAAATGCTTAAAGGAAATGAATATGTCAGACTACCTACTAGCCCAACAGTTAACTCCTTTGAAGTACTGTTCCAGTCTTTGTAAGACTGCATACTGTTATACTTTTATCCCAGCTCATAATCTTGCTCCCTTTAAGCTGTTTTTACTTGGCTTGCATTCTTCCCTTTGGTTTTGATTTGTGCAGTTTGCCTTTAGCTTCTGGTTTGACTTTGCCAACGATTTTGAGGTTTAAAGGGCACAATATTGTCTGAAGCAGGACAGAAAGTTAGGTTTGTTGGTTTGGATTCATTATGGCTACCGCAATGTGATATGATGAAAGACAAACATATGACGACTTGGGGTGAATGCTTACTAGCAACATTAGTGCTTTATTGCAGCGCTCAGAATGCAATAGACATGCTTGCAAAAAAAAAAGCAAACAAACCTGGTTTTTCTTGTTTTTCATTGCTTATATTTCTTCCAAGCGGTGCGATGAAATGCTATTGTTGCTAATAAGCAGTTAATTATCTTACCTTCATCTTTTATAATTTCACACTGCTCCACCCACAATCACTATCTTTACTGTTCTCATGAGTTTAGTGCTTTGTCATAGCTTACCCCAAAGCTTTCCAAGGAACTCTCTGATCGCTTTTCCAGAACGGACGGTCGTGGTGCATGGCTCAGAAGGCACCGACTCAACACTGCTGGCCTGCTCCCTCGCCCAAGTTATCCTGGACCCAGACTGTCGAACAATGCGAGGCTTCCAGGCACTTGTGGAGCGTGAATGGCTTCGGGCAGGGCACCCGTTTCGTCTGCGCTGCCAGCATGGTGCCTTTTCTCCACCCAGCGTGAGAACCAAGGATCAGAGCCCCACCTTCCTTATATTCCTGGACTGCGTCTTCCAGGTATGGACAGGTCATGGGTCACCTGTGGGCATGATGCGTTGTCCAGTAGAGCAGAAAAGGGGTGTTCAAAAAATGGCCGGATATCTTAAATCTCCCATACACACCACACTGCACCGTGCCACGCCAAGCAATGCCACGCCACTTCCCACGCCACACTACTGGGACAAATTCTGTTATTTCTGCGCTGAAGTTGAAAATGTCTCGGGCACCATTAGAGCACTGCATGAGCTTCGGCCAGCCGTGGGCTGGGCCCGAGCCAGAAAATGTGCTATTTTGCCAGGCCCGGGTTTGTACATAGAGGAGCTGCGTACGAATTATGATTCAGTATTACAGGGTGCAGTACACTTGAGGCATTTCAGCTGCAACGCAGATGGAACAGGGCCATGGTGTTGGCTGAGAAAAAAATTACTCAATGCTTATTTACTTATTTCTGCCGCCCCCACGGTCGCTCAGTGGTTATGGCGCTCGGCTGCTGACCCGAAAGGCACGGGTTCGATCCCGGCTGCGGCGGTCGAATTTCGATGGAGGCAAAATTCTAGAGGCCCGTGTACTGTGTGATGTCAGTGCACAAGAACCACAGGTGGTCGAAATTTCCAGAGCCCTTTACTGCGGCGTCCCTCATAGCCTGATTTGCTTTGGAACGTTAAACACCCTAAATTGAATCAAACTTATTTTTGCTGTCTGCGTTTTCCTCACGTGGGAAGAGTTACAAACAGTAATGATTTTTTTTTTTGGTCTGTCACCCGGAACATGCATGTCTGACCATGTTGAAAGATAAAAGAGAAGACGGTAAAATGAAAAAGTGCAAAATCCAGTGGTGGGCATCTCTTCAGTGGCATTCTTAGTGGAGTGTTGTAGCGCCTGACGTGCGGCCTATTTGCACGAGTGCGTTTTCGTACAAAAGTATTATATAGCACTGCTGGCGTGGGCTGTTCCAGCTATCGGCGAGCACATCTACCAGAAGGCTCTTCGCATCTGCTGTTTTATGTTATCGCTCACGACTGGCCATTTGAAGTCTCATAAGAACACCTGGAGAAGGACCTTCTTTCGACTGTTCGACGAGCAATGTCTGTTCCAAGATAGTCCTTGATTGTCTGCCTAGCCTCCTAAAATTTCATCGCTACAATATGAGAAACACCATTAAAAAAGAGCATATTGATTTAAGACACATTGGGTCTTCAAACATATACTACACAACAAACAGATGCTTTTGCTTTTAGTCTCCACAGATATGCAGCCAGTGCTGCCATGAATTTAACCCATCAAATCATGCTCATTAAAAGAAAAAATTGGTGGTGGTTTAGCTCTGGTTAAACCTGGAGTGACGCGATAGCTACAGCTGGCCGAGTGGAACTTGATCAGTTGAATTGCAAAGTCAGTCTTTCGCCGCTCCGTTTCGCTGTGCATTCCTTCTTCATCTTCATCCCAATTGACACGGTGCATGCACACAGCTGTGGCAGCTCGGTTTCGCCGGCGCGCCGGGTCACAGGCAGCAGCAGCTGCTCCGCACCACGTGGCTGGTCACGTGACCAACCAGGTGACGAACCACGTGATCAGCCACACCGCCGCGCCGCCGGCAGCTGCTCCGCACCACGTGACAGCGTGGCGGCGCAGCCACAGGGAGGCAGCGCCACCACTGCCACGGCGCCGCCATGCTGAAGGCTCGAAATGCTACCGTAATGTAGCTATCTCTACAAAAAAGAAATAACATTGCTACGGCTTCAGTGACATTTTAATAATAAGTCATATTAAGTACATGGGTCGCAAGAACTGACTTATTAAATGTCTAGAGGTAATGCAAAGTTTATTGCGCAGGTACGCAACCTGTTGCATTTGGGTTCGGGAAGTTTTGGGCCATTCATAGACAAGATCACTTTAGAAAGCTGAGCAGGCGAATCAGCCTTGTCTTTTCTTCTTTTTGTGTTTAAAAAACCAATTTTTTCAAGGGTTATTGCAATTTCAGTGCTTTTGC
Organism: Amblyomma americanum; assembly: GCF_052857255.1. Lineage (NCBI taxonomy): Eukaryota > Metazoa > Arthropoda > Arachnida > Ixodida > Ixodidae > Amblyomma > Amblyomma americanum. The sequence continues at coordinate 7,187,749 of NC_135503.1, read as the reverse complement.
AGGCAACTTCTTTGCTTGAGTAACAGACTATTTGCACTCAGTAAGCAGTTTACCTCTTGTGCCACTGTGGGAATGAGCCAGAGCTCAGGCCAAGCCAGGCCTCACATTGTTGAGCTTGGTGGGCCGGGCCCACCCTCAGTAGTGTGATAATATAGCAGGCCATCATGAGGACCAATCTAGTTGTGACTGCGCTCTTGTATGTTCAAAGCTCCATGATTCATTGTTCTTTTATGTTGCTGTAAGCTGTTTTGATGAGTCATATTGGGCCGTTAGCAGTGCAGAGTTTGTATGTAGCATTTTTTTTTTTCCTGTAGTGTTAGTGGGCAGCGTGTGCATCATCGGTTTATGTGCAGATTTTTTCTAGAATTCGAGAAGTTAAAGTGACCTTGAGTGCGTATGCACAGAAAAAGAGTGATACTTATATAGTGGGATCATTTAAGCTAATTTATACTGTGTCTGCAACCCTTTCTAGGACGGCGGGACACAAGTGGTCCCACTTGCTTTAAGTGCTGACATGCGTCCAATGGTGCACCTGTGTTCTGTATTTTTGCATGTCGAATACTGCTGAACTATAAAACAAACCATACAGCTTGTTTTTGTTTTTTTTTACTAATAGGCCTTGTTCTGTGTTTTTACAAGCATTGGTGTGGAGCTTGACACAGCCTAGTTTGGAGGCAAAAATAAATTTTCAAATATTTGTTGAGTTTTTGAGCTTTTTCCTTTAGTGAAATTTTCATTTCTAATGCAAGTTTTCTTATGTGTTGAAAAGCTGAGGTACGGATACATACCATAGTTTCTCTTTTTAAGCAGTCATTGGTACAAATATATACCTCCTTTTTTGCAAAACCAATTGACGAAATGGCTTCAAAGTGATATTCAATTTCTAGACTAGTTACGAGTGCGGTTTTACCATGTGTATACATGTGAGACATATATACAGCTCGCCTCCTATAAAGGTTTAAAGCTTCTTATGCTGGTATTGCACTCTTAGTGCTGTGTATGCTTGTTTTGAAGGCACCTGGGTTGACCAATACACTTTGCTGCACTATGCTTAGAATATGTTTTGCCGCAGGGTTCCTAATCAGAAATCATTTCTGTTCAAAAAGTGCTCCTAGTTAGGAGGGCATGTATTATGAGTACATGTTCCATGTTAAGGGTTGTTCATTATCGACAAAAGGAATTTGAAAAATGCTTTTATAGTTGCAAAACTGTTTATTATCACTGTCATTTTGGAGCCACTGTTTTGATAAAGCATTCATCAAAGCTATTCAACGCGAAGGAGTATGGACATTAAATTTCCAGTCTCTTCTTTTTTTGCATTACTGCAACTACACAGGCCTCAGAAAAGACAGAAATTAAGAAAATACACCACACTGTGCTTTAGGCAACTTTCTACATTTCTCCAGGAGTTAAAAAAAAAAAATTGGTTTTTGAGGAAAGGAAATGGTGCAGTACCTGAACAGCTGTAAGGGAAGGAATAAAGGAGGGAGTGAAAGAATAAAGGAAGAAAGATGGCTTCAGGATAATTTCCACCACCTCGGGATCTTTAACCTGCTCTGAGGGGTGCCTTTGTGTTTCGCCTGCATTGAAACACTAGTTGGTTTGGGTTCGAACCCAGGTACTCCGGATCAGTAGTCGAGTGCCCTAGCCACGGAGCCACCGCGGTGGGTCCCCACGAGTTTCAGTCTTGGTTTCTGCAGACCATGCAGGCGAACATCTGTACACACACCTGCCACATATCACGTGAACTCACAAAGTGCTGCAATGAGTTATTTAAAGTGCACTGGGACATGTGTTTTTTCATTCTGTCACTCTTCAGGGCTTGTACACTGTTATCAAAAAAAAAAAAATTTTAACCTGCACATTGTGCTGATGGTCATAAAACAGTCTGAAAGTGATGCCTCTTGAAAAGCACTCTGCATGACCTGTGCAGTTTGTTTCTCAAGCACGTTCTCTGGTTACCTATGTATTTTGAAAACTTCTATAGTAGAAGATTTTGTGCAAGACAGGATCGTCTCATGGCAGATAGTTTTTCTTTTATATGCTAATATGCTGGTGACGAGAGTGGTAGTCACAGCAGTGCAGTGCATAGGATGTGCACACTCACTGGCAGTTTACACGACAGAAAAGCTGATGCGCTGACATTAATGGAGGTTGCACTTACTCATGTCTCTACATTGCAAACTGGGTGTTCTTCCATCTGCACCATTGGAAGAGCAGCTAGTGGAGTTCTTTCAAATTGCCTTTTGAGCTGTTGGGCACAGAAAAGAATTACACAACATGGCTTGCAGGCAGGGTGCAGCTTGCAGGCAGGGTGCAACTGCGGCCACTCTTGGAGAAAGAAGCTATGGAATGAAAAGTATGAACAGAATGTGCATTTCATTCTGCTTTTTTGAAGATTTGGAATTAATCGCTTAGCACCATCTTGCACTATATTAACTTAGCTGTGTCCCCTCACATCACAGTTCCCATAGCCACTGCTCTGTGCAATAGCTATTTAAACGTGGTGAGGTTCTGCTGCACAGGCCACTGGGCCGACTCCATATTTGGATCATTCTTCAGTATGACATTGACGGTGTTTACCACAGAAAAACGTTAAATTTTGCGGGAAGTCCTCCTTGATTTCAACAAGTTTGTTGCACTGAAACATTCAGAACACCATCTCTAATCCTTCAAAAAGAGCTTGCATTTGTAATAAACTTCAGGAAAAACACTCACAGTGGTTTCTGTTTATTTCTTTTTTTCAGATTCATCAGCAGTTTGCCTGTTCATTTGAGTTTAATGAGCAGTTTCTTATCATGCTGTTCGAGCACAGCTACTGCTCTTCATTTGGTGAGTACTGCACTCTTGTCATAACTGTGGAAATGCACTTAATGATGGCGGTGCATCTTGGTTAATCTGTTTGCAGGTACATTTCTTGCTAACTCCTTGAAAGAAAGAAAAGAGCTGAAATTGCCGCAGAAGACTTACTCCCTCTGGTGAGTGTGTTTTCATATGAATAGTCAACCTGGTAATTTAGTAGTGAAACTCAACCAAACAGCCATAGTGAAACATAGTGCTGGACTTGATGTCACACATTAAATTCTATCCCGTGTCTCCTCCTGGCAGTGCAGTGGGGGGGGGGGGATTCAGCCCTTGCAACACAAGTTATATTAATAAATTTGATAGCATTACAGATCCTGTTCTCAAGAAATGCCAGTGTCCTTCCTCCCATGCTGCAAAAAAGCAGGTGGCAACCTGCTCATTGGTTGTAGACAGCCTGCCCACCATAGCAGGTGGCAGTGAAAGTAATTCAATAATTGAGTGCAATTGCCACGTACCCACCGTGGCACTGTGCATCAACTCATTGGTTGAGAGATAGACAGCGTCCCAAAGAACTATCTCTGTGAAAATAATCATTCTGAGAGCTCAGGAAGAGCAAGCTGGGTCTCACGAGACTCGCCAGTGGCTGTGTGTGAAACAGCCATTTGCCAGGGCAGTGGCACATCGTTTAACCATTGCACCACTGCTCCAGTAACACCGTGTTTGTAAACACGGTGTTCGTCTATAGGAAGTGGGTGGGTGGTTCTTGGTACTTAGTCTTTGTCCCAGTACTCTGTGTACTCTGTATCTTGGGAGTCCTTAAGTTTAACTCACTTTTCTAATGAAGCACACAGGATGAAACAAGCACTGAATCACACTCACATGGGGCATATGCTAGTACCTCGTTCACACCTGGTGTTCTCTCTTTGTATTAGTTGTTCCACAGCAGTAACTGAACATGGAACTTATGCTGATGATCAAGCCCGCCTGTACACTTCCCTTCTTTACTAATACTCTGTACATTCCTTTTTTGCTGTTCTATATCTTTCCTCCTGTATTTCATCTCTGTTCACTACTCTTTTGAAATTGTTTTGATATTATACAGCTGTCTGTCTCCCATTTCTCTGCCCTGGGAGAGGGAGGGTGACAAATCTGGTAGTTAGTGTTCCTCAGTGAGTACAGGCCACGTGCATGTCATGAATAAAATGAATAAAGCTCAACTGTATACACTATTGTTTTGGTTGCCCTATTTTGAAGTGCCACTTGGCCCAGACCTCCCACACCCTTGTTAGATCACAGGAAGTCTTGAGCTGAGCAAAAATGTCGAGATTCAAACTGCAGTGATGTTTTTCTTTTTTCACATGCAGGTCTTACGTGAACTCACCGGACATGCTGGCAGAGCTAACAAACCCGATGTATGACCACAACAACCAGGTTATCTGGCCGTCTGTGGCCCCTCAGAGCATTGTGAGTAGTACTGTGTGCTGGTATCATGGCGTGGCTCTGAGACAAGCTTACTGCTTTACTTCATTTTTCTTGTAAAATTTCACAATTATCTTGTTCTCTTGTTGTGCCTTTACCATTTATTTTCCTTCTTTAACTCATGTTTGTACAATGAACAAAAATGTAGTGATGTTATACATTGTAAAATGATAATACCTGTGTTTCATATTTATTTGACTCCTTAGTATTGTGTCGTACCCCATTAAAAATAGCAAAGGGTGCATAAACATTGATGAAATGACTGAGTTTTTCTTTTTTTTATGGTGTTAGTAGGATCCTATGAAAATTGATTAATGCTACCAGGTTGCAGGTTGCTTCTATAGGTGCTGCTCAGCCTTGGTTTTCATCTGCCTCTTAAAACTTCTCCCTAGAGTCACTGTTCTTGCAGCTGCTGTTTTATGACTGAAGGATCACATGCTTAATAACCGTAGTGCGCCCGCAGGTTTATGATATTGAAATCTAATAAAAATGCGAACTTTGCTCTGAAACTGAAATTTGATTTTAGCCAGGAAATGGCAGTCGTACTGAAGAAGGTTTTAAGTGGCACATTTAACGACCAACTGAGTGAAGGCAGTGGTGGTCATGTGGTTTAAGTATCCACATCGCATGCGGTAGGTGCGGAGTTTGATCAGCAGTGCCGCTTGGTACCCACCGCTGACATGTGGGTAAGCTTTCTTCTGGCCTGGTGCTCGGCTTATCGGGGGTGAAACTCTTGGAAAATGGGTCTTTCACCCCTTCCTGCTAAGATGAAAAAAAAAATTACAGAGGGCACTTAAGAATATATACGTTCTTCGAGTGTGGGAGCATTGTCTCGTAATGAGCTCTGGTGCGAGGTTCATTAAAGATTCCTTCCCTTCTAATGACACACCTACTCATTAGCATACAGTCGTAAGGAGACTCATACACTAGGTTAACTTGTGGCCTATGGGTTGTGTGCTCGCCCCGCAACCTGAAGGTCCTTGGTCCTCACCAGGGAAGGGTGAAAGATTCTCCTCACCTTCAGAAGAAATTTTATTTTTTCTTCTTTGCTTTAGATATCACTATCCTATGGTCTACTGCTGACACCATGCGAGAGCTCGGTGACGTCAGTGAGGAATTTCATGCTATGGACGGTAACGGATGCCAGTTTTTGTGCTAATGGTACATATAATGCTTTCACAGTAATACCTTGTGCCATGGCGCTCTTTGGCCAAAGCTACCCTCGTAGCATAAAAATTTGTCATCATCGCCAACTTAGAAAGTGAAAACTGGATATGTTAGGAAGTTGAATCACTGTGATATGTGGCTGCAGGAACTTTGTTAGGGGTGCTTTGATTTGGTAGATGTAAAACAGCTGAGGTTGCTCCACTAGCTTACAGCTGCAAGCTTGCAATGCTTGCCTTACCTTTATCAGCAAGCGGGAGAGTTATTTTTGTACTACTAAGGTGAATATTCGTTTTACTTTTAGGTTACCTTGACTAGGTCGACCTTTTGGCAGGCCTTGCTATAAAATCGTGAAGCCAGTTTGCAAAATAGCCTGTAACCATATTGGCGTTTAGGGGCAACTTTGGACATTGAGGATAGCTCTTGTCTGTGTTGTTGGTCGCTATCGATAGTGTAGCAAATGCCCGTAATCAAAGCAAAGTGTTCACGATGCTTTTTTTCTTCTAGGTGCTGTGGCCCGCACTGTTTTTACGTTGGGTGTATGATCAGAAGCCCCAGAAGGAAGCTTGGGACACAATACTGGAAATCCGAAACAGGGACAAAGAACTGCGCTCCAAGGCAATCAGGCTGCGAAGGTGAGTTCACCTTAGGCCATCCTGGTCAGCTACTAGTAAGTAAGTGTGGTGAGCTTAGTAAAGCTGTGCTTGAAGAAGCTGTTGACTCGAAGTCTCTCTGAGCAAGGTTCCAGGATGATTCTCATGTAACTTAGTTAGGGGTGATTGTAGAGGACTGAAAGGTTTTTGAAACAAAGAGTGGACCAATAAAATTGTGAACTTTTCTGTTATTTGTGACAGCTGTATGTTGTAAGGGAGGCGCGAAAAAAAAAATGTTGTAATGAGCAGTCAATTGTTATCTTTTCTGTAGCGGTCATTATCATCGCCTTAACCAGCAGAATGATATTCACTGCCCTGATAGGCCCCTCTTCGTGCTGTCCAGTTGTCTTCTTCCTTTGTCGGGAGCAGCCACCCTTTTTCTGTGAAACCTTTGGCTGCTCCATTCATGCTTGTGTTGTGTGCAAGTGTTCAACACAAATTTTGTTTGGTTTAATATGTGCAGCACGTTTAAAAACCAGTAGCTTTTTGAGAGGATCACAGCAGTAAGAGCATTTGTTATACAATAACCAAGCTGCAGTCTCTACAACAAGGTGTTAAGAGTGTAGCATGTCTCCTTTTTTGAGTGTCAAACACAGCACTTTCTGAACCAATAAATGGCATACGCTCATGTTCTCGTTAATAGTGCAGATGGCTGCCAGAAGATGGCATTGCAATTGTTATGAGGCATGCACTGACATGTTTTTAACAGTCCTTGCTCTATGCTTTTCCATACTTTCCAGGCAGCTGCTGGAGCTAGAGGACGAAGCCATCGTTCAGGGCGTCCTGCAGGACTCCCTCAGCCTGCTCGAATGACATCCGAGGAGGGGCTCACTGCCTTCCTCACAGCGTGGGAGCTCCGCTGGCACTGGTGGGGAAGACGCGGGACCCAGCCACCATCAGATATCGGCCCTGGCTCAGGAGACTGCCAGCGTAGGCAGCAGGGCCTCTTTCTCTCACATATCTTCTTTGGGCTCACCTCAGTTGTCCTTGTCCTCTTCACCAGGAATTTCATCGGGCACACCCTCACATGTGCGGAGACTCCTTCGTAGCCTGCTGCATCTGAGCCTAGAGAGCCACGCTGGAAGCCGGGTGACACCCGACTTTGGAGCTGCGTCGTTCGACGAGCTTACCTTCAAGCGAGGTGACGATGAATGAATTTCCTGTCTGTGTAGTGTCACTTTGCAGGAGGGGAGCATCCAAGCCCTGACTTGCAGCATTCTCTGGCAAGACTACCTTGAAGTGGGGCAACAGCGCATGGAGTTCTTGTCTGCAGTTTTGATCTGAGACAGGAGGTTGTCTGACCTGCAACTTCACTGCTACATTGTTCAGCAGGCTTGTGGTCAAGCAGGGTGTTGATAGTTGAAATTGTTGTTTGTGCTGGTTTTGGTCTGAGACAGGGTTGCGGCGTGTGTGTTAGCCAGTGTCTTTGTCGGCCATTCTCCCTAGTGTTGTCATGACCTGGCTTGGACTATAATGCATTGGCTCATAGCAGGGATCTGTGCGTCTGCCTGTGTTTATATCATGTATTTTTCTTCTCGCGTGATTGCATATCACTGCAGCTCACCAGGCCACAGATGTGCTGATCCCTTTGCTCAGGGCAGATATTGTGCTGTGAACTTTCTGGCTGTTCTACTGAATTGTAGATGCAAATACCAGTCTTGAAACCGCTTAAGCTATTTGGTTTTCAAATTTACTTAAAGCTATCAACTGAGGACTATGCAGACACACTGTGGTTGCCGTAGTTTTCTGGGTATCCCGGGCTTTGTCAGTTGTTAGCTTTACAGTTTTCACAGATGTAGGAGAATGTTTTCAGCCTGTTTTTCGTATCTTTTATACTGCATGCATGTTGCGATTGATTGCAACTGCCTCTTCTTTGCTGAGAACCTAGTCATAGAGCATTTCTTACTATTAACATGGCCCTCACCAGATGCAAGTTGAACTGCTGTCTAAAAAAGATTTTATGATGCTGTTTGTTTATCAATATTCAAGTCTGTTTTAAATAACATATTTATACATCTGCTTTTAGTGTGTTGCACAGTGCACTGATATCCAGTTTGGATGCAGGAAAGGTATAAAAAGCCTTGGGTGCACTGTTTTTATACAATTGGCATTCTTTTTTCTCTTAATAAGGTACATTAGGCCCTGATGATATGCATGCTGCATATGTGCCATTGATGTAACCTTATTCTCTCTCAACTTTTCTCTGATAGGTGCATGATATGGCCTTAACAAGTTTTCTATTACCCTGAAAAATCTCACTTGCAAAAGAAATCGTCTAATGCTCATAAATTTTTAACATTTTTTTCTTCTTGGCTGGGTGGCATATTGCAGATGTTTGGAGACTTCAACAGTGTTCGATAACAATATTGTTGTCTGAATAACTTTATTTGCACGCTCTTCTCAGTAATTCTTTTTTTTTTTTTCGGAATGCACTGTGCCACGTCTACCAGAAAAAACTGGTACCTTGCTTGCCTGGCCAGAATAAATCTGGCTCAGAAAAGTTGCATGATGCATGTATTTGTGATGCCACTTTTCTACACCAGTGAGACTTCATTCCATGTCAAATGCACTTCACCATCGTTTGTATTTATGTAGTATTCACTTTGTTGTACCTGCTCCTCTTTACTGTGTGATCCTCATACACTTTTGTGTGGCCTGACAGCCTAGCTTGTGGATATCATGGCTGAGTTGTTATAAACCAGGTGTCACTTTAAACGCCAGTCCATGCCCAGTCGTTTGCCACCATAGTTGATGTTTTAAATGCCTTTGCTTCTCCTGTCACACGTGCACTTAAGCACACCTGTGAGGTCTGCTAGGTTTATTGCATTTGTTCCATATTTTATAAATAAAGAAACACAACTTGCATTAACTTAGCATGACTCTTTGTGCAAATCTGCAATGAAATGTCTCTGTCTTGCCTTGCTTATCCCAGTGCAACCCAAATCAGGCTAATGTTACAGTCTTGAAACAGCGCAGTGATTAGTCTTGTGTCATTGTGTTTGTGCGGTGTTCTGTCTAGGCAGTAATTGGCCATAGTGGAATATTGAGCCACCTGTATTCCTGTATTATGAGGTCATTGTGCAAGGTGTTACTGAACAGCTTTTCACATCAAGTGCATTATCCATTCTTCTCACAGAGGATAGGACCATTGTCAACATTGGAATGGACTATAATAGTAATAGCTCAATGGCCGAAAAACTTGCTAAAAAGATATTGTAATCTTAGGATTATGTATGATTTTCAGTGTGAACCGACACTCCTGTCTGGTAAATTTCGTGCTGATAGCACCTGTTGGTTCTATTCACTTAATGGCCATGTTCCAAGAAAGCCATGAATTTGCTGGTTGTTATTTTTCATTGTGATGTGTTTTAGTGCTGCTGAATGTGCTGCGTGCTTTTTCAAGGACCTTGTAGATTAACTTTTATCACTTTGTAAAGCCTCTTGTACAGATGTTGCGTTTATGTTTGTCTTTTACAAGGGATTTATTCCGAGGGGCCAGAGACATCAAAATTTTTATGCAAAATTTTTGGAGGGGCATCTAGTATAATGGTCGTGCAAACATGCTGTGTAGTTAATGAGCAATTAATTTGTAAACTGGTGCTTTCACTGCAACTATGCTTCACGTCTTCAAACTTCAAACCTCATGATGTGCAATCCACAGCTAGGTAACATTCTAAAATGAGTGCACTTTAGTAGTATATGCAGTCACTTTTACATGTGCTCATAATTTCTACAAGCCCTGCACCTTAGAGGAACTAATGTCAGCATTGCTAAAGCATGCAACATTTTCCAACAGTACACAAAATCCTGTGACTCTGAAAGCCAAGGCATCAGTATTCTGTGACTTGATTAATGCATAAAAGGAGGCTTTCATGTTTGTTGTACAACCTTTACACTTGTGTCATTCAGCTGTCATATATGACATCATTTTTAGTGCAGAACTACACCGGATTTAAAGAACTGAAACTGAATCATTTCAAGCACATGCAGGCATGGAATAAAATATACGCTGAATTTTTATTTGTCTCAAATAATCCCCTCATGACTATGTGCTACTTATACAAGGACACAACAGTAACTGTAATAATGTGGCATACAGAAATGGCAGAGCTCACAGAAAGGTCACGGATAGTTGGTCCATCAGTGTCTGAGCAAGCAAGGTATCTAAATTAACTTAGATTTGATTTAGGAAGCTTTGTTTTGAACAACAAACAGTCATTCATATTTTCTGCAGATAACTGTTTGCACCAGAGCAGTAACGTTCTACTGTATATAACCCTGGCTCATACTGTAGCTAGTTGTGTTTGGCCAGTCTGAGACAACCTAGACTTTTTTGTTTCTGCACGAATGGTCTAGTCACTGGAAAGCACTTGTACCTCTAATGAAATGTATTTAAGGTTACCTGTTACTAATTCTTTACACTAGCTTGCCTCTTTTCGTGTTTTTACTACCATGAACTTGTTCGCATGAGCTGATGTCTTCTTCCCTCCAAGAATTGCTGTTGCATGGTGTTTTCACAAGTTGCTGCTGCATTATTAAACAGATTACTGAGCTTTGTTGTTTCTTGTGCTTTGGTATAAAAGGGGCATAGGTGCAAAGTTTTTGATTTTTGATGTTCTCTCTTTGAAATATCCCCACTGGCGCTGTAATCATGAAAATAATCTCGATAAAGCAGAATGCAGCGTTGCTACTGGCAAGGTACAAGCCATTTACTGTCAGTTTCAGTTTCAGTAAGTGCCAGTGCGCTGGCCGAGCGTGACGTCACGATCGAGTCTTTGCAGTGCCCATGGTCGCGTGGGCGTGGAAATCTGACGCGAGAAGTTCGCCGCTCGCGCCTCCATCTGCTCCATTCCTCATTTCCTCTACTGGCCAGCTAGCAGGTGCAATCAGCCTCTGAAGTTTCGCATCACCAGTTTTGGACAATATTATAGTGCAGTAGGACTTCTAAAAAGTGAAATAAAGCATTCTCGTCCATGCCGCTCAGACGGGCGGAGAGGCGCGTCATGTTTGCCTGCTTAGTGTGCACGTCACTAGATTTGCGAGCATATGGAAAATCTGAAACTGCTCGCCGGCCATTGCTGAAAATTATATAACATGAGACGTTCCACTCAATGCTTTATATTGAAACTGCGGACATCCCGGATACTGAGAAAACAAATATCCTCTGTTGGTCGTTGAAACTTTGTACTCCTTTAAGGAGGTGGCACTGACGGGCTCCAGATCCCCACGAGGTTTGGTCTTCGTGGTTTGGCCCGAGCTCGACCAACCAGGTGTGGCCATAATTGTTAATTGACTTTGGCCAAGCTGATCGTTTGTCAACATCGGGCCCAGCTCGAGGACCGACCTGGCCGATGCCGGGCTATGTTCAGCCCTGCAGTAGCCCAGTGACAAATTACTTTTTATCCTAGTGGGTACATTGGAATGGCGGCTGTGCGAAACATCTTAAAAATATTTGTGAAGCCTAATTTACATCTTCAATAAGTTGTGAAGCAAAAATGAAAAGGCAGGGTTACAGCTGATTACAAAGGAGCTGTTTTGCTTGGTGGCAACATCGTTACATGTAAAATGTGATTGGCATCACAGGTTCCCACGTCTGACAAGCATATGCGACATATATGAAGCCGCACATACACTACAATCCAGAGGTTCGTGGTTGTTAAATAAAATTTAAAGCCCTCCATTTGGAGCCAATGGCACTTGCTCATTAAGCAAAATTAATTTTATTTCATTCAGTTATGAACCTGTGGGGGCACAGGCGAGAAATTCAAATTAGCCGACCACATTGCCAATAAAATTATCAGGAATATCACATTAGTCTATTCTCCCATCTTTGTCGCAGATATTATGCAAACCTATTAGGATGCAATCTTCGCAGGCACATGCCCGTGTGGTATGCGCATGTCATGGTCATATTTACGTACAGCCATGACGAAACGTGGAGAGACCACGGTAACGATGGCCAAACTAAGCCGAACTATGCTTTATGCGTTGTAGAGCTAGACTGTGGTGGCGTGCTGTCTGGGTGAGAGAGTCAGCATGCGAGGCGTTTTATCCGTAACTATACTGTAGGTCGCTATCGCAATGCAACTTAGCGCATAGGTTCTGCATGCTGTCCAAAGCAACGTACGACTTCCACTCGACGGAGGTTGTTCCCACGTGATCGTGCTGCAGAATGAAAGCTGTATTAGCCACTTTCTAGTGGTGAGCTATGTCTCCTGAGAAAGTGTTCCCGCTTGTGCCAGTCAAAGAAATACGTCTGATCGTTCACTTGTAATATGGTATGTCACAGCGCGATATTTGTCTCCACACTGGCCGTTCACAAAATACGATGCGGAGGATTACTCGCGCTGAACATGCAGATTCTACAGGCAAATTTGTGCCATGATTGCGAGAATTGTGATAGACATTATAGGGTTATAGAGTAGCGGGGCTCCAGTGCGACCTGCTATTCCCATCTTCCTAATTGATAGTGTCCTCCTATTCTAGAACTCCCTAACAGAGACTTTTTAAATAGGGGGATAGGGGTTATTGTTTTGTGCATGCACACTTGCGCTCGACTATTCCTCTATCCCCCTAATCGATGGGGTCCGCCTATTCTAAAACTCCCCATTGACCGATGAAACGGCTCGCTCATGCTAGCTAGCCAGACAACCTGCTACTGTGGAAGCGAAAAGAGGTCCCTTGCGGCTTTTCTGTCAAAAAAGCCATGTTCGCCGGAATAGCGTGGGCGAACTGGCCAGTACAATCGGAGGGGGCACTGCACATATCTTTACAACAGGCACCGGCTGTCGGAGAGCGCTGACAAGCAGTTCTGCCACCGTTAATTCCATTGTCTCTCCGCTTTTGCCCACGCCTACATTTCAAAAAAATTATGTCCGCCCTAACACGATCGATATTGCTTGTAGTGTTTTTAACAGCATTTACGCTCAACTCTAACACACAGTGTCTCAAAATTCAGCCGACATGGCTGGAGGCCAAAAGTGGCCTATTGTTAGCCCCTGTTTGCTTGCCTTGCATTAACGGCCACCTATTAGTGGTCAGTTGTTTGCCTTTTGTCAACAACTGGCTAACACGACAGTTTAACAGTTGGCCAGAAGTGGCCCAACGCTGCCCCACAGTTAATTGGCCGAGCAGATCGGCCGCCGACTCAAAGCTAGCAAATTAACAAACATTAACCAGTTTTCCTAGAGTATTTTCTTATCCTGCTTGATGTTTTTGTTTACACAACTGAAGTCACTCTACAGAGATTTATAAAACGTATTTCCTTGCAGACTTAGTGGTTGGATTTATTCAAGAACTAAATAGTGGCAGTTGCCCCTCATGGAAGCTTCTATATTTTTTGCCTGTTAGTCGTGACGCAGTTGATAGGCACGTTGTTGCTAATGAAAGCTAAATATGTTTCAGTGATGTTTAGTGACATAAAATTAGTGATTCAGCGGGGGCACGGTATGCTATTGTTGATTTGGGGGTTATTGGATTATAACTGAATTTTCTGATCACTAGATGCAACCCGCGGTGGTGGCTCATACCCAACAATTCTGGACAAAAGCATTTTTGAACAAGAAAGAGTACATTAACGCAATTTTTTTATATGTTGTAAGATTTCACTATAACAATCGATATATTCACAGATCTCCTGTCCACAGGCTTGCATTTTTTTGCTACTAACGTTATTTGCAATCGTCAAAAGTGTTCCCCATTGGTTTTCTATGGCAGTCTTAACTGCTCCATGTGGGCGATAGAAAAACTTTAAAAGAAAGATTTTGCTACACATAGGAGGAATGGACCATTACCTTCAATATTTTCGTAACAGTACCTTACAACTTTCTAATATTCAAAATTTTTGCCCAAAAATACATGCAATGGCTATGGCGCCCAGCTGCTGGGCCCAAATTTAAGGAACCGAATCGCGGCTGTGCCGGGCACATTTCGACCAAAGCGAAATGAAAACGTGCCCGTGTGCTGTGTGATATATTAATGCACATTCAGGATTTCCCCTCGGGTGTTCGAAATTAAACCACAACCCCCCACGACGGCATCGTTCATGTAGCCTATGTGCAACTTCAAGATGTCAAGCCCCACATATCATTCCTTATACCATGACCACTATAGTTGTATTGGCAATGATGAAACAGAGCACATTGAAACATCAGGACATCTCTGGATTAATTTTGACCACCCCGGAGTCCTTAACCTCTATTAATATAGGGCACAGCACACGGGCATGTTTGTATCTATCGATACCGTGACCTTGGGCTCAGCACAGCAGAGTGCCACAGCCATTGAGCCACCACGGCATGTTTCAACTATAGTGATAAGAAAGTTCAGTTGTAATTCAATAGCTGGCAACGATGGAGCGGGTGTCATGGAGCATCAAAACATACCTCGCACCACAAAATGATTCAGCTATTGTTTCTACCACCTCTATAGAGAATGTTGCGAAAATGAATTGGAATTTTTGGAGGGCCCAATTTAGGGAGTGAATTAACCTTAATTTTGCTCATATGTCAGCAAACTTGAGGTTATTTCATACCTTTTCTTCTTACAAAACTCGGCTTAAGTATTTTGTTTGAGCTTTCTTTTGTCGGTGAGAATATATGTCACTGATGGTGACACTAGTGCTCGCAAGAGTACCATTCAAGTATAATAATAATAATTGGTTTTTTGGGGAAAGGAAATGGCGCAGTATCTGTCTCATATCGTTGGACACCTGTTGGACACCTGAACCGCGCTGTAAGGGAAGGGATAAGGGAGGGCGTGAAAGAAGAAAGGAAGAAAGAGGTGCCGTAGTGGAGGGCTCAGGAATAATTTCGACCACCTAAGGATCTTTAACGTGCACTGACATCGCACAGCACACGGGCGCCTTAGCGCTTTTCCTCCGTAAAAACGCAGCCGCCGCGGTCGGGTTCGAACCCGGGAACTCCGGATCACTAGTCGAGCGCCCTAACCACTGAGCCACCGCGGCGGGTCCATTCAAGCATAAAAGATCATAAAAATTATGTAGAAACTCGTAAATGAAAATCGAAGACATACTTTTAGTGCTGCAAACGAAGCTAGTTGGTATCTCACACCTTTTATGTTCGATTGTACTTTGCATTTAAAGCAATGGACACGAAGAAGCTATAAAGGCTCCCCTTTCTAGTGTCTTCATGTCCTGTCTCTCATTTGATCTTAGTAATTAGTTCCACTGGAACCCGTATAGCACGCTCCTCTCCCTTGTAGCGGTTATAATCTCCTCCCAATTCTAACCTCAGACTTCCATCGTCGCGGTTAAAATTTGCTCTCTTGGAGGAGGAGAGATACATTAATGAACTAGGAGAGGTCTGTGCTCACATGGGAAACTGCAAGAACTCCATTGTCATGGTTGATATCTACTCCCATTGCTAACCGCATCCCATTGTCGCCGTCAGAACCTCCTCCCATTCCTAGCCATTTTTGGAATACTTTTGGAGTACTTTTTGGAATAAAAATCTACCGCAGGCATTGCGGAGCATGTCCTGCCTCTATTTGAAATACACTGTAGAGAACAAGTTGTTTACTACCATTTACGGTTATTCGTGCTTAGTGTGTGTAGCAGCCATCAATTTATTGTGCTATTAATCGGCAAGACAGCCTGGAAGAATGAACTCTAGCTTGCAAGCGCGTGAAATGTTTCTAGCAGGCCCAGAGCATACTTGGTAGCCCGCAGCCTCTCAGTCCCTCCTTTATCCCTTCCCTTACGGCGCGGTTCAGGTGTCCGCCGAGATGTGAGACAGATACTGCGCCATTTCCTTTCCCCAAAAACCAATTTTCAATTTCCCTCAGGAACTGTGAAACATCAGAATACCTTCACTAGGTGTCGCAGCAGCGGACTCGTTGGCGGCCGCGGTGGGTGCATTTCGATGGCGGCGAAATGCAGAAACGGCCGTGTACGTAGTTTCGTTGCATGTTAAAAAACCTCAGAATCCTGCGCCCTCTGCAACGAGCACACAGTGCTGCTTTACCGAAAAAAATCAATTGTCGGTAGACACTACTTATCTATATGCCACACTGCATGATGTTCTTCATGCCCTTATTTCCCTTCAAGGACTGCGTAGTTTTCGTGGAGCAGTTTGCTACGAGCTCGCATGCACGCATGCGCTCAGTTGATGTGTTATCTGCAGAGGCTACACAGGGCATCTTACGCTGACGTCATCGCGGACACCATGCTGGAGGGGCACGCAATGACCTCAGAATCAAGGCGAAAAGCGGCACGGTTAGCTTCTCCGCTTTGCAAGCTGAGCACGGGCGGCGAAAATCGGTAAGTGCTCATACGACGCGACCAGACCGATAGTGGCCACTGCCAGCCGCGGCAGCTGGCGGTGCTGCGCCTCCCTCGCTTACGCCGAGTGGCCTTGTCCCGGGCACGAGCAAAAAGCCGGTCCGCCAGGTGGCCGCCCGGCGGAGAACGAGAGGGGGGCATCCAGCCGCCTGTGCATTTGCGCGCGCGTGCGATTTTTGTGGGCAAGTGCAGAACGAACGCTTTCCTTGTCGCGCCTTCCAGTCTTTCCGTCTGTCTGTGCGCTCCTCACCTGCCGCAGACGGCGTGCGTGCGTTTGCCACCGAGGGGCATTAAGCTCATGCGGAGCGGCTGTACTTCGATTGCAGAGCTGTCGGTGCCTCATATCGCCGAAGCGCTACCGCGGAGGAGGGACCAACGGGCGCGGCCGCCCCCCCTCTCCCCCTCCTCCTCCAGTCCCCAAGTGCTTGCATTTGGATCAGATTTCTGACAATTGAAACACTTCAGTTCTAGGACTGTTTTAATGGAAATCACAGTGGGGCTTCGTAGCCAGATGTAAAGCATTTCGTATATGAGTAACCTAAACCAGTCATGTCCCAACAGAAGTCGACTGTCTGATACGCGTACATGGTCATGATTAGCAGAATTAAAGAAAAAAACTATGCAGAAACTATTTTTATGCAATTGATCACTCCTCGTGCATAAAAATTGCTATCTATAAACGTCCCATTTCAATTCGTTTTATATTGCCGTGAATCTTTGCACCGTGTGTTCGTTCGCACCCAAAACCGTCGGCACGCGGCTTTATCATTTTGTTTTGCAATGGTTTGGTTTATGGTGGTTTGACGGCCCAAAGGGACGCAGGCTATGAGAGACGCCGTAAAAGGCTCCGGAAATTTAGACCACCTGGGGTTTTTTAACGTGCACTGACATCGAACAGCACACGGGCCTCTAGAATTTCGCCTCCATCGAAATTCGACCGCCGCGGCCGGGATCGAACCCGCGTCTTTCGGGCCCGCAGCCGAGCGCCATAACCACTCAGCCACCGCGGCGGCTGTTTTGTAATGCGAGGTGCGACCAGACTTATCTCCATTGATCGCGACCACGTGCAAATGCTTCCACATTTTTCCAGATTGTTGTGGTTGCTTTTGGTTCTTTACTTAGAAGGTTCCTTGCCAGCTTTAAATTTAGCGCGGCCAAGAACTGCAGGCATTCATTTCGATGACTGCCGCCGCCGAGTCATTGAGTTCTTAGTGGGCGCGAGTCAGGCCCTTACACAATTTCTTTTGGAAGCCTTTTCGTTGTCTTCTTGACTGCTGGAGTCCCGTCACCACAACGTGACAGTTTGCATCAACCTTTGAACATTGAAAAACAAAATTAATAAAGATATACAATTTAGGATGTAAGTGAGCATTAAAAAATAAATAACAAAATAAGACAAAGGAAAAAACGCGGTGAGCTGCGCATATTCGACTGGGGCTAAGCCCCCACTTCCGCCCCCTTCTTCCATGTCCTTGTCAGTGTCTCGCCAGCCCATATGAAACAAGCAGGTCGGCCTGCAGCGACAAAAAAAAAAAAAGAAAATCATGCTATACCGTTGATTGAGCCCCACTAATGCTGAACCTTATCCGCGCCTGAGGCCCTGAGCGCGGCCACGGAGCTTGCATTGCAGAATGGCTTAGAACGGAAGCATGAACGCTGTTCTGCGCTAACAAGGACGCTGTCAGTCTCTGGCTAGAGCGCTTTAGAGTTATTCTTGCTCGCACTGAACTCACGAGTTGACCTTTCATGACAGAGACGTGGCGCACTTCAGGTGGGAACAGGCAAAAGCGACATTCGACGTTTGTCCTTTGAAGTGTGCCTCGGGCGCTTCTTTGTCACGTCGTGGGTGCGCTGCCAGCAGCCTTCCTCTCCAGGCGTACTGTAGACTCCTTCCCCATCTGCGCAGCACCCCGCCACGTTCTCCTGCCCTACGGAGGGTGGTGGGGCGAGCTGTCCAGGGTGGGGGGCTTGCCTGTCTGCTCTGTGGTACCCTGCCTCCCAGCTGGCGCGACTGAATGCGCGTCATGTGTTCGGACTTTTTTTTTTTTTTCCCCTCGGCCTTACCCGCAAGCGTCCCGTCCCGGTTTAAAAGTCCGGTTTAAAGGGAGCGCGACAGATGGGCACGCGAGCCGTGCCCTCCACCCCCAACCCTCACCTCCCTTCGCCCTCCGCCCAGCGAGAACACCTGCGCTGAGCCGAGGGCATCGCAGATCTCCCGACGCGCGGACAAACTGGATGCCTGCCCCGCTTCGTTGACGTACTTCTCGTTTTCCTAGGCCGGAGATGAAATACCTGTACGATTTGCTTTCGCTGAATCTGCCTCCTCCGGATTGCATTTCGTGCAGGCAAGCCGCCCGCAAGCTTTGATTATTATGATTGCTACCGTTGTTGATGGTGATGACTAATGCGATGATTGGGGGCTCGAAACGCGCATCGTTGCTATTGACGCCTTGCCTTAATTAATCCCTCGAAGTAATATCCTTTTGCAATTAACGACTATGCCAGACTGTACAAAAAAAGATTGCACTTTACGTAGATACCGATTACAACCCACAGATGCAGTTCTTACACTTTTATGAGGGCTCAAGCTTCGGACACCGAAAGTTTTTATTTCGAGACCTGTGGAAAACTCAGGGAGCAGCCCCTGAATGCTCTCTTGATACGAAAGAAAAATCAAAGGAAATGTTGAGCCCTTTTCTGCAAGCTGAACGCGATCCCTTCGTTGATGCTGTTGACTGTCGCATTTGGTTGCTGTTCCTCAAGACGCAGAATTCTGCGAAGCGCCATATTTTTATCATCTGCTCTTCCGAGGTGAGTACTTGAGCAACTGAAGAACGAGAAAGGGCGACTCTTCAGCGCACGTTTCGAGTCGGGCTTAACTGTCGATGTTACCTTTGGAAAGTGGTGCAGGGAACGTAAGCTACTGAGAGGAACTCAAGGTTCGTTGACACTGCAAATGAAAGCGTGGGCTGCGATTTTCTGTCCGCTGTAACCGTACATTTCAGTTTACTACTTACTGCCGTTTTACTCGGTTTTGATTATTACTCGTCTTGCCTTCTTGTCAGCCTGTGTGACAACGCTGCAATTTATGGACAAGAAAACGATCTCGGGTAACGATATGGAACTGGAAGAGGGCAGAGTTGGTCAAATGTTTTAGGGGAATCCCCCAAGGTGGAGTATATTTGTAATAAGGGGGTAATTACTCACTGGCATCCACCCAAGCGCAGCCATACGGCTACAAAGGAAAGCTACAGCTTTCTCAGAAACTTCGCAGGACGAATTTTCAGACAAGGACGAGTTTTTCTTTAACTACGAAGTTTCTGAGAAAGCTCTAGAGCTTTCCTTTATAGCCGTATGGCTGCGCTTGGGTGGATGCCAGTGAGTAATTACTCCCTTATTAAGAGAGCAGAGTAGGTGAGGGAACAAGCGTAAATTAATGATATCCTAGTTGAAATCAAAAATGAGGAAGTGAACATTGGCAGGACACGTAGCAGACAACCGAAAGTCCATTAGGGCGACGGAGTGGATTCCAAGAGGGTAAGCGCAGCTGCGGCTGGCAGAAAATCAGGTGGGCAGGTGAGATTAAGAAGTCTGCGGGGATAAGGAGGTCGCAGCTGGCACAGGGAGAGGCCTCTGTTTTGCAGTGGACGTTAAGTCGGCTGATGACGAATACGAGCGCATTGCGTATGCATACCCACCTTTATGGTGCACAACAGGCCTTGTTTTCACACTACTGTGAGTTGAGTCTGCCACAGTATGTGAAATGTGGTCAAGAATGCTGCCTCCTTCCCTTCCTCTCGTCGGCAGCGGGAAACAGCCTGCTAAGCACTTAGTCCTCTGCGACGTAGCATCCTTGCGTGCTTCAGCAGACCACAGTTAAAAAAAAAGATGAATTTACAATGTAACCATTGAGGCACGATACATGCGCTGTTTGTTTCAGAGCAATTAAAACCCAAGCTGGCGAAAGTAAAACTCGCGCCATGCAATATGAAGCGCTGTTTAATTAAATACTTGCATATCTTGAAAACAGTCGGATATTAGTGACCTTCGCGTGGCATGTTTTTTTTTTCTTTACGGAGTGCAACGGGAATGTAATGCGCTACTGTATGCGTGGCACATATGTGCGCTTAGCTGTAACTGTTTCGTTTTTTCTAGCAATGATGCGGCTACAAAGTTAGCTTCATAAGAGTTCACAAAAACGCTCAGGCACCCCGCATGCAGCGACCACTTTTGGAGTCATCGAATTCCAATTTAACTCCATTGAACAGAGTGTCTCGTAATGACGTCTTCTATAATCATTGGAGTGCCTTTGTTGTGAAAATATGAAATGAATGCAACCGCCGACTACTCAGCGAAGCAGCGCTGCGGTATATGTGTTCTATCGTTTTTTTTTCTAGTCTAAACTTATTCACGTGAGAATATCGCGGCTAAGAGGCAACACAGCTATGAACGCATTGTCTCGTTTTCTGGCATAACAAAGCTAGCCTTTGCTTTGCTCGTGTTTAACTTAGATTACTTCATTTTAACATGCTATCATTTCTTTCCTACAAACGGTAACAACCTAACGTATTTGTGAGACGAACAGCACGGCGTCAGACGAGTAGCTAATACTCCGGCACATTGTGACAGGGTGCGCTGCCCGCCAACCTTCATGCGGCCCCGCAGTCACAAGATCGACCACACTGGCAGGTTTGCGAAACCTTTAATGTAAATTTTATAAAACAGCATTTTGTACATCGACACTTCGCTGGTGACTGTTGTTGTTGATGTTGCTTATACCGCGAACGACGCTGTCAGACAGACCGCGAAACAAGGTATCACGCACAAGACTGAAACGCTGCTATTGGCCGCCCGGGTCGGCGTGAGCAGTGTTGCTTACGCTATAGGTTTATAGTATGTATTTACAGAAAGCCTAGATTAGAAAGGCATATAATAACACGCGCCTTGTTATTGTGTAGTGACTAAAATGTCCAAGAAAAGTATGCACACACACACACACACCACTTGCTATCGATTCACAAACTGTCGATTTGATATCGATTTCAGGTTCTCGGCCTCCTCACCGCGAACCTGGAATCGGTTTCGATGCGACACGCAAGAGCGGCAGTGCTCAAGGAGCCATCGTTTGTGGTCTCGGTACACTGGTATACCTCTACACAGCATCCGTGGTTCAGGGAGGAAAGAGAATTTATCTTTCCTTATTCTGTGTTTCAGTCTAGGTAATGTTCACAACTTGGTTTGTTGAACACACCTTTTTTCTTTTGCTACAAAATTCAGTGTGAGACAGTTGCCGCTACTATACATACTAAAGGTTCTACACACAGCGCCGAAGTCTAACCCACGAAGTCTCACCATGGACGAGACGACAGATTTGCAACAAGACTCATCACAAGCGCGAGGATGTGGAACATGTGGGGTGCAGGGTACGTGCGTGCCGCTTTTGTGTCTGCCTGCTCAGGACGTGAGAGTGTTCTTTTGTGGGAAACTCCTAATTACCTTCCCGTTTCGTAGGATAGCTATAATGGAACATGTGGTCTGATGAAAACGGTGTAATTTCTTTTGGCACTCCAGCTGCCTGCACTGCCTCTGAATAGAGCGCAGGCAGGGTGCGGGTATCTCCGCTGGGCGGAAAGCGAATCGCTATATACTGTCGGCGAATGTCGAGCTCTTGGAGAGCTTTGGTTCAGCACGGGTCCGTCGCGTTGCCGCTATAAGCTTTGTTTTGTTTTTTTTTCGTTTGAATAGGACTGCTTATTTTTTTTTCTTGTGTGCGGTGTAAAGACCATAGTGTTGTAGCGGCTGTCAGTATGACCGCTCAGTGTAACTGTTTGTTTGACATACATTGACGGTAGTCGCTATTTGCATCAATAGAGAACATCGCAGAGTTGGTGGCAGCTTGGAGTCATGACAGGAGCTCGGTTATAATTTTGCGTCAGTCACTATGCATGTGTTTACAAAGACGGACTAGCGTTGCATAAAACATCGAATTCTGTAGTCTCTTGACCCGGCGGCGTTCCTTGTTCGAGTCAAAAGCAACGCTTATTCGAACGGCCTTTCAGAGCTTCGAGCGAAGCAAAAAATAAGCGACACTAGAAATCATACTGCAGCCTTACAACTCGCTCGAGAATGCCGTTTGCGAAGTAGACAATGACATGCTATTTGTCGGAGGAGCTGCGCTCGAAAAATTACCTTCGGGAGGGGGTGTTAACACACATACACACACCATCTCGATATACAGGCGTAAAAACCAATGAAATACACTCACAGACGTGCGTCGTTCCGTTCCGAAGCCAAAAGTTCCCCTGGGCTCGTAGAAAGCGTAACGTACGTGTATATACCCACTTAAACGAATCGACTCAAGAACCAGCTGTCTTGATGACCGACAAATTCCTTTCACATATTTCGCGCGCCATTCGTCTCAATAAAGCTTAAAATTGACCAACTTCACTACATCAGCAATACCACGACCTTGGTAGTAATCTTTATTTGGGGCGTCTATTGTTGTTGCTTCAACAGAAATGTATTCATGGCACTCTTGTGCGTCTGCAGCCTTTATTCTGCACATCCTTTGATCTTTCCAGGACGTCGACTTGCCGACTTATTCGTCTGCGGTAGCATATCCGCGCCGTGGTTTTATTTCCGTTCACCAAAAACTTCCACTGTCAAAAGCTGGCTCGTCGATTCTGTCTCCTCGGCCATATCGTCAGTGAGCATCTGTCAGTCTAAAGCTGATATGATCTAAAAGCCTTTCAGGTACCGTATCTTCTTGCTGCTACGTCGTCGTGCGGAGAGTGAGGTGTATTCCTGCTTCTTACAAAGCCGAATTGAACTCAGCTAGCCAACACCACCTAGTCTCTTCTAGGAGGTGTTGGCTCAGCAAGCTCGGCTTGCGACAACCGTTTCCGTTCCCACGTCTTGTTTCAGCACCTGATACACCTTCGCCACTAATCTACAGACAGCGAGGACATTCATCTGCGGGTGTACAACAGTGTGTTTTCTGCAGAACATGTTTGTTAAGACTAGAATCGCGTACGCGGCCTACACCCACGATTCAGAGTAATAATTACTTCGCCGGCGAGGCGACTAGGCTGTCGTGAAAGGGGGCAGCGCGAGTCACGTGATGCGTGGATGTACCCAAAAGAGGCGTACAGTTTTTGTCAAAAGTGTACAGCCCAAGGGAGCTGCTTCTGAGCCCTCCAGCGCGGCTCCTCTTGCGTACTCAGGGACCCCAATCTCATGAAGGCGGGAGGAACTTAAGTCCTCAACCGAGGACTGTCAAACGTGCTTAGGAGCACCGCTACACAGCTTGGAAGCGAACCCCTTGGGCTGTATATTTTTGACAAAGACTGCCGGTGCATCGTCAAGTAGAGATGTTAATTAAATCTCGAAGGAAACTGTGTAAACAAGCACAACGGCACCAAAGCTTTTTTTTTTTACTCTCGCTCAGCGAATATTCGCACCACGTGACCATTTCTGCGCCCTGAGCCGACATCCGACCTAACACATGGCGTTCACGCACTCCACATACGCACACACACACACACACTTGATGCACACATATTATTATAGCTCGTACAATAAGTTTGCAAGAATCTCGCACTCAGATCATATGTCAGTTCCACTGCTTACCAAGCAACATCCGAATATGCTGGCAACCACCGTGCCGTTTCATCGAAAAGTCTGTACGCCCGAATTCAGAATTCTCGCAATGCATTCGCGTCTGCTTACTGAACAGCGACCACAGTCAGTTTAAGAACGAATTTCTCATTTAGCTTACTCCATCCCTTCGATGCATGCAGGCCGCCTAACTTCTACACTTTTCGCTAATTGAAATGCTTTTCGCCAAGATGGGCATGGCGAGTTGTCGAATGCTTCTGATACACGACACTGTAACTAAATGTTAGACCTGTGTTAAATTATGCGTACACATTTCTAGGGTTGTTCCTGCCCCAGCTGAATGTGCAAATTTCGTATTTTCTCTTCAGAACACGAGTTTTGCGCAGAGGGCTAGAGGTGGGCTGGGCGCTTGTAATGCTCTTTGCCGGATCTACTACTCTGCAAATACCGAACGCAATACAAATTTACCGCATTCTAACAGCGGCCGCTCGTTGGAAGCGCAAACCACGCTGCTCTGTCTTTTTGAATCCTTTTCGTGCCTAGATGACTGCTGTACCTCGTGTACAGCGAGCCCAATACACGGAAACTGGCCTGCTCTGACGTATTCGTGCATCAAGAACGCCACATGCAGTTCACAGAAGCTAGCGATGTCCCTTGCGACACTTCCAAAAGGCGGTGCATGAGCGGTCCGTTGGTTACAGACCAAATATTGTGACTCACTTTTTTAATCATTTCACACTGCGAAAGTACTATCAGAGACAAGTGAAATTCGAACGGGAGATTTGATAAACGAAAAAAAAAACGCCAAAATGGTAAACAAAGAAGAAGAAATGAAAGGGGGTTCGTTTTCGCAGTTTCAAAGAGCCACCAGGGTTAATGAAGCTCTTTGAACTAATCTTCTTCTTCTGTTCGCATCTTATTCGTCCCCAATAGTACGCGCTCGGCTCCGAGTAAAAGAGCTCGCGTACAGAACACGTAACACGTGGCCCTACAAGTGCCGCAGAAAAGATGCTTTATCAGAGGATCCAACGCCGTGGAGCCAGAGAACCGAAACCAAGTTTATAAACGAGACTCATTTGGTTGTGGAACAGCCAAGTTACGGTACAGAGTAACGGCCTGTTCCCAGCACCATCGGTACGGGGTTGTACAAGAGACTACGTTACGACGGGGGCAACGCAACAGAAAGCAACTAAGCTGAAAGTCTTGCAACCCCGGTTTCATCTCGGAGCACCATAATTCAGTTGAGGGAGAGAGGAAGTCCGCGCGTAGATTGCGTTGAGCTCTCCGTCCTTTTACCGCCTATAGATAAAAAGCCGCTCTCCTACGGTTAACAAAGCTACGAGGGGTGACGTCGTGGCGCGTAGAAGCTGGGAGGATTTACAAGCAGCTGAAGCTAGGCCTGCACACGAAGTGTGCAGTTTTCACTGCGCAGCTAGTTTATAACCACACCTGCAACCTATAAAACTTGTGCAATGCACTCATACTGTTTTCGCTAACTCAGTACCGAGTCATTACGACGCTCACGTCTTAACTACGGAAGCGTGGTGTAACGCGAAGGAAAGTAACGTGCGCGACGCTGCGTCGCAGGCAATTTAGCTTCTCCGTAAACAAATATTACGCAGTCACTAACGTAAACCAGTTTATCATTTTCTGCCATGGTAGTTTATAAAGACATTGGGTAAAAATAAGCGCGAAGGCAAAGAATTCGGCAAAAGCTATGAACTGCCGAGGTGGTGCGAGAAGTTCCGGACGCTCACGGATGTACCACCGGTTGTTCTTCACCAGGCGTATTGGAATCTCTTGCGAATCGTATGCCGGAAGCAGCTCCTGGATTACTCGTGTGGGATATGCTCGTTATGCTTTTGTTGCACGGCGAAGCATGAGGCGGTGGACGAATACTGTGAAATATGTCACTTAGGAGACACGCTTATAAACCGCGGCAGCAGAAAGGAAGAAAAAAAAAAATCCCGTAGATCAGGCATGCTCAGGTTTGAAAGGGGGCGCTGCGGTCATCAATGATGCACGTATACACGCTGCATTCCTTATTTCCGTCTTATGCGGAGATAGAAAATTTTCTTTTTGCTCCCCCAGACATGTGCTAACATTCTTCTTTCGCTTTGCATGATGAAGAATTGAACAAAATGACTTAGTATTTCAGCACAAATGTTACCACACAGTGTACACCTTATCGATTGAATTATACAGGAATCACCCTAACGGTAAAGAAACCGTCGAAGTTGTTTCAGTGGTGCCTACTTGAAGGTTGATCAGCACATTTTTAGCGCTACAGCGCGTGCAGTCGCCTACATTATCAAGGTAGGACCAAAGCCAGACAAAGGTAATACGTTTGAGATGCTTTACATGACTAAATTCGCTTCTTTGGACACCTGAAACAAAAACGCTACAAAAATGCACAAACAACAGACACTTAGTGCACAACACAACAAACAAAACGTTTTTTTTTTTCATAAATACCTACTGAATATCACAGAATTACAGCGCACTATATCAAAAAACAGAACAGAATTCTATGTAGCAGGGCATCAGCTATGATGTTTTCGCGGCTTAGCTCATATTGCGAAATTGGCTGCAAAATGAACATAAAACAACGAAGTATGTACAAACAAAAAAAAGCGACACCTGACGTTCCGATTGTCGATTTCGTTTGGAATGTTTCTTGGTTGCATGCATGTCTAGTCTAACGTGGGCATATTTAACAATACAAGTGAATATGAAGGAGTTCTTTAACCTGCACAATATGTCACTGTTCGCAACAACTTTTTCTTAATTGGATACTGCCATAACATTATTCAAATGCCTGCTCAAATAAGGCAGAACAACTCTTCTTTTTTTCCCCTGATGAATGCATCAAGTAATAAAGATTATGTTAAGTGTCAGGAAAAAAAATAGAACATCTTGCAATACATCAAAGGCGAGTGCGTTCCCGTGGGAGTAGTTTTTTTTCTTCCGCCGAGATTCGGTAATGCGTGGAACTGAGTGCCAGAGGGAAACATTGCGCATTGAATTCACAACAGTGCCTCGTCATAATCCCAAAGACTGTCGGTGACTGAAAGTAGATCCTTCCTTACTCGTCGTCTTGCTGCACGCATCTTGCAGTGAAGAGGATCACAAAATCTCACGCTAGTCGATCGTAATCGCATGTAGAAAAAAAAAACTATAACACACAAAAACGAAGGGCGCAGAAATGTGGGTTGGATGCAGTAGAAGTTGGGGGAGGGGCAGTGGTGTTTCTACACGCTGACGCGACAGCCATACGTACGGAAACACACGCAAGCGCGGTCGGCGAACGATGGGCATCGCGCTCAACGGACACGGTGTCCGAACGTAGGTTCTTGGGTAGGCGAAAAACACACACGCACACACTAGAACACATGCGTGCCCGCACTACGGTCATGTACGCACTACACAGGTTGGTTCATGTGACGACGATCGATGGGGGATCGCGAAACGTGAGCGAAGCAAAAGAACGGGGTCGCCGCTCGAAGCGTTTCGTTTCAGAGGTTCAGTTCGAAAGCGACGGCCATATTGTTGTTGGCCTGTGAGGAACTAGGGTCCGCGTCCGGTTTGTACGCTGATGAGTTGAGCTCGAGGCCTGAGGGCGCTTCCACGGAGTCGTTCGCCTTCTCTGCGTCGACTTTCACCTCTCGCTTCCCGCCGTCCTCCTTCGTCGCCTGTCCTCCTTGAAGCTGCTGCTGCTTCTGCTTCCAGTCCTCCACGCACAGTTCGATTGCACTCAGATCGCCACAGGTGACCGCCTCTAGGCTGCGATGTCGTAATGGTGGATCTCTGCCGCCTCCTCGATGATGTTGCCCTGGCACTGGCCGTCCCTGTCCAGAATGTCCTAGTGGCCAGAACAGAGAGGAACGCGCGCGGGGGAAATGTGACTCGTTCCCATCTGCTTGGGCTTTTTGGCACTTTTTTTTTTGTTGTGCGTTCGGAATTTTTTTTTTCACTCTCTATACAGGGCATGCGCTTTGCGTTCAAACAAATAGTAACGCGCAAGGCACTAGGAACAGAAAGCAAAAGGCCGGTAAAGGCATGTGCAAGACACTTTGAGTTCGACGGAGGATGGTGTTTCTGAGCACGCCTCGATCACTTATGCTTCACTTGCACTCTTTTGCGAGCTTTTTTTTTTATTTTTGAGCATTGAGATTGTTCCATCTGTCTTGAGGTTGTCTAAGATAGTCATCGGGTATTTATAATTCATGCCTGCTGACGTCCATAGTCTGGAACGTCGACTTACGGGGCACGAAAACTGAGAAAGAGCGGTTCCTAGCGCACTGCCGCGTCTGACGAATGTGAACGATGCCACTGACGCCATCCTTCGGTCGAAACGCAAAGAACAGCCCTTCCGAAACAAAGACAAAAGAAATGAGTCAAATAAAAAACGTACGTGCAACCGCATCCTCTTCTGTTCCTCGAGAGAAACAAGGGTAAACGGGAAAGACGGAAGATGGACAGAGAGAAAGAGGCAGCGAGAGAAAGAGACAGAGAGACAGACACAGAGAAAGATGTCACCAGACGAGACAACAAGCGGGTGGCGATCAGCAAAATACGGGCGCGGCCTAGCTTCACGCGAGCTTGTTGGCGGACAGTGAGCCCGCGGCTGCTTTGGCACTCTAATGCTTTTAACACCTGAAACGGCGCAACGCTGTCCTGTGGCTGACGTCGCGACGTTCGTTTTATGCTCATCTGCTGAGGAAAGTTGGCAACAATTGTGTATCGCATTCAGAACAGAGCCTGTTCCCGTGAACTCCAACTGGCGCATGAATATGCCTTTTATCTTTAGTATTATACTCTCCCAATCTTATGCTCTATAATCATATCTCCGTGCGGTCCTTCGGCTAACTACATGGACTTATCTGCCGAACTCAGTATGCCAGCCTTGTTCTCAGAGACCTGAATACAAGCTCCCTGGAGAGGTAACGGAACCATAGGCGACCGGGACGACGGTCTTTGCTGAGTCATGGGCGGAGCTCGGTGAGGATAGGTGCGTTTGGAAGCGCTATGCACGACCCCTGTTTGTAATCAGTCGGACAGCTTTACTCCTTTTCGGGGGTTAAAAGGTACACGCGTGGCAATAAGCGACAGAGGCAGGCAAGAGGCAGGCAGAGACGACGTCGAGGGCCTTACTCAAGCGCACACTGCCGCCGGCGGTGAGCGTCATAGACGCCCAGATGTCGCACCAGACGCCTGAGCGCGGCGCGTCCCAAGGCTCCTGCGGGACACGTACCTGGGACAGCGACGCTCCCTTGGCGTTACGCGTGAGCCGCGAGGGCGACGGGCCGTCGGCGGCCGCCCCCGGGCAGCGCAGCGGCAACGTCGCGTACGGCGCCGGGTACTGCGGGATGGCCGAGCCCAGCAGCGGCCGGCACGAGCCGGGCCCCCGCTCGCCGTCGGCGTGCCGAGGCGTCCGCGGGGCGCCCAGCCGCTGCTCCACGTCCACGTAGCGCTGGCTCTGTGGACGCCCGAGGCTTGCGGCCCCACTCACGTACGTGCCGGACTTGACTGGCTTCAGCGGGGGCACTGCGGCGCGCCCCGGACGAGCGAGCAGACGACGAACATACATGAAGCTCCGACAGTTCCTCCTCGAAGGCCCTGGTATAGACTCTCAAAACGGTGCAAATGACAAGGAACAGAGACACGAAGCGGACCCACGCGGAGTTCTGTCTTTTTCCTCGCCTTTTGCGCTGCTTTGTAACCATGAACAAGCCGCGTGTCTGCCCCTGTGAGATTCAGGCAGCCCAAGACAGCTGGCGTACAGTGGCGGTCACCTTTACTGTGAACGCGTGAGCGCGCGCACTTTTCGATGCTCCCGCGGTACTCTATCGCCATATTCAGGAAACAATCGCCGGCATCAAGAATGACCACATAGGAGATGACGCGGTACTACAACAGACGACGCAGGGGCGTCTCTGTGACGTGGTAAACGCTGAAGACACGCGCACGTGGCATGAGAAGGGTTAAAGAAAGCAGCGCGAAAAAAAACAAGGACGAACAGAAGTGGACAGGACAGGGCGCTGACTGAACAACAGTAGATTCAAGGTAGAACTGAAGAAGGCGAAGGAAATTGTCGCTGCTCACACCCGAGCTGTTCTGGAAACGCACTTCACCCGACTGTTGGATCACGTCGCGCACCGCTGCGTATAGACCACCGTGCGGAACGGAATAAAACAAGTCTTCAACGTCAATTGTAAAGCCAGTCGTAGCGTCTGAACTGCCTTTGAATCGCTGTAACACCTCTGACGAGTTCCTTACCAGAAAAGGGTCATCTAAAGGTAGGCCATTCAAGTGGCGTTGTAGGTAGGCACCAACTTCAGCCTGCCACGTACCTTTTTCCGAGATGAAGGTCCTCAGAGGGCAGTCAGGCTTATGGGTTTTGCCAGTGAAGAAGACTTCCAAGAAGCAGTCTCGGGCCTTTTCTGCCGATGATCTTATTCTATCGAGATGGAAACTTGTCAGTAGCTTCAAAGCCAAAGTTTTCTGTCTGCTAGGGCGGAATTGAACCTCCTTGAAATTCTTTTCGAGCGCTACCTCAGCCTTCTCCTTGTACAAGTGGTCAGGGAGGATGACAAATCCGCCTGACAAATCCGGTGAAGTGCGTTTCCAGAACAGCTCGGGTGTGAGCAGCGACAATTTCCTTCGCCTTCTTCAGTTCTACCTTGAATCTACTGTTGTTCAGTCAGCGCCCTGTCCTGTCCACTTCTGTTCGTCCTTGTTTTTTTCGCGCTGCATTCTTTTACCATGTTCACTGACCAACAAGCCCATACAGCCGCTTTAGTTCATGAGAAGGGTTACCCGTGCTCACGGTATCGGTGATTACCACTACACCCTCCGAAACGTCCTGACAAAAGATTGTTTCTAAAGAACTCTTATTCTCTAAAACAAGTGAAACACACTGCACTACGTGCGGGGGCAGCTGAGAGAACTTCAGACAGCAAAGAAAAAAATGTGACAAAAAAGTGCCTAGCTCGGCCTGTTGGCACCTGGCGCCTGAAAGTGAGTACCATCGCGAACATTGACTCAGCGCTGTTTCCATGTCTCACTGGCTCTGTACCGTATTTTCGCCAATATTGACTTTTTTTATTTAACTCTAAGCTGACTCCTTTTTATTAAACTGGTAAGAATTAACATGCTCTGCCAGTTTTAAAGGGGCAATCACTGTTTTGGTGGCTTGCATCTCAATTGGAGAGAAAGGCGTAAAGTTTTGGACGACGTTGCGAGGCAGCTTGATATTTTCGGACACAGCTTTCTTATATCTAAAATCATTCAGCAAAAGACGAGAGACATACGGAAACAAAAGTATACAAAAGAGCTTGACAACAACTGAACAACCTTGTGGCCTTAATGTTCAAGGGCAGCAAAAAGGAAGCACGGTTATTTTAATTTAAAATTAATTCCTTCGAGGCTCAGCTGTCTCTGGAAGTTAGACCGTGTTATTTCTTTCCTACAACAGCGCTCGAATGACGAGTAGATCTCGTTTTGCGTCGCTCCGAGTGAGTCACGCCAGTGCACGGCGCATGCGCGCGCCCACTCACCGATGATGTTCTTGTACTTCCGCCTCTCGTGGCTCACGAAGAGGCAGGCCCCGGCAATGACGAGCACGATGATGGTAAGCGACGCGGCTGCCGGTGCCACCACCGACAGCCGGAAGTAGACCGGAAGTTCGCGGCTCTGGCTTCCGTGCGGGGCAGGCATGGATGCGTCCGAAAGCGCTGCAAAACACGAAGCCGCAGTCTGTCGCAAAAAGCCAGACCAACTGTTCTCTTGAGTCCTTTCTCTCATCTCTCGTCAACTTTATGCTCGCGAAATTATCTCAGACGAACGCCGCTGTGAGCTCTGGTACGATACGAAGGGAAGCCGTTTCTCGAAAGTTTCTGCAACATTACACAACCTTGCATTTTCCTGCTAATCCGCAGCAAGATCGTAACTTTCCAGATAATACAATTACATCGTAATTTTGTAGCTCGCTCCGCGGACGGAAACGTCTATGTGGTCCGCCCCCGCAGCTTCAGTGGCGCAAGCCCTTCCACACACGACTGGGAGTTCACCGTAAAAGAACACCTGAATGTCGCTTCCACTGGCGCTATAACCAGTCGTTTACATAAAGTGATGTCCATGAGTGCACAGAAAAAAATTCACACGGGCACCTAATTCCATTATGTATTGGCAATGCGACAGCATTGCCAACTTGATGCCTTCACCGGAAAAGACGTCCCTTCCGGTGTGGTGCCATCACTACCCTCCAATCGATGTGAATGCTCTGTTTTGGTGAGGTCACTTCCCTGCAACCAAACAGCGAATTTAGCTTCAGACGACACATTAGCTTCTCTATGAGGCTCCAAATGCCATCTCATTAAAATGAAAGCGCTCGCGTCGCCAGGTAAGCGGCTTCCCGCGGAACTGCGTTCCTCGACACAGGATGCGCTAGAGAGCTGTGGCTCACCTCCGCCTTCCGTGAGCACGGTGATGGTCTCGCTGGGGGCGCTGGTGGAGCCCTCTCCCGCCGCCTGCAGGTAGATCTGGTAGCGGGTGGCCTCTCGCAGGCCGGACAGCGTGTACTTGGAGTTGTCCGCCTGCGGCACGGTGAGCTCGCGCCACGGGCCGCTCTCCTCCCGGTACGACATGATGTAGTCTGCGCGCCACGTGACGGTTCAGATGATATAACGCGCCACAGTGAATGAATCGTGTTCTACGCTGGGAAGCCAGGATCATTACGTGTATTGGTCAAATATTCAGTGGAAACCCCCAAGGTGGAGTAGATTTGTAATAAGCGAGTAATTACTCACTGACACCCACCCAAGCGGAGCCATACGGCTACAAAGGAAAGCTGTACAGCTTTCTTAGAAACTTCGTAGTTAAAGAAAAGTTCGTCCTAGTCCGGGGTTTAAACCCGGCACCACCGGTAGTTTCATCGGAGCAGTCGCTCTACCAATTGAGCTAACCGGGACGACAAGCTTATGGTAAGGCGAGAGCGGATTGGTCAACAGCTCGAAGTGGGAAAGGTGTTGGTACAGCAGCGGAGTGGAAGCAAAAAAATTGGCTGGCGGTTTAGCATCGCTTAAGCACGAAATATTTGGCGAAAGAAAGTTTTTTGGAGGTGGACACCACCGCCACGTATGTACGTAAAAGCGCGAGTGAGGTGTCCACTGACCCAGGGAGCCAGTTATGCGCGTCTTCAACTTTTTCGTCGTCAATGCCAATTTGCCCAATGTACGCCGGCGGCGTGTGTTCCAGTGCCGCGTTTCTGCCACAGTGTCGTCACCGTCAACACGCATTGCTCTAGAGCTGTGCTTCTGCCGCAGCGTTGTCGACGCCAACGCATGCAGCCCACATCTCTCCGTCACTACTGCCACATAACCCAAAGCGCGAGTATCAGTTTGATTGTAGTATTAATTGATGAAGACGACAATAAGCAATGCGCAGCGTGATGTTTCAGTTTAACATGAGGCGTGATCGCCTGCGGCGACAGATAGCATATATAGTGCTCTCGTGCAGTGGCCAGCGAAGCTGTTCTGTTCGTGTCGCCGAGGGTTCGAATCCCAGTCGCGGCAATTATTTTATTTATTTATGGTTGGCTAAAGGTCACAAACCGGTGTGCCGATTTGAGCTCGTGATGTGGTGCTTTCGCACTAAAATTTACGCAAAAGAGCCCTTAAATAATGAAGTATAAACAATAGAACAATATCGTTTCTAGTCGCGTGCCGGTGAGAGCCCGCCGTATACGTGCATATCCCGGCTGCGACAGCCGCAGTTTGCTGAAGGCGTACCGCAGAGACACTTGCCTACTGATAATTTTGTGCACCATTCAAACTTAATCCGGAGCACTCCTCTACTGCGTGCTTCAGCGCTAGAGAGCTAAGATCATCGATTATGCGAAAAAAAAATAACGAAAGCAAATAAAAAGTGGTATAATCAGACCATTTACCGAGAGCAAAAAAAAAAATGAGTATACAACTGAAAATGTAAACACAAGCTAGAACAAAACATATTAAATGGCCATTTAGAAATGGCTTTTGATGCCATTATTGAATTTTCTGCCTTGTGCGATATTATGCTAGTTAGGCACTGACAAATTTCCTGTGCTAGGTGCAAGACTGCTCGATTTTCCACGATAACTAGCCGCGGGAGAGCACCATAGAATATTCCAGCGTTTGGAGGTCTACACACTAATATTCGCGTTTTCTACTTCGTTCCTGCTCTATAAAACACACTGGTTAACTATGCTGCTCATAGAACTCAGTATATATTGAAACAGCTGCGTCACCGCGCGGTGGAGGAGGCACTGCGCCGCACTGTGACCAAATCGGTACTGACGGGTGACTGGTGGTCCCGGAGGCTGCTGCCAATGGACGACGATGAAGAAGCGGTCGTGGGACTCGAGCCATAGTCGCGGTGGCAGTGGTGGCTCTGCATTGAGAAACACGGCCTGAATAGCACGAAACCCAATCTTCCCTTGGCAACAGCCACTGCTCCTCCCTCCCCCCTTCCCATAGAAACGTGGACCGAAATTTCAACAAGTAGCTTGCGATAATTGTCGTCTTTTTTGCAGCGTGAATGCGACCATTCCGATCAGTTCTCTCATAGGCCTGTACGAACTGTTGCCATGCTGCTTTAGGTTCGTGAGGCTGCTTTCTCATTTGTGACAATGTCGCTGACATTATTTATAATGAGCTCGCACAACGATGCAAAATCGCATTTATTTTTAAGTGAAATACAGTTTCTGGGCTTGCCATTTTTAAAGATAAAATCAATCAATCATCAGCAAACGTTCTCTCCTGAACCGTGTAACACGCTCGTCCGCACTCTCTCGTAGTAGGAGAAGCGATGCGGCAAGCAGTCGCGTACCGGAGTCCGCGGTCCTGGCGAAGACCTCCTGGGAGTCCGGGCCGGAGCCGGCCGCGTTGTACGCCTTGACCACGATGCTGTACTCGGTGGCCCTCTTGAGGCCCGACAAGAGGTGCTCCTCCTCGGGCTGGTCGGTGACAAGCGTCGACTGGTAGCTGTACGGCTCCTCCGAGCCGCGACTGCGGTAGCCGATGTAGTAGCCCAACAGGTGGCCGTTCCACTGTTCCTTGGGCGGCGCCTGGTGAGAGGGGCGAAAGGCGTACAGCTGCCGTTGAAAGCCACCTGCTCTTTCGCCTTCCCTATTCCACCACTACTTCCTTCCTAGGAGATATTGCCGCCCTCTTTTTGATACTCCCCAAGTCCATTGTAGCTTCTGCCTTGGAAACAAAAGAATCCAACCTCTAGCACATGCGCCTTGGCCATACTACGAAACCCTTGCATCGTTTTGCGTTGGCGGTGGAGAGCGTTCATGATATATATATTATAGGACAGCGTTTGTCCTCTGTTCTTCCTTCTCTGGTCCGTCGTCTTTTGCGCTGTTTTATTGTGAACCCATACCAACTAGGCCAACTGAACGTTTTGCTGAATATGTATATTACTGTGTCATTTCTCAGGCTGGACGAGGTAAGCCGCGTCACCAATCACTCGGAAGATTCTTATTTGGAGACACGCAGCCAACACTGTCAGGGCAGGATTTCACTGTTGTTTGTTCTGAATGATATCTCGCATAACTCAGTTACTTATGCCACAAATGACCCTGCGTACCTTCCACTTAATGCGAAGCAGGGTTGGTCCTCTGGATTCCGCAGCGACATCAGTTGGAGCGCCGCTTGGTTCTGAAATAAAAAAAAACCTGTGAAGAGCACTGCTTTTGGGCACTCTAATCTACCAACTGTAGCCACTACGCGAAAGCTGCTTAGACGAAACAGCCGCACGTTGCTTGGGACTTATTTACTTCATAAAATTGGAGAAGATGCCATTAGCTTTCCCTGCTTTCGTAAGAAAGTTGGGAAGTTTCTAGGTAGCTATAAGTGACGCACCTTCTTCTTTGGTCTGGAACTTCTGGCTCTCCGACGGAGATCCCCTTCCGACGGTGTTCTCAGCCAGCACTCGAACGATGTACGACGTGCCGGGCTGCAGCTCTCGCAGAAGAGTCGACGTCTGCGGAGCCACCACGATGGCCTCTTCCAACCGGTGCGCTGCCCCTGCGCAGTTCAGACACCGGAACGGGCACGCATCAGGCGGATGGGGCTGCCTCGGAAGTTGCCAACAACTTCCGCTTCAGTAAAATTCGCTCTAAACCGGAGCTGTTCTCACCGTGGTCCTTCCAGTATTGCACGATGTACTTGGACACGGGACTGTTGCCGCTGTACGGGGCGTTCCACCTGACGCTGGAGGAACGGCTCCACGTCTGTTCGACTTTGACGTCGAACGGTGCTGCCGGCACCTCTGCAGGCAAATAAAGAATCAATCAATCAATCAATCAATCAACCAATCAATCAGTCGGTCAGTGGTATAGCTCACCGAGGACGACCAGCTTGATGCTGCGCCTGTCCGAGCCGAAGCCGTTCTTGGCGAGGCAGCTGAAGAGGCCATTGTCCGACCGTTCGGCGCCCTGCACGTGCAGCTCGGAAGCCGTGCCCCGTTCGGTCACGCTCTCGAACACCTGCAGTCTGGCAGACGAGGGCGGAAGCGCGCGCCTTCAGGCTCCTTGCACCGCCTCCAACGGCTTTGTCGCTCGCCCATTTACTTATGCAGGGCACAGAATTTGTATTGCCATTTATAGTCGTATCCTGCTCACTCACACAACCCAGCGTCGCCCGCGAGGAGCTCGATGCTAGTCGTATTCGAGTTTCGAGCTTTTTGTTAAGTGTGAAAGTGAGCTAAAGATAAGTCTCATTACTTCGCAAATAGTGCCAGAAATCGACTCTATATCAACACACCCGTCACCAGAAACAGCTAGAAGGTGCGTTGATATGAAGAAAATAAAATGATTAAAGGCACCCCAAACAGAAACGCGGAAGAGCAAAAACTTCCTTTTTAATACCGTCCAGCCTCTTTAGAATCTCTTTAGAAACCACATCAAGTGGCAGGTAGAGATGCCTAGTGCCCGCGTCGGCCTAACCCATACTCTGGGATAACTTCTTCTCCGTCTGTCGCAAATGTAAAACTATAGCTGATGTGGCCTTTGAGGCCCTTCAAGTTTTGTATTGCGCCTGCGAACAGTTATCAGTTGCAGTGTCTAGCAGCAGCAGCAGCAGTAGTTGTATCGCATAATACCTGGGCGAGTCCAGCGGGAGCGGGTCCTCGTTGCGGTGCCAGGTGACGCCCATGGGGCTGTCCCCGAGCGCCTCGCAGCGCAGGATGGCCGTGTCGCCGCGCCGCACGCTCTCCACGCTGAACTTCTGCTCGAAGCGGGCAGGAACTGCGCATGCGCGACCGGGAACAAACACGCGCTGGAATATCAACACGTGCGCGAACGAACAAGACGACATCTCGCGTCACGTGACAAAGCACAAAGCCTAAGGGTCAACGCAGAAACGACAAGCGCTAACTTTGCACCCTCTTGTTGGTTCGTGCTTTATCTTTCTGCTCTGCAAATGATTACGCAGGCACATCACCAACTGGCCCACCACTTCCACCTTAGGAAGATGTTGGCGAGCAAGTCACTCAACTCTCTCTGTGTGCATTCCTGTACGAACGCGGAGTCTGCTTGAGCGCCAAAGCTGTGTATACAAGTAAAAAAGAATTGGTGTAAGCACTGACATGTACCCTGGCACTTGCGCGAAGTGGGTTACGTGGTAACTCGTCTTGACAAAGAAAATGTTCCGTCCAAGTTTCTTAGTCTACATCCCCGCTCGTCCCGTCGTGGCACTGTTGCATTGCACACTTATTACCAGCAGCAATAAAGATGTGTAGATCGTAAGCAACAGACAGAAATCCGTACTTTCTCAATCGAAAGGAAACGAATTCGCAGATGAATCAGAAAGTTCGCATTTCTTTCTAAACGTAGAGTTACGTAAAGTTACCGACCAAATGGGCAAACCTGCCTCGGAGCAAGATGCGCGCCTTTAAAGGAGCACAGACACCAAATTTTTGGTTGCCTGTTTGTTTCATTCGGATGATGCATTAGAAATTATTATACATCGAGAATCCCGTGGTATTCACGTACGACTGCTAGATAATTAATTTATAGTTTAATTTCTCATTGATGCTGTCTCGGTCTCGTTTCCATCAGCTGATCGGTGTCTCCGACGTGTAATGAGTGTTTAGGTTCCCTGGGGGATAAAAGAAACCGCAGTATAACCGCTGATACGTCATTTGCTGTCATTGCAGTTCTTGAAGCAGGCTGGCTTTAGCATTGCAGTGACTCAATACTAAGTATCAGCGATTATACTTCAGTTTTTTATGTCTAATGTCTAAAACATCATTTGAAAAAAGAAAACACGCAACTAAAATATGGCGTCTATAGTCCTTTGAAGTGGTCGTCTCTGTTGCCATACTAACAGGCTGCTCGCAAGAAGCTATTGTTACGAAAGCGCGTGTACCCTAGCAACTAACGGCCTCCACAACGTCACCGCCAGGCGGACCCCAACTCTGGACCTTTGCGACGCGCCGAGAGGAAACGCAGCACAATGGAGACCTACTGGAAGGAGCTGCCAGTTTCTTTCAAATCTGTTTCCCCCTCCCCTCCACAGATCTCGCCCCAGCAGCACGCCAGACTGCGTGCCCTGATTGACCCGTCGCCCTCGGCAACAACAGCCATAGAGG
This sequence comes from Amblyomma americanum, assembly GCF_052857255.1. Classification (NCBI taxonomy): domain Eukaryota; kingdom Metazoa; phylum Arthropoda; class Arachnida; order Ixodida; family Ixodidae; genus Amblyomma; species Amblyomma americanum. The sequence continues at coordinate 7,149,091 of NC_135503.1, read as the reverse complement.
GGGGTGGGGGGGGGTGGGGGCACCGCAGCAGTTCCTTGACGCGGGCGCGCGCGGAGCTGATTGGACGCTTCCTGCCCGCCTGAATAATCGGGATACGTTCGGGGTTCACCGGCTCAAACAGGAAGCAACTCCAGGGAGGCCTCTGCATTGCACTATAGAGCGCGCCCTGCATACCGTGGTGCGATATCTACATTTTAGCTTTTTTTTATGATTGCCGCTTCTCTTTTGAGAACGCCTCTAGGAAAGAGCGCCGGGAGGAATAGCAGAGGACGCCACCATTCCTCGCCTGTTTTTGTTACCGCGATTCTGCATTTCTCCCTGTTTTTTTTTTTCACACAATACAGATAAACGTTTTGACTAGTACAATTCTTGCAGTGAACAGCGCAGTGACTGTGGACAAAAGGAAGCGGGCAGTGACAAGCGCTGTATTTTTCTCCTTCGTCACATGTGCTGTTCACGGGATAAGTTACCCATTAAATCAACTTGTAGCTGAGTTTGTGCTTGCATTCATCTTTTTTTTTTAGTCCTTGTGTGCGTATGTGCGTTGCTGTCTCCAAGTAACGCAACCCTACCCGAGTCCTACCCGAGTCCAGCATGAGCAAGCCTGTGTGTGACATTTCAATGAGTGAGAGTTTGACCTTAGGTCGGATGCTTTTAACTCCACCTGTTCCTTCCAACTTCAACGAACGCACATCAGGGATCCCCATTGCGTGAGAACACCCGCACTTACAGTGATTCACTGCAGTGATTAGTGATTTGAGAAAGTCGTGCAACAAAGAGATACTAAAGGTGATACCTCGATTTTTTTTTTCACTTCTATTTCTATCTTTCTTGCGTCGTTTTGAAAAATAAAGTCGATGGTTGACTAAAGAGCGGACCAGTTGTTATTATTGTAATAATGCTTTTTTTAAGGTACAGAAAATCTTCACACAGGCAACAAAACACGATCGGTGAGCGTGAAAGCACATATGAGGACTGTGAGAACGTGCGCACACATACATACACCAGGGACAGACTTGGTCACAAGGACAAAGGCAATTTAATTTTTCTCACACACTCACACAAACATGCGCGATCATTTACGGGAAGCAAACTTTGAGAGGAGGGGAAGAGGAGAGGTTTGGAGTGAAAAATGGGTTCGGGATGGTGAATGGGCCACCTGCAAAAAGAGCAATAAGAGTCACAGCAATTACTACGAAGCGAAATGCAAAGTTATTACAGATATTATGTGGTGATTTCAAACACTGTTTACTCGGCGCCAACCAAGTCCAGTTTTCTTAGACGTCACATTTAACTGCGGGGCAACTGCGGAATTTTGTACGATACTGTTATGAACATATTGATGAGAATGGTCTAACCTTCCAATGCGTACCAAAATATCAGATTTAAAGTTTGTCCTGCTCTCGCAGAGTCCTGCGCTCGGCTCCGTAGAAAACTAATGTGGTTTGTTTTTTATAATAAAAGCAGAGGAATACAAGCGTATACCAAGGCTGATGTGCGGATATATTCATTGTTATGGTGAAATCTCACGATATGCGAAAAAATACGTTCATAAGCAACTTTCCGCTGAAAAATGCGCTTGTCCAGCATTTTTGGGTGAGAAGCAGGGCCACGAAGTCTTGCTCGATAGGTTATAAAACGACTTGCACAGACGGCAAAAGTGCTTATGCAAGAAGTAACACTTGCAATTACAGCAGAGTTAGAGTTTGAACAAGTAACAAAAAAAACCCCTAGCGGTTAAAGTATTCATCCTTTGCTTATCGTAGTTGGTTAACGTACACTCAGCAATCACTAGTGGAAGGAATATGTTACACATACAAGCGGTGGCTGTTTCTCACTGCCACTATTTCCCCGTCTGGGCGAAGAATGAGAATACCTATCGACTCTTGCGCCAGGTGTTTTGTAAAATCACCCAAGAACAGATGTAAGCGAGAGTGGTGTGGTTCGCCCGCAATAATGGCGACCAAAGGGTTGTCCCTCCTTCCGGACAAAGTGACATTTTGTGTAGACTGCACAGTGTCGGTGACCTCCAATGAAAAGACAGTGCTAATACAGAAAGTAGTTCTCTCTTTCTCGATGTACCTTACATGCAGATAAGGCCGGCTGATAGAGCGCTGAATAATCGGTTAAAAGTTTATATTCGAGGAGTGGAGGTTTAATCAGTGAAACCGCCGATAAAAAGATCTAAGCGACGTTTAGGCTTCCGCATCTGTTTTTTACGTTGCAGAAGTGCAGCAGATGCACTTCTCAAGATCACCGCTTACAGAAATACAGAGCGCTCGAATCACCCTGTGAAGATACTCAGCTCAAGTACGGAAATTACCTTCGCGAGTGTACTGCCCCGGATTGCCAGAAGAGCGACTGCGCTCGATCTGCGACGAAGGCAACGCCGTAACGTTTTTGAGGACGCAGCGAACGTAACGAGCCACTTGCCACAGCCGGGCCTCTTTTAACTGCGCTCCGAATCGAACGTGGTCGCGAACAAAAAGTGCCCCCCTCTCGTCCCTCTTTTACCACTCTCCCTCCAACCCGTCCCCGGCACATAGCGATTGTAGAGGACCGTGACCATAAACGACGAGAAGACGCATCATCCCCGGCTTCTCGATGGCCGCAGTAGCGCGCGTGCGCGTGCCGGCTTGATCGTCCCAAAGATTTTGCTTGCTTCTTTTTCTTTGAATTATGGTTGGGGGGAGAGGTTGGGTAAGGGCGCAGAGAAGCGGGCGAGGGGTCGCCGTCTTTGATCAGCATTTTCTGGCTCGCGTCGTTCCCGGCAGAGCTCAAGAAAAGAGGATCGACCGCGGTCCTAACTTTGTCGCCTCCTCCCCGCACACTGGCGCCGTCGCCCCAACCTTTCTTATTTCGCTCTCGCCCTCTTTCGAGACGCTCAGTTTGCTGTTTTGGTTACTGCAGCACGGCGCACTTAAATTACGTTTGCGCCTCTGCACACGAAAGGCGACGTGCCCTGCGTACGGGTGGAAAGATTTCGGATAAACGAACACGCTGCTCGGGAAGAGCCTGAAGGCAGGACCGCGTGTGGTGGATTCGCTGCAGTGTCGCTTCCTTGCCCGTGGCAGTTCTCGCTGTGAAACCGGGCAGCCGCCGTACTGCGCACGCTAACAGGATGCCTAACGAATGTGTAAACTGCAACGACGACCAGCGTACCCGGCAAGGGGTTGAAGCTGCAGGTAAACTTGTTCAAATTCTGCACTCGAGCGACAGTTTTTTTTTTTTCCCTTTCGTTTTCTCAATAGAAATCGTTCACTGACTTCACTGCTCCATGCTGTTCGCAAGCAAAAAGCGAGATTTCAACAAGAAAAAGTACTATAACACATCCCGCACCTCGAGGCGACAGCAGTGTCGGCATAGAGGAACGATTCTTTCTCTTCGATTCTGTCCTATCCTTATCATACCCATCGCCTACTGGTGGGTTCTGACGCCAGCAGGGCTGTGCTCTGACCAATGACCAAAGCTGAGCAGGGCCTGACTGCATTAAGGGGGAAAAGTAGAAGGGTTTCATTATCATGGATCAGAGGGTCGTATTCTGTAATGTTTTATGTCGTTTTACTTTCTGTTATCTGCCATTGGCCGCACTACTGCCCGTGACTTAGGCCAAAGCGGATTAAACCAATGACAGAGTATAAAAACAAAGGAAAACTGAACAAGCCATTACAGAATACGGCCGCTGACTATGCCGTTCCAATTCGACGTCTCGCTCGGACCGTGCCCGAAGCCCCATGCAACTATAATAGCCGGGACTTTCCTTGGTCATGACGTTGATGATCGAGCCACATCTGGCGACTTTTGGCGAGCTAAGTCCTTTAATCGCCTTGGCTTCAGATAATTTGTGATCCCTAGAAACATACGCTTGATGTAAAGCACCAAGTCGTCGACATTTTGAGCGTACCATTTCGAAGGCGAGGAAAACGCGAGGCCTCTGGAATTTTATTTTCAACTGCCTCGTCTGAATTCCAACTTTCTTCTAGTGAGCGGGCCCAGCGTCGTTAGCGTCGTCGTGCAGCTTGACCCGTCGCTGCAGCGTAACACCGCGATCGTTCTTTGCAGGACTTTCCGCGGCGTATACATAATAAGAGCGGACACGTGAGCCCATATTATAGGCGGGTGGCTTCTCCACGGAGCGTGCTTACGCCGTTAGCAGCCGAGATGGGCGTCTCTCGCAGAGGCCATTATTCCCGAAGGCCCGAGAATGTCAAGACGCGAGCGAAGAAGAAGACGACGAAGGAATAAGGGGCGAGAAAGAAAAAAAAAAACGAAGCGATAAGGAAGGGAGCGAAAATCGATGCTCTTGATCGCCACGCGGACGGCCCCGTGCTCTGGAGAGCGTCCGCTCGACGCAGGGTGGGGCCACAGCAGCCATCCGTCGACAGAGGCTGCGTTGCGTGCAACGACGGGTATGCAAAGCGGCCCGCATCTTCCGGCGGGGAGGGGAATCAAGCGTCCGCTCTCAGGGGGCCTACACTTTTCTATGTTAAATTTACTTCTCGCGTTTGAAGTAGCGGTTAAAATTACAGGTTGCTTTGCCTTGCAGAAAAGATCAAGTCCACCCGGTAAACACGTGTGAAAAGCGCCGCGTTTAGGGGGTATATACAAAAATGCTTTCGACAGAGCGGTTCGCAATGTCTGGTCCATGCATCTTGCGAAAATATTTCAAGCGTAGCCTAAGGAATCCCCTGAAGCTCCCCTCCATCTAAGCTGTTGTTTCTTTGTGTTCCTTGTTTCTGTGTAACTTTCCCCATATTTTCGTCATTGATACAGCTTTCCAGAAGGTGAGGAATAAACCGACATGGATATGAGCAGGCCTTATGCAGACTGAACCTGCCGAAAGCGTTATTTCTTCTACGACATTTTTTTTTTTTTGAAAGTGACCGCGGAAGATTGAGGGCCCACAGAAGGAGCCACACACGGCTTATGCGAAGCTGGACTGCCGTACGTCATCATTCGTGAGCGGTTTCGCGCCGACTTTCCTCCAACGAGGTTAGACGTGCTCCGCACTAATTTCTTTAATACGAACTAGTGGCAATAATCCATATTCAGCGATATAAGAGAAAGAAGCCAAGCTAACGCAGCAGAAGCAAAGAATTGAAAAGATACAAGATGAATGCAGCAGCAGCGTTTCACTGCCTCTTGGAATATAGATTTTCCACACAACGACCTTGCAGTAGGCACGCAGCTGCAGTCGGTACTCGGCGGTCATGCTGCTATTTGTGCCCACCCAATGTAGTAGTAAGCGCGTATCTTGCTCGTATACACCGGCAGCCTTCAGCACGAAAGGCGGAGGAAGTGTGGGAATGACCGGCTTATAAAGGCCACGCAGATAAATGAAGCAGGCAATCCTTTCCTTTCACTGGGCAGCTATCAAGGCTGCTGGATCAGTGCCAGAGATCCGACAACGCGGAGCACCGGTGGACGAACACAGCCGTAATCGACGATAAGAGGCACGAAAAATGGGGCAGGCAGGAGTTGAGCCCTGGGACGTCCTTCGATAAGCGCAGTCGCATTGTGGGGAGTGCCGTAAACAGCGCCTCGGACAGACAGACTGAAGTGAATGCAACGTAAACGGGCGATCGAGCGTGGGGATGCAGAGAAGCGCACAAAATCGTTGGGGTATCTCGTCTTCATTGTTAAATTTCTCAAGAGTGGTTCCACGTGAAGGGTCCATTTTCTGCTGGGCGTATAATTTTTTTTTTTTCAGTGCGAGTGTTTCAATGAAGAGAAAAAAGTGAGGGGAGTGATACTTGACGTACTACTTAGGAATGCCATCTTTTTTTTCTTTTAATGAAGCGAACAGGTATAAACATGGAAGCGCTGACAGAAGCAATGTAACGAATAAGTTTGGTCTCCGTTTCGATGCAGTTGTAGGCATCATAAACTTGGACGAACGCTGTACTAGCACCGTTCCCACTTCGAGTTGTTGATCAACTCAGCCTCGCCCTACCACGTGCTACGTAGTTTAGTATAGAGCGGCTGCCCCGGATAGGCGGTGGTCCCGGGTTCGATCCCCAGACCAGGGCGAATCTTTCTTCAACAACGGAATTTATTTCTTTTGAAGCCGTACACACGCGCTTGAATGGATGCTATTGAGTAATTACTTCCTTATAACAAACTTAAGTCTGGCAAAAATGTGCTTTCAGTTGGGCGACCGAAGATAAAACAAGCAAATGCCGAGTGTAACCTTCACGTGCGCCGAACTCGCGCGGTTGTCATCTGTTGCACAGTGTTTAGGTTTGCTCGTTTACTTTGCATACAAGTAAATTGGTCATTCCCTTCTTCCTCTCGTACTTCATGTTTACAAAGTAGTTCTGTCAAATTAAAACGGTAAACTTCCCCGCAAAACAAAGCGAAGGAAGAGTGAAGACATGAGACGTGCAGACTTACAACTAACCTCTATTTCAAGACACTTGGAGCGCATTTCAATAATACCGCACACTTAGCCTTCAACTGTCTACCTTCGCAACGTCTTCGTTTCGTCATTTAGCACAGTGTCCCGAGTAACCACGTCTCATCAACTGGCGTGCGATTTTAAATTTTGGCAAGATACGCAATGAACCGATACAACACCGGACTTTGGTTTTAACACGTTTGCCATGCAAATATAGGACTTCGTTAGAATCTGCGGGCTTTTCCCGCGAGCGCGGCTTACCTGCTTGCTCCTGATATAATTATAGTTACGAATGTTCGCCCTCGGAGCTCCTAATCTGCGCTATGTGTCGTCGGCCTTCGCATTTCTCGTCGTATTTCGCAGAACACTTGAGACACCAGCGAAGCCGGAAAGAGCGAGGAACGCAGCCGCCTCTGAGCCGGTGCATTGCTCGGGAGCAGAGCGTAACACAAAGAGTGAGCGCTGTCCTCGCACGGCGTCTCTGCACCGAGAGTCAGTGGCCGCCCGCCGCGACCGCGCTTCTCAGAAGTTCGGCTCAGGGAGGGCCTCTTGGATTCGAGCCAGAGACGCCGTCGTGTAAAGCGCGCGAACGTCTTCGGGATGCCCTCTCTCGCTACTTCTGTGCTCTCGACGCGTCACGTAGCTAGCACGACGTATGCCCTCCTCCTCAGCAGCAGTTCTTCACCGGGCAGCGCACGCTGCATGCTTGAGTCGAGAGCCCGGCGCCGGCGTATACGTGTGAGTGAAAAGCCGAGAGCCGGACAGAGAGATGCCGGTGCTTTCGCAAGCCTTTTTTTTTTTTTTTGTCGGCGTAAGGTCCGAGGCCATTTCGTGTTGCAGACGCACCGAGTAACCGCGTCGCCTGTTTGGCGGGCAGAGTGACGCGCGGTTTCGGTCGTTTCTTTTTCTAGCGGTGAAAAGAGTTGCACGCCGCGTCAGCCCTGCTTGCCAAAGCACGCCCTGCGCTCTGTGGCGTACCCACTGTGCGGCGCATTTCCGCATTGCTTCTGTTTGAACCGCAGGGTTTGGAACGCCGGCGACCTGTGGCTGCGTGCCTACGAATACGTTTTTGTGGCGCTATAGACTTACAGAAAGCTTTCACTTTTAGTATTTCATGTCAATTTCCGTTCATGAGCACTGCTAGCGCAACCGTAAAATAGAAGTCTAGAGCTTTCTTTTTGAAAAATTAAGAGGCCTACATCGCCCGATCCGCCGCGGTGGCTCAGTGGTTAGGCGCTCGGCTACTGATCCGGAGCTCCCGGGTTCGAACCCGACCGCGGCAGCTGCGTTTTTATGGAGGAAAAACGCTAAGGCACCCGAGTGCTGCGCGATGTCAGTGCACGTTAAAGACCCCCAGGTGGTCGAAATTATTCCGGAGCCCTCCACTACGGCACCTATTCTTCCTTTCTTTCACTCCCTCCTTTATCCCTTCCCTTACGGCGCGGTTCAGGTGTCCAAAGATATACGAGACAGATACTGCGCCATTTCCTTTCCCCAAAAACCAATTATTATTACTATTATTATTATTATTATTACATCGCCCGCTGAAACAACCTGAAAGGCTCGCACTTCCAGCCGACGTCAGCGCGCTTCGTCTTGTTTACGGTGCTGCCACCATACAGTGCCTCAGTGGAGCCATAGCAATATCATGACAACAGCTATTTATATACTCTGTCTACTGCTCCCGATTGCCTGAGGCTGTGGCATTCCTATCTTTGGCTGTCCCGTTTAGGTATGTGCACGGGCACTGGCCAATCATCTGCCGTTCTCACGAGTGAAAAATTGTGTGCAAAGCGGACTTGAGTTTGTGTGCAAAGCGGCGCCTGTCCCAAGTTTGACGCCGCTGCACGTTTTTGTTAACACGGAGCATAAACAGCGCAGAGTGATTATATAAAAAAAGGACGCATTAGTGAAGCACGCCGTCATTAGCTTTGTTCCTGATGTGCGCGCAGTCAGTGACTAAAGACGCAGCTATTCGGAAGTATCCTACGACGCATTAGTGTTCACAACTAAGAAAAAAGCAGCTTTCACTGCTTCTGCTCTCTGGAACATCATACAGAGCATTACACAAAGCCCCTGAAGCAGAACGCACGGCGAAACTGTCCCTACTGCCTATCAAGTGCGACACATAAGGATAAGTAACTTCAAGTTTCGAACTTAGGTTGTGCAAAGCTCACATTGTATGCCCACTGTGGCTTAAGAGAGCTTCGCGGTAACTTCTGCGGTGTAGTTAGACGCATATCGCGCTTGCGTAAGCTATTTGCCGGGCTCTGGCTTTCGAAAGGATTCGCTCCCGCAGTCAGGTTTAAGTTTTGCAATATTTCTATGGGCCGCTGCCTTCGGTTCTATTTCTTTTCTTGCTTGCGCGACGCTCAGCGAAAATGCTCCCGGCGTAAGTTTGCTTTCGTAACATGGTGTTAGGGCGGAGAGAACGGCGCAGCTCCGCACGGAACTGTTATCGGGAGTGCGCAGTGCACATGCCTGGTCCGGGGGTTCTGCCTACCATTTCTATCTCTCTTTTTTTTTTTTTTTTGAGGTCCGGCTACGAAGAGAAGCGACGGTACAATATTCGCTTTTTACCCGGGATGCACTCTTCGGACGTGCATGGTGCCGTCTGGCACATTCCACGAAAACAGAAAATCCATCGCGCCTTTCCAAGAGCTTTCAGTGTTACTCGTACATTTTGGATTTTCGACAAGATTTGCTTCGCAAAGCTTCCCCGTCAGCAAAATATCTCCACAACCGTAGCTGTTTCAAGCACGATGCACTACATAGCTCCTATTTAGAAGTTTTTTTTATACGCTCGTGTGAAAAGGAGCACGCCAACTCTGCCTTGGGCAGATATAATTTTCAGCTGATTTTTTGGAATTCACCGGATTTCCATGTATTTCGGTGGATTCTACTGAGTTCTTCTCTATTACACTGATTTACTTCAGTTTCCCGGTTGAAGCCTTTGAGTTAAAAAGAGCATAATTGGAAGAAAGCATGTCTCGCTTTTATCGGTCCCGTGCGAGCGCTCTTTCACGCCCCTTACAAAACCTTCTTTAGACAGGCTATAAACTGTCCATAGACTTCTGTTTATAAAGTCTATAGACTCTCATCTATTCCATAGACTTCTGTCTATAAAGTCTATAGACTCTCATAGATGAATACCTAGAGAACAGTTTATACGCAATACAAATCCTATAGACAGTTTATAGAGAATCTATATAGATATATGGAAATACACTTTTAGTTGACTTTTGTCTATAGACAGTCTATAGACTATAAATATACGAATAGAAATATGTATAGGAAGGCTATAGAGTCCATAAGGAGTTTATGGACTGTCTGCAGACCATTCTTATAAGGGTGACCACCGCTGACATACGGCCCTTCGATCGACGCCTGCCAGAACACGACGCAGCAGAGACGCACGCGAAAAGAGCACTCACCGTGGAGTGACAGGGTGAGCGTCCCCTCGAGGTCCTGTCCGAGTCCGTTGGAGGCGACGCAGCGGTACCTGCCGGCGTCTTCCTTGCGCACCTCGCGGATGACTAGGGTCCCGTTAACCAGCAGCGACACCCTGGCGCCACCGAGCGGCACGGGACGCAGCTCCAACTCGTCAGACACTGCGTGTACCGCGGTGGGAGAAAAAAAAGAGACGTCTCAGGGACCGAAGTGTGGCAAATATAATATAAGCTGGACGGAGAAGCGCGTCATGGGCGCAACAGGCTACTAAAATTCTACGCCAATCAAGAGGCTCCTAGAACCCAGATCCAAACAAGCTGTACAACTGATGTCCATGGCAGTGATTTTACTTTTAGCGTGAGGTTGAGGGCTCGGGCCAGACGAAAAAGCTCTTTCATGGCAGCTCGAAAAGTGTCTAAGGGCCCATACAAGGCAGCAGTGGTTACAAATATCCTGGCAACGTAAGTTCCCTCACCTAAAAGAAGAGCTATCAAACAAGATACATGATACATTTGCCTTTATTATCAATCGCTATCAGAGGAACGCATATGACAAAAATTGGAGATATATGAGAAGATAATGCACGATGTTGCGATAAGCTCCTGCAAGCCTTTAAAACACCTGATTGTGTGTATCATATACACATCAATGTCGGCATCGGGTTACATGACAAAAAGTGTACATACGCAATTAGATGGTGATACAAAAGCAATTGCTCGAGTACCACGGTAAAACACAGGTGTTGTACGTCGGTAGTTTCCCAGCTTTAAAAAATTGATCTCTGGCTTCAAGACAGATCTTCTTTCCATATTCATTTAGCAGAAATGAAATTAGGTATTTTAGTGACTAAAAGACAGTCAGTACGCCTGTGTGGTACAATCGCTCGCCGCGGTGGCTCAGTGGCTCTGGCTTTCGACCGCTGATCTCAAGGTCGCAGGTTCGATCCAAACCGCAACAGCCGTATTTCGATTGAGGAGAAATACAGAAAAGCCCGTGTGCCACGTGATGTCAGCGCACGTTAAAAAAAAAAAAAAACAGGTGGTCTACATTAATCCGGAGCCCTCCGCTACGGCGTCTCCCATAGCCTGAGTCACTCGGGACGTTCAAACCCGACAAATCCACGATGCAGTCCTGTATGGTACAAGCCACGTACTATGACTGCGATTATGAGGTTTACTTTACTGTTCCTTTCATCCTGTGGAGCTCTTATAAATGTCTCCAGATTATCATTAGATAAAACGGAAGTATGTACTAAGCGAAATTCTAAATGATTTTTCATTTTTTATTATGTATTTGACGAACATTTCTTTTGCAAGGTGGAAGCATAATATACTAGTGATATACCGAATGGCTTTGTCGGCGGTGGTGGTAGTGTTTTTTTATTAAAATAATAGTAAAAAGGAAGGAAAAGATTTTTGCTAGCCCCGGCATCTGCCATCGATACTGATGCACCTGAGCTGGGGCAGCGGAAATAAAGGATAGCAAGCAGAATGGAGAAATGAAATGAAAGAGGTGAGGGGACAGGAAGAGAGGATAGCGGACTTTCTTGTGCAGAAATGCAATTACGTTCATATTTGCAACTGTTGTTGAGCCCGAAACGACTGAGCAGTAGTTTAAATGTGAGGTAAATGCTGCATGGTAAATCTGCACTTTTTCTTTTTTCAGAGAAGCAATAACGACGACAAGCTGGTGCACGCACAGCTGATTTACGTAATGAGTCAGTACGATGTGTCCATGTCATATCAGCCGAAAATGTCACGCCAAGGGTCTTATGTTTGTTAACAACTTTAATAGCAACGTTACCGAGTGCTGATTCTTTACAGCAGCGTGCCCGTTTTTTAGGATTAAATAATATGACTAGATTTGTTTGCATTGATTCTAAAGTCATTACAGTTGTGCCACTCACACAGCTTTGTCAGCTTAGTATCCGCTTTTGTAACCACTTACTGTATATCACGACGAGAAACAAACACGCTAGCATCATCGGCATATAACACACAACAAATATTAGTTCAAGCTGAACAGTATCGCTGACATAGGCGTAAAAAGAAACATTTAAAACAGACTGCCTTACGGCACACCGGAGCAAATGTTTCGAAGAGTGAAATTTTTCTCCCGACGCCGACTCACGCTTCCGATCTTAAGTAAGGTCGTAACAGAGCTGGAGCTATGCCACGTGCGCCATAGAACTCAGCTTAGTTTACAAATTGTGATGTTCATAAAGCCGAAGGCCTTACTGTAAGTGATAAAAATAGTGTAAGGTTGCGGCTTTCAACATGTTTGATATTAAGTCATTTCTGAGTTACCACTGCTGGTATATTTTCTCAACGGAAACCATATGCTGGTAGTCGTGTGTTAAATTGTTTTCAAAACAATTTTTCTACGCACACTAATTATATCTTATCTATACTCCGTTTCATACATCATGTGCAACGCTGTCAAAGCTAGCGTTCTTGTTTGCGCTGCCTGCATCCGCGACCAAAAAGTAGTGCGCTCCTTGTGGTGAGCGAAACATCGTAAATGATTTACCTGCAGGCTTACTATATATGACACATTTGTCATCAGCTTGATTCAATGCACTCTTATTGCTGACGACACGCTGTCGCTTCCTCGTGCCATAGACCACTCGGGCACAGAACAAGCGCGGAGTAACACGCCCTTCCCTTTATTTTCCCGTGCGGACTACTTTCACAGCGTTGCACCTGATGTATGAAACGGAGTATAGGAATTTCGAAATACGGGTAATATACACTTAGGCCAGTCTATATTACCAGTTTTTTTTTAATCTTGTCCTCCTCCTTGCTTGAGCAAACGGCGTCGGTAACAAGTTCCGAAACTATACAATATATTGCACCCAACAAAATCAGTTTTAAATCCTCGCACACCAAACTAGCCATGACAGGTGCCGGCGTTTGCCACGTTTCCAAACTTTCGAGCTGACGACGTGCGTCCGGCTCGCGACAATACATCCCCTGGGAAATCTCTTCGGGGCAACCCCGGTGCTGGGTTTGGCTGTCGCCAGACGCGGGCGCGACGGTGTGCTGTGCGATATGCTGCTCGCCTGTCACGGAGGGGGGGACGTGCGCCTCGGCGGCTTCACCGTGGCTGTGTGGCGCGGCCGTAGAGTGCTTTCGATTTGGAGCCCCGGCGTCTGGCGTGGCTTTCAACTGCACTCCTGGGATGAGGGAGGAGGAGGCGGCTGCGTTGCGCCCGGAAACTGATTTATCGCCGCCTGTTTCCGCGCACCCTGTTTCCCAGCGGGTTCGGGCCCGAGGAGCGATATACGCGGTGGCGCTTGTAATGCGCCCTTTGGTTTTTACCTTTTTGTAATGTTTAAAGGCAGCAGCAGCGCTGGAGATAACGGTTGCCAGAGCACGAACGCAGATTGCGCGCTGTGCCACGACGTATGAAGGCACATAGAGTCGACATGAAAATGGGGGCAAGGACCTGAATGCGGGAAGTCAAGGGTAGCGATTCGCAGTTTTCATAGCTCTGTGAAGCCCCCGCCCCCGTGAGTACTGAAAATCGGTGCTCTTAAAAAAAAAAAGACACATATTTACAGAACCGAAACGAGAATTCACGAGAGAGACGGCCACAAACAGTGTACTACGGCTCTGAGCGTTACAAAGGGGTCGAATGGAATGGCGCTAGATAGCATAAAAAATGCTTAAAGTCATATCATTACGATTCCACCAAGAAAGAAGGCAAAAAAGAAAGGCAGACAAACAGGAAGAATTTCCGGCTGTAGAACGAGGTTCTATAGGTATGCATGAACATGCGGGCCGTGAAGTCCATGCTGGCAGACTAATCTCTCGACAGATGAACAGGTTTGGGCTAGGGTTGGTGATTAATTACAGAAAGTAAACGATAGTGCACGAAATGAAAATACGGCGAAAGACAACAGGACACATGACCAGCGTTGGTCCGGAGTTCTCTAGTCTTCCGTCCTTTTTCTTTTCCATGCGCTATGACTTTCTATCATTCGCTCATATTCTTCCGAAGGCCCTTAACTGAAGAAATGGAATGGTACGACTACTGCTATATTTGGGATAGAACTATTTTTCTTGCTGACCCACTGCAGCGATGTGGCTATGAGCTGTTATCATTGGTTATTACCAATTTAATATACAAGCAATCAGGCCAAGTCAGTAACCCGTGTATAATAAGAGCTATCAGCCCTCAAAGTTATCGCCTCCATTAGTCGCCACGTGTGGTCGTTTGACAGAACGAAACCGCCACAAATAATGTGTTAAGCACATCGCATGCAAGATGCGTCTCGCAGAAGCAATAAGCGTAATGCGGATTCTCGCTGCCATAAGCCTAATGATGCGAGTGCCACTCCCGGCAGCACAGAGCAGTAATATGGCAACATTAAAACAAGATGGAAAAGCGAAGGTTTCCTTGCCTCTGGGTCTCCGAATGCAGCCGTAATCGATACGAAGCGCAAAATTTTTTGACGCGCTGTACCAACCTCGCATTCAAGAAATTAACCTCGTCGTGTAAACGACTCGAGCGCACTTACCGAACGCGCGCTAATGGAGCCCTAATGAACGAGAGGCGGCCGCTTGTTTGTCGCGACTTTCGCCTCTGTTTCCCGCCTCTTGCGCTGAGGGCGGTGCGACGCACCAGCGATGCCCGCATAACCCATTCACCTAATGGAAAGCACCACCCGCCACGCGGCGGCTGTTGTGTACGACGTCGCCGGACTCCTGTACATATCGCTGGTCAGTCGGCGTACAAGTTGCATGCAGCGCGTTGAAAGCTGGAGCTGAGGTCTCAGCATTAATTGCGAGCTTTAACCACTGAACGACTGTGGTTCAAACTACCGCGTTCCCTTCAGCCTGGGTTTCAATTTTCGTGTTTGTTCCGGAGGAAAGAAACCAACAACAACAAAAAAGAACTGAACTTTTCTTTCTGGCGGTTGGGGGGCGGGGGTAGCAACATAGCTGACCCCCCCCCCCTCCCCCCCCCCCCCCCCCCGCACACACACACACACAGTGCAGGCACCCACTCCGAGGACCACCTGGACCGCGTGACGACCAGTCACGCGATCCAGGCAACATCACGTGACATGCGATCTTGCCCGCCTAATGAATACTCTCACCGGACAGAAGGTGGACGTGGAAGGTTTTGATTACGACATATTACGACGCCAACGATAACGCGGTTTACCCTGCAGGTTATAATAAGACGAATATGGTGTCGCATGCAGTCGTGCAAGAATACATGCGTGCAATTTTCAGCGCGCTGCATTGAATTAAGACGTGCGTATTAGTAGCAGTATTCAGGGCGAAGCAAATGTGCACCTATGTGGCTGACAGAGAGAGGTTGAGCGAGGGCGAGCTCTTTAGTGCACAGCAGCAGGGAGCTGGGCCAGTTCCTTTGTTTTGCTATGCATAGCGCCACAGCGGAAGCTGCGTCTCGGAGCGTCCGTGCGCATAACAATACGCCTGTGAGCCCCCGCCGGGGCTTATCGACGATCAGAGTAGCGGAAGCGGGCGCTCATTACCATGCGAAGCCGTGCCTGTACTTGCGCAGCCCTCACTTGTTCACCGCTCGGCGCATGCGCGGCAAGTAGAGGAACATAGGAAGGCCGTAGCTTTCTCTTCCCACGAGGCTTGCCATTCGAACTATCCGTGCCTTCATTTATTTATTTTCTTCTTCCGACGCTTCCCGAATGGGTCGTCGAACCGCACTGCCGTCGTAGACTGCGTGGCACAGTCCTCCGGGACACGGAGACGCAATTGTTGTGGCTCTCTGTGCCATTCGGGTTTGGGATGTTTTCCAAGACGAGCGTGTATGCAGACAAGCGGGACATCCGTTCTCCTTGACTCAGTGCGGGGCAGGTTTGCGCTGACGTACTTCAGTTGTTTATACAGTCTTACCTCGCTGTAACCAAACGGTTTATAACGTAATAGTGGATATAACGAAGGAATGAAGATTACCCTTGGAAGCTCGGTCAATACGGGCTATAACGAAGCTACGGCTATAACGAAGTAATCGCCGGGCCCCTTCAACTTCGATATAACGATCTCAACTGTATTTATATTTTGAGCTTTTTTTGGCGCAACTCACGCTCCGTTAGGGGTGTTTGCTGGCATCCATAATAATAAAAGATGGCAAGTTCTGCGTGGAAATGACGAAGCCTCTTGTTGCGTATATTTAAAACAGTTCCACATGCTCGAAATAAAGCTTACACATTTTAATCAGCTATCTTTAGTCCATCTCTTTACAAGTTGTGGTTCATCAGCCATGAAAGCAATGTGCCGCACCAATGGCGCAGTAGCACGTGTCGGCTAACCTTGCCACAAGGCATGACCCTGTGACGAAGGTGCGGGGAGATTCTGCTAAAAGCCTGCACTGTGGCAGTCAACTGTTGTTGATGGGTGCTTTCGGCCATCAATACAACAAGAAAAGAAGCCGACGGAAAATTGCCCAGCCGGTAGTACGTGCGTGCACGTAAAATCGATTGCTAATGCTTGCACGCACATCGCAACCCAAATATTCTGCGCGCAATGCGAATTTATTGAGCGTGCGAACATTAGAAAACACTACGCGGGAAAACGTTGCGAAACGATCCATGCGGATAAAGCGAAATCAATTTACCCTACGCCGAGAATAAGCGCTTGTGCTTAAGCTCATGCTACCGTGCATTCGGCTTCACGCCTGACAGCTGATCGGTCGTTGCGCTAGCGGTGCTGGTGGTTACCCGTCACGGACGATGAAGCGAGAGAAGTTTTCACGACTTTCTGTTCTGCCTGCACAGCTGAAACAGAGCATAACGGAAGAGTCTTGCCGCAGAATTACGATCGTTATTATCGATCCGCGTACTATGCGCTTTATTTTCCTTCATTGTGCCGCACCGTCAAACGAACGTGCACGTCGGTTGACCGCGAGGGCCTCTTTTGCTGCCTGTATACCGCGGGGCAATAAATCCCGACCTCCTCTTTCGTCCCTAGGACCGACCCATCTTGCCAGCAAGCCAGACGCTGTTGCCAAAAACCGCGGGCGCAGACAAAAGGAGCCGTAAATTTCCCACGGTGCGAAGACACGGCGCGAATGACGAGTTGGCTGCTGCGCTGGCAGTCTTGGAAGGCGCCAAGACAAACAAGCAGCAGACAGCACGCGGGAACTCGTTCGCGGACAGTCGCTTTCCACGGTCTGTCAGGTACGCCATGCATGTTCGGCCTGGATTCACACTTTTGGCAGTTCTCGTGTGGGTGACGGAGGAGTCGCCCACCTTGTGGCACAGTTGCCAGAGAAGCTGTGCCAAAGAGAATAAGGAGGTTGGCACTTTTCTGCAGGAGCACGACTCGGCGTGATGACTGAGATCCACTGTTGGCACCCCCGAAGAGTTAACCTTCGTCGCTCGTACAGCGGCGCCGATGGGAGCCGAAATCCAGAGTTTCGCATTGATGCAGCTCTGTTGATACGGACTGGTATTGACACACAGCGTGTCTCACAATTCCAGGAGCAATCCATAGTTATGAAGCCGAAATCAGGTAAAATGGGAGTAACTGCTCCGCTTAGCCCCCGAGGAGAGTAACTGTGGCTGACGTCCCTTTAAAATTAGTCCCCGAGAGAGTAACAGTTCGTCATTTGATCTATTAGCCTAATGGCTGCGGCAACGCACTCACTTACAGAGCTAGAATTAACCCCTGTGACAATTTCACTCCTTTCTGGCTAACAGTACAGGAGAGAGGAAAATGAAGAAGTAGACACAAGAGTCGAGTCCCCGCGCACCCGCCCGCGGCGAGTGCCTCACGCGGGCCCGTCACCGTCGTCTCTCACCTGACTCCTCCCGGGACCAGCGGACGGTGGGCGTCGGGTAGCCGACCGCCAGGCAATCCAAGGACGCCGGCCCGTTGAGCGCCGCTGACGTGTCTCGGGGCCTCGTCACCCACTCGGGAGCAGCTGAGGGCCGGGAAAGAGAGTGAAAGAGCAGAGGAACGCCGCAATTAGCCTCTTTTCTCCCCCCAGCCATGCACGACTTGCCCGAAGGCTTCATAAGCTAGATTCCGCAAGCAGGCTGCCCCGCGGGACTGAGGACGCCATGCAGTGCGATCTCTGATGTGAATAGCGAAGAGAAGAAGGCACACGTGCTATCCTGCCTTCTCCATGCTTTAGATTCAACGTTTTATAACTGCCGGCTACGAGACAGCCTCGCTACCTTATGGAGGAGGCTAGAGGGTGGCAGAATTACGCTCAAAGGCGATTGAAATTGTCTCACAGACGATATAGAATAGGAAGAAAGGAGAAAGATTGTCTATATTTGTTCGTAAAAATTTATCTCCAAAGACTTTGTATTGGTTTTTAATTCGTCATTTTGGCTCATTGCATCAAGGTAAAAAATGTGCTCTTAGCACACGCATTTATTTATTTATTTATTTATTTATTTATTTATTTATTTATTTATCTATTTATTTATTTCATTACCTTCGGGGCCCAGCAGCATTACAGAAGGGAGTGGTTTACATACAAAAGTGGAACATACGTGCATTACACACCAAAGTGTGCCTT
Source organism: Amblyomma americanum (assembly GCF_052857255.1). NCBI lineage: Eukaryota > Metazoa > Arthropoda > Arachnida > Ixodida > Ixodidae > Amblyomma > Amblyomma americanum. Next base: position 7,130,724 of record NC_135503.1, on the reverse strand, counting down.
TTCCGAGGCAAATTTTCCGCCTTCGTTTCTATGTTTCTTTCTTTTTAACATATCGACCGATGCGGAAAATAAAAATGTATGTATACCTCCAAATTCCTCTTTGACGTTTACGGCGTACATACAGATAGGGCGGATTTAACGCGTCGAAGCCCATGCGTGCGCTGTTTCCTCTCCATTCAGCGATCGATTCCACGAACTGGGCACGCACGATCGAGCTGTCCGGCGCCCGATTACGAGACCGGAATGAGGGGCGCATAACGTATGCATGATCGCTTGGGGCGGCGGTGTAACAACGGCGTTCTTCCAAGGTCGCCGACGAATGGGATGGGCGCCCGCGATCGGAGGCGACGGCTTCCTATTGCAGCACGACGGACGTGCTTCGCGAGTTTAGCAGAAGAGCGCGCCGCGATTTAGTATGAAACAATGGTAGCTTGGAAGCCGGGTACAATGTTAACAGGCCCCTGAGGGCTTTTTCCCGCGTTCAAGTGTTTTGAATGCCGGGGAGATAATTCCGTGTTTCGTACTCAGCGGATGTGAACGTCAAAACAAACGGAGCTGAAGCCTAGTTCAACCATTCATTTCGAAGAAGAAAAAAAAACGATTTCTTTCTCGCAGAAGTGTGCTAAGTTGGGCTTGCTGCTCCACAGTCATACTTGAAACAGTGCAAAGAACATGTGCATGTCTTGTGGTACCTGTCTCTCTTATCCCGTTGCGCTGTTTCAGATTTACATTTTTGTGTGTGTGTTTCTTTGCCTGCGTGTGTCAAAGAAGGAAGACGCTTGGAGTTATTAATATTTAGAACCAGAAACGGAATGGGCTACAGGCAAAAAATAATTTAACCACGCACGAGTGCAGTGTATATATTTGTTAGCAAGTAGAGGAAATAAAAAGCGCAACGCGATAGAAAAGGCGTCCCGGAATTGTTCCTTTGTGGCGCGTCGAGTACCGCTGTACTGTTGTATACCTGACGTATGCGAGCACAAACTATCCTCACGCTTCCACTCCGTGCAAAAATTTACATCCTTTACTGCGCGAGAAGCACGTTCGTCGTCGCCCCCAAGATAATATTTCTGACCAAACGTTTGGCGATCGAACGGGCTCACGTCATTCCGTACCTGGGCGCATCTTTTTTTTTTTTTTTCCCTGCTATTTGGGATCGTCCGTCGATACTGGCCTCACGGTCTCTGTTTGCGACGAGGTCTTTCTGCGGAGACAAGTTCAAGGTTTTCGTCGTCGTTCGCTTAATGGCCCGTTCCCAGGTCAATTTCTCTCCACTGCGCTGCCTCGACGCATTTCCGGTTTAGTCATGGGTGGAGGGAGCGATCAAAAAACGCCCGCGTGTCTGCTCGCGCGCACTGACGGGTGTGGTTTATAATGTGCGCCTAATGCGTTCGTCCGTGGGCTTCGAGCAATGCTAATGCGACACGACGATGTTTGCTTGGATAAGATGTACGGGGCGCTACGGCAGTATTTTGGCTAGGATGATATTAGGTACGGTGATAATGTCACCAAAAGTAGCCGTAATTATGTGGAACACGGTCACCGTATATGCAAGCTTGCTAGTTGTTTCACAGTTTACTGGTATCTAAATCAATTCTTAAAGCACGTGCTTATGAAAAAAAAAACAACAAAGAGTTCGAGTATATAAATCCTTGTAATGAGCACTAGCTTTGAGGAATCTACAGGGTCAGAGTTCGTAGTCAGTCCGCCTCAGTGCGCATTCAAGCGTGTAGCATGCCTAGGAGCCGATAAACCGTAGAGCGACGACATGCTAATATTGGCAAGATCAGCAGAATCACGCTGGCGTGCCGGAGCTGATAACGGCGTGTCTGCCAACCCTACAAACATCGTCCAAATCAAGGGGTGTACAAGGAAAGAGGTCCGGGCGGTGGGGTCTATGCCCTTTTGAATTGCGTGGCTAGGCAGATTGAGGACAAACATTTAAGAAAGGACGGATACTCGAGCCTCGTGTTTATCGCGAGCATTTCGCCAGGTATGGGTATGGTATGTAGGGTTTGTTTAACGTCCCAATACTGCACATAGAATGCTTAACGGAGGATCCCGGATTTATTTTAACCACGCGGGGATATTTAACGTGCACTGGCATCGGACAGCACAGGGGCGTTTCTGCACTTCGCCTCCATCGCAGTGCGGCCGCCGCAGCTGGGATTCGAACCGGTGACCCTGAATTCAGTAGCCAAACGCCATAGGTAAGCCAGCCGAGCCGTTCTCCCAGCGCTGTATCACACTAACCAGCCCAAACAGCCCCCGATTCGGACTCATTATTATTATTTCTTGCGCGCGCTGAACAGCTAGTATGCACCTAATGTGTTTTTGAAGCGTCGATTTTTGTCGACAGTGTTGTCACTCTCCCGAACAGCAAGTGCAGGGAACAAGCATTAGTAAGGAACGATTTGAAGCCGCGATTCATCACAATTTGTGGCCGCGCAGTGAATATACAAGACGGTTCAATCTCATTGCATAAGTTCTAATGTGTGATGGGGGGGATTGCTGAACTGACGTTCGGTAGGCTTTAACACAACCACATTCAAAACAACCGAGACTGTAAATAGAGTACGCACTACGTGCGCTCGAGGCGCCGGATTGTCGCACACGCCAGATATAGAAGCCAGCCAGGAAGCGAGCTTTCTGATAGCTCCGCTGGGGCACAAAAGCGCGCCAGGTGCATTGGTGTCCCTCTTGAGGCGTTTAGCAAAGAAAAAGCAAAAGAAAATACAAAGGGAAGGAGGAGGTCTGCGGCACATTTCGCAGTCGTGCAGAGGCAGGAAGAGAAGAGGGGAATGCCACGTATATATACTGTATACATTAAAATGACGGGATGGAAAGTAAACAAAAATAAAACGCTTTTCGGGGTGGTTGGCAGAGAAAGGCCCCCAGAAGACATGAGAGAGGTGTAACCTTGTTGTACGCGAGGGTGTGGTTCTGCCGACTCTTTTACTCGTGGCTCAATCGTTTCCGCGGTCCTACAGCCATGCGAGCACGTGCCAGGATAGCGGGAAGCTCCTCCTCTCCCCTCAAGTCGTGACGTGCGCCGCCCCTCTCTGTTTTTGTTGTTTGTTGAAGGAAGCGCGCGAGAATGCATGAAGAAAAGGGCGCCTGGCGGAAGTACGGCGGTGGGGCTACTCGAATCGCGTTCGGTGGCTGCACTCGTGAAACCTTTGTGTGCTCTGTTCGTTATTTTATTTGGAGACTCTCCTGGCCTCCTTCAAAGCTGCATCCATGACAAAGGGAATGGAATTGGTTGCAGACCTTTAATCTCCACTTCATGTGTCACGATCATCTGCTACAAGTCCTCTCGGTTACCAGTAACAACTTTCATTAACCTTTCACTGTGAGTCTCGGTACAAGAGAGCTACTGGAAAAAGACTGAGATCCGCTGAGGAAGGTAGGCGTTTCGAGCTGTAATCTGGTGTGCTGACTCGCATATGCTATACGTTAGGGCTCTGAAGTTGAAACAAGATACCGTATGGCACAAGATGTCGTCATCCGCGTCGTAAGCCATAATTCCAGAGAGTGTAAGCTTGCAAATTCAGTTCACCATTCATGGTTTAGTAAATTCGCTTAAACTAGTGCACTTACGTCCGTTTTAAGCTGGCCCTCCAGTAGAGCTGTACTGCACTGCAGGAGAACAAAGGAGCGATACGCAGCAAGGACATCGCCTCCGCGGGACGATTGTATATCGTCTGTCCTGTGAGCGAACTCCGGCGGGAAAAACACCAGGCGTGTGCAAGTCTAGTGAACTCAACAGAGCTCTGCTTGTGGGCTGTTGAGACCTCTGACATTTTTACACATTAGGACCCTGCTCTCGCTTTCCAAATCTTTCCAAATAAACGCCTCACACGTGAGATGAAGTCAGAGGTTTGACGGAAACCCGCCCGGTCGGGATGAAACACGACAAAAAATAAAAGGCACCGACCAAAAGAAAGAGTAAACGTCATTTCATCTTTCTTTTGGTCGGTGCCTTTTATTTTTCGTCCCGTGAGATGAGCAAAACATGATTCTCAAGAAGTCTCCCTCGTGTCGGTGCCGATATGCAGGGAAACCTTCGCAATTTGCCGTTTGCGACTCCTGCAGTAGGCCCGAAGGCGCCCTTATAAAAATACAAGGAAAATAAAACGCAGCCATACGGAGGTGGCAGCCTCTCCTTTCATCCAGGCACGCGGCTCGGAATTTATTCATGAGCGAGCGTCGGTGCGCTGCGTCGAAGCGCCCCCCGGTGATGGTTGCGGACATGCAGCGAGCGCGAGCTCGGTACGCTCTTTATTTACGTCGATATATGGAAGAGGCGAGTGGCTGGTGCCAGGCTTCGGAGGCAGAGTAGGGGCACATGACTACGAGGATGACAACGGAAAGGCATTCCGCGTGCTACTCTTCGCGTGCTACTATTCTGCTCCTCCTCCCCCTCGCCGGCCTGTCTTTCTTCAGGGACCGTCGCCGTAAGATTCAGCTAGACGAGAGCGCCCACTTCCTCCTCCGTCGGTCGAATTTGATTTGCAAATGCATTGAAGAACGAACGGGACGACATCTGCGACTTGCCGGTACTGTTTCTCTCTCTGTGAGGAACGCAGCCTTGATTTGAAACACGCGCCTCTGCGCCCCCCTCTGTCTCTCTCGGATTTGCGTGCTTGTGTCTGCTTCATATTGGGGTGAGTATTCGTGGCGCAAGGCGTCTACGCTGTGAAATAATATAGCCGTCCAGATGTCGACAGAACCGGGTATAGGTTGCACCGTTGCGCTTCCCGCGTGCGGGTCACGAATAGCGGAGCTGCTTCTTACTATGCACGTGGGAAGCAGATGCCAGCCGGGTGCAGAAGATAAAAACAAAGCAGATAAAAGCGCTGCCATTTATTTCGGAAAGGGATATCTCTCTCAAGCGTTAGCAACTGTCTGGCAATGCGTCTGGCACTGAGGGCAAGTAACAAACTTCTGTGCTAACGCCCGAAACTGATCTACGCTGACGCACGTACGGAACTAAAATTTGTGTGAAAGGCTAACTGAACAAAAGTTCAATGCTCCAGTGCAGCGTTGAAGAGTGTTTTTGTGGATCTCAAATTCAGTGCATAGCAAATGACGATGGGAACTCCTTCTTTCTATTGCTCATATTATAACCCACAGGATAACAGTATGCTGAACAGAAAATAACAGCTTTCTTAACTGAAGCAGAAAAATGAGTCCTAACCGCAAGGGCATGTCCGCTACCTTTGGTTACGCCAGCGCACCAGAAAAGCGTTCTGAGATGCATCCGCCTTAGAAGCGCTATGTTTGCGCTAATTTCAGCGTGGGCCCAAGCAGGCGGCCTGCAGAACCTTGACGCTTTGCTTCTGCTTAGTCTGTGGTTTAAAAAAAAGCATCGCCCTACTCACTGCTGGGATCAAGTGCTCCGCAAAGGGGAGGCCAGATAGGTTTTGTTGACCGGGTCCTAGCGCAACGCCCATTGGGAGGATCTTGCATCAGCAGAAGAGAAAACACCCGAGAGCACCGTGGAGGATGATTGATGCGCTTCCCATGACGTCAACGCACGCCCCGATCATAACAAACGGATGTTTCCCCCGCGCCCGGTCAGTTAATGCCGGAAGCTTGGCGTCTCTCTTTCGAGGGGGCACACTGATGTGCGCTGCACGTCGCTTCTGTTCCGCGTGTTACTGTGATGAACGACACAAGAAATATGAAGAGACGAGGAAACAAAAAGAGGTGGCGATCTTCGTATGCTCGAGCTTATTTGCGAAACTAGCTAGAGTTTCCTTGCTCGAAAACCAACGAGCAAGTATCTTTTCGGATCCTTCTGATAAACGCGTAGATTTAAATCAGGCACATTTTTTTCTTTCTTGCCTTCCTTTCCTTTCATTCGAAGCGACTAGCTTACTGTCTTGCTCAAAAATTCGCTGGGATATCTATTTATCTTATGTGCTGGAAATGGATGCCTTTACCGAAAGCGAGGTTACATATGGTTACGTTCCTTCCGGTTTGGCTTCTCTCCAGCCAACGGGCGAGTTTTATGATCGACGGCATATTTTTTTTCCCGTTGACGGTTTTGATGGTATCGCATTAATAATTTGGAAAACTCCAGGAGAAAGAGGATTTCGGCTACTGTATACGTAGTTACCTGCTAAGAGATGCAGCTACCTGCTAAGAGACCTCGCAGAGTCTTCGTACAAATGTGAATGAATGAATGAATGAATGAATGAATGAATGAATGAATGAATGAATGAATGAATTACCTTGATCAATATGGGGCTGGAATAAAGCTGTGGTTAAGGGAGTTGACAATAGGGGAAAGGACATAACGGTCTAGAGACTAAATGCCACATTTGGGATAAGGCGCCGGTTTTAGCGCGATTCAATTGCTAAGAGAGTGCGTAAAGATCTGTTTACGTCACTGGCGGGCTCAACGTTTGTTGCGCAGAGATGTAATACATACATAGGGATGCAATACGTAGGACGACGCTGCTTTCCCGCGCTTTGTGTTAGGTTCTAGCTCAGGCCTCATACGACATATATACTGAGCAGCTGAGTACCAGTTCATCATTGTCTCCCTATCACCGCAGCCCCCGCACATCACTTCACAAGGTGCTCCAAAAAACAAAGGCCCCATGCTGCTGCGAATGAGGGCGTGTATTACGTGCAACGGTAGATACAAAGCGATTGGGATATTGGCCCAGATCTGATAAGAGGTCCGTGGCCCTATCTTGTTCTCCACCCGCAAAAAGAAAGGGCGTTATCTGAGCGACGCCGTGCGCGTTGAGTGACAGTCCTGGCGCGCATATCCTTTTAGACGTCCTCGTTTGTTTACCGCTTTGTTGCACAACAGGCCGTGCTCAAGTGTGCTCGCCTCCTCCGGATTTCCGCTTGGACGACCTCGATGCGGGCTTCGGGTGTCGCTCTCCGTAAACGAAGCGACGGCGCATGCGCGTGTACCGAAAAGAAGCAGGGGAGGGGGGTTCGGGTTACGGTTCGGTGACACCGCGGCCGGAGGAGCTGGCATAAGCAGCCGCTCTCTATAGACCCCGACCGATCAAAACCGTGCAGTATTATGGAGGCTAAGCAAGGCTGCAGCTGTAATCGGGAGACGAAATGACGAAGATGTTCAAACGTAAGCCCCGCTATGCTTGAAAGGTGTACACTGGCTCGAGCACCACTAGCTGTCAGGACTGACCGCCGATCAATCACCAGCCATCTCCATGTAGTCTCCAATCGACCTTTCCTCCATGCAAATGGCTTCGCTGTTTTGGCTCCCCTGACACCGACTGGACGAGCTCGCACAAAGCTGTACCCTTTTATACGGCGCGTAGCACTGAGGACGAATCGTGGCGGCCATGAGTGCTCGCTCCGGGAAGCGACGTCTTAACAGGGAGCCCCTTTCATTCGACCTGCAGTCGCCGCTGCCACTGTTGCAAGGTTAGAGCGCTGGGAACACTCAACGATGCACTGCGCTTAATGGGACAGCTTTATACCCGAGTACGCGAGCAGTACGAATGTCTAGGCAGCAGATGTCCGTACGGCATGTGTGACCTCTGTCGGCAGTCAACAACTCGCCGAATTTTGCTCCGTCTTACAACGGGTTGGCAAGGAAGTGAACGAGGCTGCTGAAACCGTCAAATAAGATTGCAGGTTCCAGAAACGTGTTTTAGCTTAGCTGTGACGTTTTGGAGTAGGCGTTCATCGGGTAAACGTACGCCTTCTGCGCACGCGTAGTGGCAGGTGCGCGCCCCACCTCGCTCCATGACTCGCCACTGTGCGTGCGCAGCAGGAATAAGTTAATCCGGCTTACGATTACGCTGTGATACGTCTCCGCCATGTTAAAGCTCTTCATCAGTGCGCACAGTTGGCTGGTACTTTTTGCTGCAATATGGACTACCGCTCCAGCTGGAGTCACAGGCGTGGGCCACTTAGCCCTTATAAAAATTTCTTTAGACAGTGTGCAGACTATCCATAGACACCTGTCTGTAAAGTCTTAGACAAACCCTAGAGAACAGTCTATAGAGAACACAAATCTTGTAGACACTCTACAGACAATCTATAGATTTATGGGCGTACACTTTTAGTAGACTTTTGTATATAGACAGTCTATAGATTATGAAGAGACAAAAAATATCTATAGGAAGGCAATCGAGTCCACAAGAAGTCTATAGACTATCTATAGACCGTTTTTGTAAAGGAGGAACCGCTCTCGCGCGCGGTGTGCTTAGTTAACTCGGCTTTTGAATAAATGACACGAGCTGCATCGCCGGCTATCACTGCGCCTTCACACGCATGAAACTATCAGGTTCTCGATGGCTGTTCAAGCTCGCCGTCCGGAAAGGAAGTGCTTTCCAAAATGCGAGTCGAAAGGGTTCTATTTTTCTCGCACGAAATTTGCTGCGGCAGAAATTTTGCCACTGGAATGTGAAACCTAGGCCAAGAAACGCGAATTAAATTCTACGGTTTGCTTCTATGACCACGTTGGCGATCTGCAGGCTATACTCGAGCAGGCTATCACAATATGTGAAGAACACTTTTGTTGCAAGGCTTCGACGTCTCATTATTGCGCAATTTTCTCGCGCAAGTAGTCAAATCCGACGTTTCCCCAGCACTGGAGTATCGGAGAAGTAAGACATTTTGTTGTAACGAAGGTATGCATAGCACGCTACACTGATTAAAAACTGAGGATAAAGGATACAAAGAAAATCTGGGCAAACGGCAAAAATACAGCTGACAAAAGGTGTGTGCACGAACTGGGAGAGCTTTTCAGAAGTCACCTCGGCACAGCAATCATTTCAACGCTTTCCGAGCCGATTTCGGCGTTCCGCGAGTACAGACCAAACGTAACGCAGCATCCTATTCGTGACCCTAGGTGAATCGAACGAGAGGAATGCATGAAACAAGTTAAAACTGAAAAGAAAAAAAATGGAGAGAGGGTGAGGCATTGAAGAGCAGATGGCGTCAAGCCTCAAAGCGCAACGACCTCTCTCGTGCTTGTTAAGTTAGAGAACAGCTCAAGAAGGCTTGTTTACGGAGCCGACGTTTCCAGTATTAACTCGACCATTAACGACGAAAAAAAGACAGAAATATCTCAGACTCTCCACGTGCATAGCTGTTGCGTGCTTGGCCTCGTTCGGTCCTTTCGAACATGAACACGCGTTTCTTTTCTTGTATTTTCTCTATCTCTCTCTTTCTTTGCTCGGGTGTGCGGGTAAGGGCCGCGCCTGGCGTCTATTGATCGTGAGAGCTGATGCACTCAAGCGCACCTGTCTCTGACATCGCGTGGAAAGCTTTTTTTTTTCGGCTTCACTTTAAAAAGTGAAATATAAAGAAAACGGAGAAGGATACTGGGGGAGGTCGAAACAGGCCCGAAATGGGGAAGACTCTGTGAGAACTTGAGCGCAGAAGAAAATGAAACACGCTTCCGGCTCGCAACGCAAGTCGAAAGGGCAAAGGGCTTTGAACGCCAAAGAAAAGTAAAGGGGGAGAAACAACGCTAAGCGCGGAAATCAATGGCTTTCTTTCCTTTTCACAACTGTTTTCAGCGCCGTTTACTCGTTCCCAAGGAAAGCAGGCTGGCAGAACGACGAGCTTGATTCACGTTTAATTAATGTGACAGTTTTTCACAGGCTGTGTCTCAAAGTGAACTGCAGCACGTGGGGCAGGCTGTTTCGTCTAGATTACTACGTCACTCTGTCTCAAATGTACTTTTCTCCATTTTCCCGCACATCTGGTAACCAGGGGCCAAATCTGCACAACTGACTTAACAGGGCTGCGACACCGACTAATGGTCGTAAGCCTGTCAGCTATGATTTCTAGCAACAACAGTTCAGTCACGATAGGCGCTGTGCAACCACCAACTGTGAATAGATAAAATGTGACCATACGTGCTGTTGCTCCATTAGGAGGCCTATACATCGTTCAACACTCCCCTTCTCCCCAATTGTGACTTCCGCATGCCACGCAATTTAGATAAAAGTGATTGTAATTGCCTGCACCGAATTCGCCTGGACGTTGCGTTCACTAAATCTTATCTTCATATAATTGGTGCATCATGCATCACACTGTGCCCCACATGTGGAGTGCGCGAGGATCTTCCACGCTTGATCTGCCACGGCCAAATCTCAAATAAGCACCTCAAGGCACTGCTAAGTGCTTTAGGACTCCGTCAGGACGGCCCCGTGCACCTGGAGCATGTCCTTGGACCTTGGAGGGATGCGGATTCGGGTGCGCGCGGGACAAAAAGCATTATTAGTTTTCCTTAGAGACACCGGTTTGGTGGACACCCTTTGATAATCATGTGTGTTTGCGAGTGCGTGAGTGTTGAGTATGCTTGATTTCACCCTTTCTTTTTCTCTCTTCCTCTCTATTTAACCCTCACCTGGAGTAGCATGCTAGGCCAACAACCAGGCAGACCTCTCCTGTATTTATTAAAGTCTCTCCTCTCTCTCTTCTCCCGTTCTCACAGAATACAACGGCTGGACGCTAGTGGAACGGCATTTGTTTGTTGTCTGGTAATCAGGTCATGCGCTCGAATGGATTAACACCGCAGCGGTGGCCTAGTGGTTTGAGCATCCGCCTCGCAGGCGGGAAATGCGGGGTTCCGTCCCCAGTTCCGCCGGGTGCCCACCGGTGATACAACGGGTGCAAGCTTTCCCCTGGTCTGGTGCTCGGCTTCTTTGGGTTTAAATGTTTGGGAAATTGGTCTTTCGGCTCACCTTGAGCAGACGAAAAACACCCCGGCGCTCTTTGGCCACAGATGCCCTTGCGCCATAACAATCGCCACCACCATCGAATGGAGTAACGAAAACAGTAATGGGGCAACCGTCGTCAACCTCAGCTTTTCCTGCTCAAATTAGTGAACTGCTTGTGCAGAATAAGCTGCACGTACTCGAATTCTCGTCCGTTGCATTACTCAGCACGAGCGCTCGTGAGAGAACTTTCACCTGGTTCAATGCACAGTTTGCATTTGTGGAGATACCGAGACATGAGAAGGGCGACGCCGTACAGCCGGAGTAATGACCTGCTTATCAACACATGCCGCGCGTCGACTTAAAAAGGTGTACGCTAAACGCACGAATGCATTAATTTCTGGAGAAGATCAATGTTATTTACATGTGTCATTCGAGCAAGTGTACCACTGACCTCATTTGAGCTTCAATTTTACTTCTTTTTGCGCACGGATATTGGTACGTATCGGCGAATCAGGTTTGATACCCGTGCTTCCGCTACCGTTTCAGTACGCCCCACTGTAGCCTTGAACCGTGGCAATTGAAAGAGCACCAACTCAAATAAAACCAAAGAGAAGCTTATTCGCTGTGTGGCAGCAAGCTTGACGAATAAATGCAGCGTTTCGCCGATAGTGAAGAGCTTCGACGCTCAGCTGAAATGTTAGGCCAAACGTATCACGACTCGCAAAGCTGCCATATACAGTGAGCCAGAGGGACACATACGCAAGAGGAGATTGCTGCCGTGAAGCATGCGGTACAGGAGTAGGGACTGCACTCGGCCATACCCAGGTCCGCGTGTGACGTCAGAGGAAAAAAAGAGAGTGAGGGAAGCGCCGCGCCTCGGCGGCGAATCGCGAGTCGTTGATTTCCCCTCGCCAGCCGCCTCTTGCCATTACTGTAGTCGTCTATCTTCCGCGACCGTTTCTTCCGGCCCCGCCGTGGCTCTGTGTACACACACGCGGACGCGGGGGCACGCACAGCCGCGGCGGAAAGAGCAGGCAGCCGAGCCTCCACTGCGGTGCGCGTGTATCGACCCAACGACGCCGCTCCAGACCGTCTCGGAAGAACGCGTCCCGTAGCTCGCCTCCCCTCGTCCCCTTTTCCCGCCCCTCACGTCCCGTGCCTCCTTTCGTGTGCCGGGCAACGCCGGCCAGTTGGTGCTGCGGATGGGGGGCGGAGGAGGCTGCAGCATCCGCCCTTGCTCTTCAGCATCACCGTCTTCTTCCCTCCCCCTCCACTTGCTCCCTGAAAGATGGGATCGACCTCACTGACCCGTTTGCTTTGCCGACTCTCCTCCCCTGCCACGTTGGGTTGGCCTTCTACTCCTCTCTTTTCTTCCCCTCATTCCTCTCCTCCTTCGCCAGCTCGGCTGCTGAGAGTTCCTCAGGGTTCGGCTTTCCAACATGGCGGCAGGAACGCGGAAGGAAGGGAAGGTGCCTGCTTGACTGTACGATCTTGGCAGCTGTGACCGCGAGCCGCTTGGCCTGCGGTTTTTGACCCTGTCGTAAATGCATTCATTCTCTTCCAAGGCTACTGCAGTGGCGGCATTTGTATGGAAGCAAAATGCAGGATCCTTTGCGTAATAAACAAACTAGGAAAAAACCCACAAAAGCTGCCACAGAAGGTACCTTTACAGCTGGTTCCTAACTGTAAAAGGGCTGTTAATTCGATCGCGTTTTTTTTCTAACTCTGTGCTGGTAAAACCTTTCGCTACCAGCGCAGACACGTTTTCCTGCGAATCCTAACTTCTATTTGTCCAGGTAATGCGACCTACTTCTTCCGCTATTTCGCCGGAATGCAGTTTAAGAAGCTGTCCTGTGTCCTCTTGTAAACTCCGAGACATAGCGACGACAACTTAAAAAGCGAGTCAGCCTGAAGCACTCGGTGACATGAGCAGAAAATATGAGCTTTTCCCGCTTGATGTGATATTACTTAAGACAAGCTGGGACGCATAGTCGTCAGTGGTAGCGAGAGTGGAGAGACGCGGCTGCTGACCTAGCGCTTGGCACGCTGTATTCAACGAGAAAAAAAAAAAGAAAGTAACGAAGACAAGAAGAAGAAGAAGAAGAAGAAGAAGGAAGTAAAACAATAAAACACATACTTTTCGCCGGCGCCAGCCCCGTCACGTCGTCTACAATATTCTGCTTAAAACAGCGTGCCTATCTCTTGCTGCGTAAAAGCGTTATCAATTTCTCTCGACTCGAGAGTGAGCTTACTCTTCCGTAAAAGGAAGCACTTCCTTGCGCCAGACAGCTACGACGTATATATCGTGAGATGCTGGGTACCACAATTCGGGAGATTTATTAAAACTTTGTTTTAATGATGTCGGCCACACCATACGTTTGCACTCGGGACGTTGCTTTCACTTTTAAGCTGTAAAGTACGAACAGATGCGCGGAAAAAGCTACAAAATTAAATGGGAGCACTCGGCGCCGGTGCCGAAGTTTAATGGTTCAGGCAGCTGCGAGGTAATTAGGCGTCGCGAAAGGAGCGAAACGTTCTCCCAGACTTCCGCCTTTTTCGTTGCTTTCCGGCTTTCTCGTTATGCCACCGGTCTAGGGTAAGACTTTCGAGACAAGCAAGCAGAGCGACTGCAGCCCCAGTTTGGAAAACTGCGAGGGAGACAGCGTGAAAGCAAAAGTGAGATAGGAACTGCAAGCGGGCGACCACATAAGAAGGTGTGCGTTCCCGGCCAGTCTAGCTGAATTCATTTCCGAGGCGCGCTTTTTCTGCCAGCAGTGTTGGGAACGGGAGCCCCGAGGCCGTGTTCTGGCGAGACTCTTGAGCGCGTGCCGATTTCGGTGCCAACTGCATCTACGCTCCGCGGAGAAGCCGAACTGTTCTTGCAGTGCGTGATGTGCCTGTGCATGCTGAGCTGAAAGATGGCTGCGGGAAGTAATTGCTTTTCCATGCTAATAAAGATTGAAAAGGGCCCAGAGTTTGTTTCCCGCAAACTGAAGTTTTAGCTTCACGGTCTCGACGCCTGACTTTCATTCTGGGTAGCTAATGAGCTGTCTTTGAGCTGTTATTAGTTTCTGTAGCCTTCGTTATAAAGGTGGTAAAATATGAATCCTTTCTATGACCCGTCGCTTCTTAAATGGGCCCTGACACACCTGAGGAGACTACATAGACTGACTTAGTCACTGCACTGTGTTGTCACGAACGTCTGACCTAAAAAATAATTCACTTCTACATTGAAGTTGAAGTTTATTTCTCGCTCTTTGTGGCAAAGGTATCACTTGAAAAGAGAGGGCGCAGGGAAAAAAGCTGCTTGAATGCAGCTTGAGAGGCACCCTACGCCCATATTGCCGAGGCAGCGTATTGCCTCAGTTTTTCACGAGACAGCTATAGGTGAGGCAGTCGAAACAAACACGAAAGTATCAACATGAATTAAACACAGCATTTTAACATTTAGCATCACATCATCCAAGTGTACAAAATAAGCAGAATTTACCCGCGTTATAATCTTACTTACAGTTCAGAGCAAGTTCAAGCTAAACGTCTTCAAAAAGGTACAAAATGGTTTTTAGGCTCTTCACTGCGATATCTCTTAGCGATATGTTGTTACTTTCTATAATGTTCAGGTATTTTGAAAGAATAAAAGACAATAATTGCATATACCATACATGCATCGGAGAACCCACAATCGCGCTTAAAAGCTGGCCAGCCCTTTCCGGCCACTTCTTGAAACTCTCACTCTCCATCGTGTCACGCGCCTGCGTATGTCAGTTACGAGATGGCTATTGGCTACATTTTTTCAAACGTCACGCAGCTACCATGGCCGCGGCCAGTCAGGCGCGTCGCTCCGGTGGGTCAGAAAGCTCCGCCCACCGAGGAATTCCTGCGCAAGTCGGCAGCCGACGGCGCAGCGCCGACTTTTGAGCGTGCAAGAAGGTGACGAGAGGAGGGGCAAAAGCGCGAAGACGCTGAAATTCAAATTTTAACTCAGCTTCTAGAAACTAACTCAGCTGCTAGAAAGCGCATCAAAAATTCTTGCTGCAGGATATTCATGAAGAGGTGTCCTATAACATCCCAAGCATACAGCAACTTCATTGAGAGCCCCTTTCAGAGTCCGTTGAAGGGGCATTGTAGCCAACAACCAGAGGTGGGCAACCTCATGAGGTCGACCTCAACCTCACATCATGAGGTGAGGTTGACGTGAGGTCGGCGACGGCTCGAAATTTTGTGAGTGAGGTCAGCAAATCAGACCTCAACCTCTTGCGTGAGTTTGAGGTTGAGTGAGGTCGCCATTCACTGAGGTCGAAATTTTGAGGTCGAGAGTTTTTGCAGTTGCCGCGTCTTACTCCGACGAGTGCCGCTTCCGAAGCGGTGTTGAAGCGCATCACCGCAGTGTTCATGCAATGGCGCTTGGTGTTCGGTTTCCCCTGTTTGGACAACCGGATGCCACAGTTCCCTCTTAGCTTCTGGTGCTGCGCAGTAATGTCCGTTCAGTCCGAGCCTACAGGAAGACGCACCCCTCTGGTCTTCCCGGAAGGAGTGTTACTGTCACATCACGCCACTCTCCCTATCTCTTGCCCCACTGGCTTAGCACCCGGCTGCCTACCGGTCGGCTCAAACTCCCGGGAGCCGGCAAAGCATGTAACTCACGTTGACCCGCGGTAGCCTTGTTTGATGTCGCAAACAAATAAGTTCAGTCCAACAAGCACGCAACAAATTCGTCGCAGCGCGGATGGCCCCAAGCAAGACTGCTTCGTGTTCATGCTCGTTGCCGGCGCTGACGTCATAGCTCTTGCCTTGCAGTCGAAGAAAGAGGACCCTGGTGTAATACATGACAAGCTGACTTAACAGAAACTGGAGTAGTCGGCACACGTGACAGAATGTGATTGAGGTGGTTCCTAACAAGGACACCTGCTGACTTGATTAAAAAACCACGAAGCCAGAAAAACCTGTATAACACCGCCGAAGCTTTTGATCGCTAACTTCCCTTTTCAAATCTCACACCGATTCTGTACCTTCCTGTTCCGTAATGCAAGCAGATGCAAATATACTTTCACTTTTTTTATCCTTCTGAATAACCTCTCTTTTGGTCTCCGGTTCCTTGTTCCTTCTCGGAAATTCGCTTATTATGCCGAAACACCGCAGCACGAAGTGAACGTACCAGCATAGCGGTGTTGCAGCGGCGAAAAAATGCAAAACTATAATGAATGTATGGTGATGTGGTAGTTAATTGATTTTCTTCTTTTTTTAATAAAGATGTGTGAATGGAACTTATTGCATGCTCGCGTTGTGCTGCTGAGTCGCTGTTTCAAACGTTCTAATATGACGTTTAATGGGGAACACTTGTTCGCTTACATTTTTAGTGTGCGATTTTTGTTTGTATGTTTTTTTTCTCGTATGGGGTCAGTTAGGTTGGCGGCCTACCTTGCAGACGACCAGGCACTACACGTTATCTTTTCTTTGACTATTTTGCTGAGACCCATCGTTCACCTTAAACGGCTTCGCAAAATGCTGGCGCTTTGCTCGCGGGTAAAAAAACGTCGAGGGTGCTGGCGTACCTTTGATTAGTTCAGTTTTGAAGGAAAACAAGTGACTGACTTAAAGCAGCTTGTCTCAGACTGTTTGACGAAATGGTACCCAGAATTCTGTTGAGGCGTATGAGTATTTACAAGGTTTTCTTTCCCCCGGGATGGGGGAGGCTTGGAAAAAGTCTTCGCTGCGGGAAAATTTCAGCGGAGAGCCATGGTGCTCTTGACAGAAAGAGCGGTTCACGCTGCCCACTCTAGGCCAGTTGTTTTGACCCGTGTGATTTTAATAGTTGGCGCTGTGTTCGAAGACGTATACTCTAGACCTTTTTTTCAAAATGCCTCTGGTGCACCGAGTCATTGGAGAATTCCCAGGACTTCGAAACCATTACCATCTCCACCAGGAGGGAAGTGGCGGAAACGGGGGAGGGTCTTGACCTCCCAGGAACATCATCAACATCATCCTTAATTATTAGCTGCAGGTATTCCTATTGTCCCGCACAATAATTGTCTTCGGTTGCTGAATAATGTACAATATTTAATCAATATGCTGGCAACTTTTAATTTGGTAGCGGTATATGAGACTTCCCCGGGCTCATAAGGATACACTGTTATCATCATCATCATCATCGCCATCATCTCGAGAGTCAAAGGCATGTGCCGTTGCATGATCTTTGTAGTATGTCATACATGAGAACTGGCGCGTTTACGTGCTGAACAATCCGAATGTCATTAATGCGGACCGGGTTGTGGGCACTCTTTGTAATGCACCATGCGTGCATGTGTAGTAATATGGGATCCATATGGATCTTGAAATGGGGGTGGAAGGGTGTGAATGGGGGCCTGGTATGACGAGAAATTATATCGTTGTCACGAGAGTAGGTGTGATGTCATATTACACCGTCGTCACGTGATTAGGTTTGATGGCACATTACATCGCTGTCAGTGATCTGTATGACGTCACGCTCACATGATGGCATAATTAATTATACTAATTAGTCTCAGCTTTACCTAAATATATGAATTAACATTAATTATGTGACGTCATCATCTTTGTCGCGTGACTCGTCGGCTCGTGACGTCGCTTGGCGCCGTTTCTTGCGGACACTTTTTTGAACGTGAGCCATCTAATGCTTTCGCGTTAATAAAAGAAGCCGCTCGCTTCTAAACAGACATAAATACAACGTGCCTCTGTTCGTGTACTACAGTCGCAGCTTGTTAAGTGTTTTCGAAGGAAACATACAGAAAAGTGAAAAGAGCATTCTCGCTATGCCAGATAGAGCTATAAAATCGAAATATACTGATATGCGTCTGCATAACTGTCGCATTGGAAAGTACATCGACGACCACTTTCTTTATATTCGGTAACTATTCTCAAGCCTGAAAAGAGTATCGTGAACACCTCCCCCCTCGATCTTCCAATTTATAGTAGATGGTGTAGAAGGGCTGTGTTTGTCAATTGCCGGTTCGTGCGTCAATGAGCGAGAGGCTTTCAATACGAACAAGTATACACGAAGCAGGTTGCCAAATACTGACACATATAAAGTACTCACCGATATACTGGTGGTAACCGCGTATGGGACACCCCTGCCCGCAGGCCATATGCTCTCCGGGGGTCCATACCAGATTATAAGCTTCTCCTATTGCATGCACATCAATATTGCCTGTACACACCTCATTAAATATTACCATCATCATTTCCGCTTTCCTGCCTCACAGGATTCTCAGAATTGTTTTTAACTGAAAAAACTTCTTAACCGCTTTTTGTTTTGTTTTTCGTTTGTTTTCTGAGGTCAGCAGTGGCCTCAGGAAAAGTGTGGTGAGGGCGTCTAAGGAGACCGCAACCTCAACTGATGAGGTTGAGGTTGAGTGAGGTCAGCAAATTCTTTTTGAGGTTGAGGTGAGGTCCAGATCTTTGAGGTCAAATGCCCACCTCTGCCAACAACATCCCAATTTTATTCAGAAAAAATTGATTGTCGCGCTTTTTATGGGTGTGTTGATATGTGGCAATAAAAGACGCATGCATTGCTGCGAGAAGTGGATTTAAAAATGGAAAATTTGTGCCGCCGCGGTGGCTGAGTGGTTACGGCGCTAGGTTGCTGACCCGAAAGACGCGGGTTCGATCCCGGTTGCGCGGTCAAATTTCGATGGAGGCGAAATTCTAGAGGCCCGTGTGCTGTGCGATGTGAGTGCACGTTAAAGAACCCCAGGTGCATGGTCGAATTTTGTGGAGTCCTTCACTATGGCGTCCTTCATAGCCTGAGTCGCTTTGGGACGTTAAACCCCCATAAACCAAACCAAAAATGGAAAATTCGTTTCTTACAACTAGATTCGAACACGTGACGTAAAGCAGAAGGAGAAGGGCCCGTGACCATATGGAAGCGAATGGCAGTATAGTCTAGCCTCAAGGATCCGCGATGAAAAAAAATATATATCTAGACGGGACCGCACTTTGCATGAGAGAACGTCCGGCGGTGGCGACACTTTTGTGTCATTTTTTCACGACTCGTATATAGCTTATAAAAGCTCCCTTCTTAGGGAACAGCCGCCGCGGTGGATGAGTGGTTATGGCGCTCGGCTGCCGGCCCGAAAGACGCGGGTTCGATCCCGGCCGCGGCGGTCGAATTTCGATGGAGGCGAAATTCTAGATGCCCGTGTGCTGTGCGATGTCAGTGCCCGTTAAAGAACCCCAGATGGTCGAAATTTCCGGAGCCCTTCACTACGGCGTCCCTCGTAGCCTGAGTTGCTTTGGGACGTTAAACCCCTATAAACTAACCTTCTCAGGGAAAGCAGTCTTTTTCATCACAACACGTGATCTATCAACTCAGGGGAACTGCAATTTGTTCTCAGTGTGAGACAGCACGGCTGTTGTGTAAAGTGTCAAATAATCTATACAAGCTGTCTTCAAATGCTGCAGTGCATTTTACTACAGCACCAAGACAGCAGTGAATACGAAGCATGATTCATTATACTATTGTGAATATTGCTCGCATTGTGGCTGACACTGGTCAGTCAGAATAACTTGAAAAGACGGCGGCTATAGGTGTAGGCTAATCACGAATCGATATTACGTACGAACAGATATCTGCAAACAGTTCAGTGAACCTGATCGCAGAGTCAAAAATGATCGAACTTCGGTAGCGAACCTACAGCGAAAATGCAAAGGGGGCCCAACTGCAAGTTTTTTTTTCTTCTAACTATTCACCTGTCGTGTACGGTTACTTTTGGGCCCGCAGACATATGGCACATCGGTGAATTCGCGGAGAGTTCGGAGTGGCTTGCGATGCGGCAATGAAAACATGTACGCTAAAAATGATCATATGGCAAAGCGCATCTCACAACGCATACAACGCAGCGCGTATACTTATTATACTCAACTTGCAGTGCACATTACAAGACGGCAGCTCATGCTTATACCATGCTCGTAAGCCGGCAGCCGGTGACACGAAAGCAAGTAGCGTACGCGCCTAATTACCATATCTCTCTCATTTGTACAGCATATACTTCATTCGAACTCACGTAGTCCTGCTATAACAAAGAAAGTTTTTCGCGCATTGCTTTAAATTGCGCGTGTTCAACCGGACAATAGGAAGGAGACCGCCTTTTGTCTCCGCCCAGTAGCGGAGCTGAAGCCAGCACCGTTCCACGTCGCGCGGCTAACAAAGGAAGAAAAATGGAGTAAAAAAAAAAAAAACTCAAGGCGCCTCGGGAGAATATGGGGAGAAAGGGAACCCGTCCCGTTGTCCACTTCGCGTCGGCTTTCTCCCCCGTTCTCGCATGCCGCGATGCGTCCCCAGCACTGGGGAACAAAAGGGAAGCGAACGCAGGCGGAATGCCGGGCGCGTATATCGTATTCTCGCGCATTTAACGCCCTCTGTAAGATTTACCAGTTCCACCTCGAATTTTCACCCAGTTATCGAGCATGGTGAAGAGAGCTTGTTGTCGTTTCTGTTTAGATATATATTATTTTATGTAAAATAAAAAGAAATATTTTGCTCTGAATCAGGGTAGTCGTAACTGTTCTTAACCACCGTACTAGCGATAGAGCATTGCACTTAAGGCGCTGAACCTTATTTGCAGCGACACCCGCTAATTGTAATATCCAAGAGATCCGCGGCAGTGTTATGCAAAACCCTGAACTCCATAGCTGCCGATGCTGAATGTTTGTTGAAAAGTGTTTAAAACGCTAATTATTGTGTCTACTTATGCAACGGGACAACATAGCCATCAGGCTTTTTGCGGAAACCACAGTGCGTATGAAAGCGCAGAATTATTGAGGGAAATAAAATGTACGCTAGACGACATCTGTAGTGCAAAGTCGGGTCCCCACAAATGACCGGATCATTTGCACAGCGCCTCATATACGTAAGGACACTGGACGTGCTCGTAGAGGATACACCGTGAGCTTCTTACTGTACTCTATACTAAAAGAGGTTAAATGGAACTAGCCGACTTTATTTAGACGTCAAGAAGTCATACGCCCCTCTAAGTCCTTTCTGACTTAGAGTGCGCTCTTTCTTCGTTGTGCCTTGCACTTCCTGCCAGTCTCGTGAGTATTATTTATTCACAGAAATGCGAGCAGGGTACTGCATGAATACTTGCTGCTGCTCGCTTATGTGTACTCTTCAAATATTAAACGATGTTTAAATATTTCGAACCATATGATGTTACCATTTCACTATGAATAAAAAAGTTTTTTTTTTGGCCGTAAAAATACCGATAGAATTAGCAATTTGGGCGCTATGAGTTTTTGGATATCGCGCGATGTGTTGATATTTTCGAGTGTTTCATGTTCAAATGTTTCTAGCAATAGGATTTTGATATTCAATATGAGTCGGGGGACCATAAGAGTGTTCTTAACTGTGGCAACACCGATCCAATTATCTATATGGGCGCTGAATTGTAAATATCGCACATTCTGTTTAACAACAGACACCTTATACAACCTTCTTTTGCAAAGCCAGCACTACAGTCCGCCAGAATTTCGCACAGGTGACATTTTATTACCTCCTAACTGGAATTTTAGTCGCGTTTGTAAAACGCCGTTTAAGATTTTACCAACGTCTACAAATCGCAAGCGAGATGCATGAGGTACTTAGGATGCATGATCGAAGACAGGAGAAAGTTGTTCACTGAGAACGGCCTCGAAACTGAAGAAAGCTTAACAAACACATCACTACTTAAGGAAAGGTGTCGCCATTGAAACGTCATTTTATCATTCTGAGGGGTCAGAATAAAGGAAGCGGGCTGCTTACAATGCGGGCGCATTTACTGCATTCAAATGGCTATATTTCTTTCGCATTCTCAGTTTGAATGAGGGGGTGTCCAGGATGGCCGCGCTGCTTGGGTTCGCTAAAGCACGGGACGCAGCACGCAGTATTCGGCTGGCATGCAGCACAGGAGCATCCGCCAAATGGAGTCGAAGCGCGCACAGTGGGTCCCCCACCCCCTCTCTCCTCGAGGGCCACAGCTGCCGGCTGCACGCAGCTTGCCCTTTTCTCTTGCGTCACTCGTAGTTGGAGCCTCGCGCTACGGCCGCTTGCAGCCGTCACTGCCGCGAGATAAAGAGGCCGAGCGCGCGCTTTTGGCGGCGTGAGCGGGTGCTGCTGATGCCTTCGAGCGCGCGCTCTCTCAGCGGGGGAGCTCCAGCGACGCAGAATAAGGCTGGTGGTGCGTGTGTGTGTGCGGCATCGATCGCCACGCGCCAAGTACAGAGCGCGCCAGACCCGGTGTTCGGAGACTCTGGGCACCCCCTTCCCCGCGTCTTTCCTTCCTTCCATTTTCCTCGCGGGATGGGCGTGGCACCGGCCTATGTAAGAGACGCTGGACCCTGGCAGCCCTCCCGAGTGCACCACTGAAGACGCGAAGGCGTACGCAGTAGTTATACACCAGGAATCCCACACTCGGCGAGAAGATACCTTTAAGCAGCCGGCGCCTGGCCACTACGTGTTTATTCTGGAGAATTTCGGCGGAGATTCCCGAGACTTCTCGAACGTAAGCGTGGTTCGTGCCCACACTACTCCTCGTATGCGCTCTCGTCCTTCATGCCGATTGCGGAAGAGCACCCCCCACCCCCCGTGCACGCCTCTGGATCGCTGCATTCTGGAGAAGACCACTTATTCTCGTAGGTGTAAAAAGAAGCATTAATATCGTCTGTATCAAACCAAACACACGAAATCCCGTTAATGCGAACAAGCATCCAAGTCGCAGTTGGGCTCCAAACCTGTGTGTTGTAGCGCTGTTTTTCGCGAAACTCGCCTTACCATTATTACGGAGCAACTGCAAGGCTACGCATTTATTTCTGCTCGCAACCATATACGCCGTACACGTCCGCAACATTCGTGAGCGCACCGCTACGCCGCATCTCCACGTGCACCACACCTGTTGCACGTTAGAATGATAAAGACTATATATATATATATATATATATATATACTCGAAAAAGGCTGGTCCTCCAGCCGAAACGTCGTGAATCAAATCCTGTTATGTTTCTTCAATTTTTGGTGATTTTATATATATATATATATATATATATATATATATATATATATATATATATATATATATATATATATATATATATATATATATATATATATATATATATATATATTAAGGAAGCCAACAGTCACCGAAACCAAGGTGAATAAGGGATTGTTTTCTTTTTTTATTTCTAATGCCAATCAAATTGTTTAAAGAAAATTACTTATAAACCAGCAGAAAAAACAACCATGCCGCCGGTGGGATCCGAACCCACGACCTCCGAATATCGCGTCCGGTGCTCTTACCAACTGAGCTACGGCGACGGCTGTCCAATGTGCTGCTTTCGTGGGTATTTATGTTTTGCGTGTAAGCGAACCTTGAGAGTGTTCACCAGCGCCACCCTCGTCCATAGCGGTGGACGTAGCACGTCCTGTATTACCGCAAGTGTGACGTAGAACGTCATCTAAAGGCGAGGGCGGAAACTGTGCGAGAGCCCTCTTACGCTACCTATGGCATCAAAATATATATTACGGCAGCATGCGAATGCCCACCTTGGACGAGCAGCTGGCTGGAGTAGGCGTCGCTCCCCTGGAGGTTCTTGAGGGCGCAGGTGTAGTTGCCGTTGTGGGCCACCCCGATGTTGGACACCTCGAGCACCGAGAAGTCCTCGAAGGTCTTGATGCTGACGTGGTGGGCGCCGTCGGCGAGGCGCAGCCCGTCGCGCAGCCACTGGAAGCTGAGCGGCGTGGCGCCGGACGCGGCCGAGCACACGACGCGGACCTTCTCGCCCCGCAGCACTGTCTTGGGGAAGTGGAACGGCTGCACCTTGGGCTCACCTGCACGCGCGCGCACAAAGGTCAGGGCCACAGGCAGAGCACGAAAGTCATTTCTCGCCGAATACGCGAGTGGGGCCGATTTAAACGAACTCTCTGAGGACAAATATGAAGACTGCAGCGATGGGGAACACGGACAATACGAAGGAGACAAGACAGGCAAGACAGATAAAGACTAGAAAGGAAATATCTGCGCATGCCTTCTTTATTGCTATCAGATCGGAGTTGTTTTTTCTTGACGGCGCGAAGGAAAGTTAGAATCTGTGGCGCAACTGAGTCACAGTGTGATAGGCTTGCGGGTTATCTTCTGATGCACGCACTCTGTATTAAAAGGTGTACATGCATTGGATAAAAATTCAGTTGATAGTTAGCGCATGTGCTGTCTCCTTCGTGTTGTTGTTCTCGAGAGCAGCAGTCTTCATAATGAACAACCAACTTGCCCAATCAGACCCTCTGCGGATAACTCTGTCTGATTATTGTTTTCAGTAAAAACTTATTCTCTGGATCTTTCTCGCCGTGTTGACGTTTATTCGACAGCAAAATACGCGCTTATTACGCACAAAACTAGATTTAGAAATCTTCCCAAAAGTCGTTTCAAAGTCCTGACGTCCTCGCCGAAATAGACGGGTTGCCACCGTTTTCAAGTGAATGGAGGTGTAGCGTAGTTTCCGGGATGCGCGCGAAATCGGTGTTGACGCACGCATTTTAGTTGCCAGATCAGCCAGTGGTGGCGGCACCTGTATTTCGTTTTTGTCATATTTTATAGCTTATAAAGGCTCCGTTTTCGGTGAGAGTGGTCTCTTTGCGATTAGAGCGCGCTACACTATTGATACCGGAATACTGTGCTTGTCATCAGTGTTCCATCGAGGACTGCGCGAACCGCACCCCAAGAAAGCTCATGAAATGCACTGCGTGGTCGCAGTGGCCGCAATTCAAATGACCGTGAAATGTTGACAGGGGTAATATGTAAACACTTTGCCCTCTCCCTCGTCGCCAAGAAGTGAGTGTATACAGCTATCGCTCTCAATAGGTCCTATGGGGCCTATATTCAGGCACATATGTACAATAGCTATCAGACATAATTCGGACATTTGGAGCACACGAATACATTGCTCTCGCAGCTGAACACACTTGCAGTGTAGTGTAGTGTAGTGAGTCTGTGGGGCAAGTTGTGAACGCCAGCGTATAGCTTAAATTCGAGGCCATATCGCCTATGCTCACTGCGACAAGTTACCAAGGCGCTAAAAGCCACAGGCTATACAAAGGTGGACGAACCTAGCCCCACCCAAAATAATGTAAAAGCCAGAGCCATGAATTATACCGGATACGAACATTAGTCATCACAAAAGTTACGGAGATTAGTTGTTTACTGAAGGCTGGTTGTGCCCAACCACATTGTCATTTTTTCGCGGCCCTTTTCCGTCACCGCTACAGAACTCGTAGCATACTGTCCACCAAACACTGGGGCGTACTTTCTAACGATTTTTTTTCTCTCCATCATTTTGACCTTCTACAATTAGTATTTTCTGGCTGTGACGTCAGGACTGATAACTAGGACGAATTGTCATTCGCCAGCTCGGGCATCGAAGGCAAACGCTTCCGGCCAATGGCGAACGGGGGAAAAATGGATCGGGAAAGTGCGCATTATAACTTATAAAATATGACCCCAGTCAGTCATCTCTGGGCAATAAGCGCCGGTGAATAATATCACGCCATGCCTGGCAGATTTATTGTCTACAAGCCCTGAGGAGGAATGAAAATGCTCTTTCCCGCATTGCTTCTTCCCGTAATCATGCTTATTTCGTTGCGTATCGCTGCATCTGTGCATTTACTATTTGGCTGTCATCCACGGTGAGAGACGCACACTTGCGTGTGAGTGCGCAGAAAATGAATTGCCAGCCCGGCCAGTGTGTTTCAAACTGTTTCAGGTTCTGTTTGTGCTTCTCGATTATAAAGAGCGCAATTTTGCGCACGACAGCACGCACCCTTTCTAAAGAGGAAAAGGATGCAAAAAAAAAAATCAGAAAAAGGACCTCAGCGAGCGAATAGTCTGGATCGCTCTAAAAATAGCGTCGCTCTCTGCAAGCAACGTTAACGTCGCCACAAGCCACGCGCACGCACTCACAGGCTTCGCCCTAATATCGATTTTACGAGCCGCGAAAATGTATTCTATTTTTGAAATGAAATCCTCGTCCTTCTCTCACGCTCTCTCCCTGGGTTGGGCAGGGCCATTGTGGAACGAGGTATCTGAGCCCCGGCGGCTCTGGCGTCTAATCTTCGACTCGAAGCCCGTTTCCATGGAAACCAAGGAACGGCCGCAGGAAGGGAGCGCGTTTTTGTTTCAGCCAGCGCTCCGCCCGCACAGCGGACCGGCGGGTGTTTCGTGGATGGCTGCGACGAGCCGCCGCGGGACGACCACGACGATTTCGCATTTCCGAGAAGGCTGCAGTGTACCCTGGATAGCGCACCGACTGCAGCTGCCGCGTGCAGCCTTTCGGAACAGCGGCCCTAAATTATTTTTCGCAGGAGTTCGTCCTCTTTGCGTCGCAGTTGGCCGACTGTACAACTTACGCCGCGCTTTATTACGGTAACTGAATGGTAAATGAACCGTTCCTATGAAACTACGTTCCCATATTTAGCTCTTTTCTGCGCTAGATTCAGATGCAGGTTTCATCGCTATGCTTATGATTTAAATTAAATGGAGAGTGAATACAAAAGCTCTCAGGTATAAGAAAGGAATGTGAATGTAAATTAAAATAGTACAGACATGACTCTTACACCGCATCGAATATTTGCGAATCCTTTTTTAAGGCGAAAGCCTTTCTTGCCTCAACAGTGTGCGCAAGACACACCGGTTATAACGGATGTGTAGTATGTCACAACTTGAAACCGGATATAACAAACACACCGGACATAAAGAAGGTGTAGTATGTCGTAATTTGAAACCTAAACTAATTCTAGGAGCGTGAGGCGATCGTGTTGAGCTAGAGAGCTGAACAGGACGACACAGGCTTTCACCTTGATGCACTACGTAAGGTGACTTAAGTACTCCCCTCAATTTTTTCTCAACCGGAAAGCAAGCTCTTAAAAGCTGCAAAGGGCACAGGACAACGAGCGTTTTTATGCTTTGAAGGCCATAATCTGTAATCGTACATGGCCAGTGATTTGCTCTGTCCCTTCTCCACCTTTCCATCCCGACATCCCCTTTCCTTTGAAATATGAAGCAGTCAAACATACAGCAGCCTTTTTTTCTTCCTACTTATTTATTCATATTATCCTCAAGGACTGGGGCATTACATGGGGGAGTAAATACACAAAAAAGAAAACACGAAGCAGAAAAGTCAGTGATCTACATATACAATGTTGGCTAATGCCGTTCGAAAATGAGCAATGTCTTCAACGCTGATAATCGATCCGGGAGTGTTGTTCCAGCCTTTGGATGTTCAGGGAATAGAGTCGCTGCATGTTTTTGTCCTGAATGGTGCGATTCCAGCCTCTCCCAGCTTTTCCTTCCCTTGTTCTTATTCTGCACAAGCAGCGTCCATTTCTTCCACCGATGATTAGTTGACCAGGGAATCTTCAGTAAGGAAGTCAGAACAATTTCCACGCAAACAAAGTCACCTTTTACATGTACTGAACTAGACTACGTACTTATATTAAAAATTCCAGTACAAGTTTCTCAGTTCCTCTTATCGCCACGCCCCTCAGTACTCTTCATTCAATATCTACAAACGGCGCCCAGGGCATACCTTTCTATAGCGCAATGTTAAAAGGAACCGGCGTACACACAGCAAGCTTTGCGGGGAAGAACGGCCGTGTGCGGCTTGCTCCCGAGGACAGCACAGGACAGTAAACTCGTTGTTTACGGCTGCCTGCGGTCCTCCCTTGTCGCCGGACATTTTTACCTGGCGCTGGTTCGCCGCAGCTTGCTTCGTCCGGTCACGGCGCACCGACAGGGACGTGATCGAACACGCGCTAACCTGGCCCCCATTAATGGCCCCCCCATAAAAGGTTGCGCCGAGGGCTATCGGACCATGTCGCTGCGCACTTAAAGAGGAGTGATCGAGCCCCTTTCTTCTCGCGGTCTGCCTGCGCCACCAGTGAGCTGTTATTTACGCGTTAGGTGCGCGTCTGCGAGGTCCCACACTGGGGCTTCAGCCTTCCGGCAGCGCAGCTATAGTGACACGCGTCTATGCGGACGCTAAGATGGACAGCCGTAATGGGCCTTTCGTGATGCAGGCTCCCAAGATGACCCAGTTTCAATGCCGCACTGGAATCACTCAGATGCGTTCCTTTGCGGTTTTGACACCCGGCACCTCCACCGTGGCGTGCCGGACCGCCTTTCGCAGCGTGTGCAACCCGAGACGGGGGTCCCTGGTTCGAACCCCGGACCAGGCCTAATTTTTCTTTAACTACGAAGTTTCTGAGAAAGCTGTATAGCTTTCCTTTGTAGCCATGGAGGTGGCGGGGGTCAAAACCCCCGCCACCTCCACCGTGTTGTTGTTTTTGTTGCTGCTGCCCATGGTAAGCTACTAAAAGCGCGCGCTGGGCTGATAATTCAGTGACTGAATGAGCAATAACCGTTCCAAGATAATTAATCGCTAGAACGAACGGAGCACTACGCAATGGTACTCGAAATACGAAGGACTGGAAAGAAAACTTTCACCCCTGAACGCATGATTCGGCGAAATGTGCATTTACTTGAAATGCACAGGGATTCCGGGCCCTTTCACAACCAAAAAGGGAGAAAGGATGTGTATGCCCATATTACTGTATATGGGTGGATTTAAGGACGAGGCGTTTCGAAGCCACCATTGCATCCCCCCCCCCCCTTTTCAATGAAAACGAGATACTTTAAAAGGTAGAAGCGCAATGAACGTGATTGTTTTTAAGCCTGAACTATATATTAACATACGTCAGTTGCTGCAGGGCTACCCTAAAGAAGAACGATTAAGGTAGCCGGAAGAAATCTGGGTGTTACTACAAACATCCCGTTTCACAGACACTCCACGTCTTTTTTTTTTTTTCCGGGAAAACTGACACAGGACATCATGAAACATTTTGTCCGATCACGCATAGCTGCTTAACTCAGAGCGGATTTGCCCGGATTTCAGCACTCCACCAAGCGAAACTCCTTCGACATGAAAAAAAAAAGAAAGGAAGTGCACTGCGCGTGATCAATCCCATTTGGAAAACGGCATAAACTCGATTTGCACCACCCTCTTGTACGCGGAAAGGCATACATATTATACATCCTCGCCAAAAACCTCCTTTCCGCCGTAGCCCGAGCGGGATACCAAAAAGGCGTTTCTTTTTTTCTTTTTTTTCAAAAGTTTAGGGGAATCTCCAAGATGGAGTAGATTTATAATAAGGGAGTAATTACTCACTGACATCCACCCGAGCTCAGCCATACGGCTACAAAGGAAAGATATCCAGCTTTGTTAGAAACTTCGTAGTTAAAGAAAAATTAGTCCTGGTCCGGGGTTCGCACCCGGGACCACCGTCCCTGGTTACACACGTTGCGAAAGGCGGTGCCGGCTCGCCGCGCAGCTATAGACAGTGATACCCTGGAAATTCTACTTCCCGCCAGACAGATCGCAAGCAGCAGCGGCGGCTGCAGGAGCAGCGAAGCCTCGTCCGGGACCCGTGAAGCCGGGGCTTGCTCCGCGGATCGGTTATAATAAGGGCGGGCGACTGCCGGCTCTCTTTTTGCGGCCGCCGGTACGGGGGACCAGCGCGAGAGCGGAGGTGGTCGGACCGTTTCCGGCGGGATTTCCTTCTTCGCCTTGATCAATAATGCCGGGCTGCGCGGACGGCTGCTGCGGCGGCCCCGGCGGACCACGGTTTATATATATACGCTCACACAGGCAGTGGAGCAATCCTCGCGTCACGGCTGGGTTTGGCGCGCTAGCGCCGCTCTCAGAGTGAATTACTCTTCATAAGCATACGCGGGCCGGTATACGATCAGTGCATCACTGGCGGTATGCAGGAAATTAAACTCGTCGGCGTGGTGCAACGTATCCGCGTTGCGAGCAAGAATCTGACAGAAGTCTTCGGGAATACCCACATTCTTCGCTTGATGCCTTCATTACCGGGCGACCCTGAACGCACACATGCGCATTTCTTTTGCGTTCACGTTACTTGTTTATATGTTATTTTGTTTCTGTAGCGGCTGGTGGTGATGCTCAAGATGTTGCAATGCAGGCAAGATCGCTTTTACTGAAACGATGTCGGCACTTGTCCGGCCTCTGCCTCAGAGCAGTTTCCCGGCACTTATGGTGTAATTGGTGCGCTCGGTGACATGCCACGACTGAGAGTGCTTAATTACTTTCTAACTTTATTGTCTTAATCTTACCTCCGCTCTCTTTACCCCTTCCCCTCCATATCCGCTGATCCCTTTACCCCAAGTGGCGAGCACTACACCAGTACCTATTTTTGGTTAACTATTCCGCCGGCACCCCGCCGTGTTTGGTGCGCTCAGTACTAGCAGCTTGTCCGCAACTGTGCTTTTAATAACCAGGTAGCGTCTCAACGTGTACAGCTTCATTGGACACCGCTTATTTGTTCAGACATTTTGACCCCGTCTTAATTATTACTGTGTGGCACAAGTGGCACCGAACGTGACCGAAACACGGTGCTGTGCGACGCACCTTTACCGACGCTCCTCACCGGCACCGCACAGCTCACGCGAGGTGCGCAGCGTGCTTGTGCATGACCCTGGCACCGATACCGTCACGCCAGCTAAAGTGCGCAATGTCGGATGTCGGGGTATCGAGGTCTGACCTGCAGAGACGCGTGGTTCCCTTGAAAGATTGCAATGGTGTTGTCGCATTGTATACAGGCCGGCGGATTCATCCGTGCAAGCCTGCTCACACTGTATAGAAAGGGGTTTAAGCCCAATGCTGTTCACTTTTCCTCGGTCATCCGAAGGGGATAAACAGAACCTATCATAGAAATTCGTGTTTTTCTGCCTACCTTAGCTTTGGCGTTATTTTTTTTTCTCTTTCTATTGTAGTTTTCGCACTGAACCACCTGTAAAACAGCTTTCAGCCTATAGCATACTCGCTATGCATACTCGCATAGCATACTCGCTAGCCTATAGCAATGCGCAAAAGAGCGGTGATCATCATCTGGAAACAGGCGAAAATCTGTTCTTGCCCCCCCCCCCCCCCCCCCCCCCCCCCCCAAGCTCTTCCTTCCGGCAATTCTTTCTCTCGCAAAAAGGGGAAGAAAACGTCAGTTCGAGCGGAGGCCGTGAAGACGTCGCCAGCACTCTTTCGGGCGCTTGTTCAACACGAGAGTCAGTGACAGCGTCGACGACACGACGCTGTCGCCACGAGAAAAAAAAAAAGAAACCACAAGGTCTCTGCTTTCAGTGTCAACACCGGCGCCCCGACGTTGGCCCCGCGTGGTTCTCCCGTCAGCTAGGGCTAAAAAAACGCGAGCTCTGTGTGCGGAGCGCTGACGGACGCGGCGTCGGCGCAGCGCGTGCTGAGCGGGACGCGCCGCAGTGTCACGCACCGCCGGTGTCGTCCTCCGCTAACGAGCGCAGTGGGACGAGTGCTGCCCCGCTCAGAGCGACAACGGAGATGCGCGACAAACGAGCGCTGCGCGAACAAACGCCGGGGTAACGAACGCACCGCGGGAGGGGAACAGCAGGGAAGGCACGAATTCTAAAGAATGCACTGGCAGGGTGAACAATGGCGAACGTAGGCACGGCAAACGCATGAAAAGAAACGAACGCATCCTGCAAGGGCCCTCCGAATTGTCAGCAATGTATGTACGACTGTGTTGAAGATATCTAGGTACTCAATTCTTGTCCAGCACGTCCGTAACGTACTGGGAAACCTGGCAGACGGCCACTGTACTGAAAAGGCCCGGACTGGGGGCTAAACGCTCAATGAAATTTATTCTCTCTCACTTTCATCATAGACGAATGTTGAGCTGTGGTACAAGAGTAAGAGGGTCCGATATTCGATCGTTGTGATTGAAGTGCGCAAAACAAAATAATAATACGAAGTAAAGCACATGACGTGGTTGACTCTGAACTGAAAATTTTATACACGGCTTGTTTCGCTTATATCGGTGCAATAAAAAAAAAAACTTGAGGAAAATGCGCGCTTAAGCACACAAAAAGCGAGGCCCGTAAGCAATATGTCAGTAATCAGATTTGCACTTGAGGGTCAGTGCATTGTCCTCAGTGTTTCCTTGTTAACGACTTTTACGCTGTGACCTTACGACAGCTCTGTGGAGGCTATATAATAGCAGAGCTGAATGCAAGTGTCCGTTAGTTGTTCGCAGCAGCTCTTTCTGATCGTCATGTTGTCAGTTATCTAGAGAGAGAACAGAGAGAAGGAAACGTAAATCCTATATTGTGAGGTTTAATGGCCCGGATTGAGACAATGGACTACGAGGGAGGCCGTACTAGAGGTCTCCGGATTTATTTAGACCACCTATAGTTCTTTAACGTGCGCCGACATTGCACAGCCCGTGGGCGTTTTTGTATTAAGCCTCCATGGAAATGAGGACGCTGCAGCCGGGATTCGACTCCGCGACCTTCTTCTTAAATATATAAATAAAATGTGCAAAAGGAAAAAAGTGGGTAGTGTGAGAGGAACATTGCCTCAAGATGGCCGCGAAGTCTAAAGCGCGCATTTACGATACGGAGGCTGAAATTCTTCGATGAAGCTGAAATTCAAGACGGCGCGTCTACGCGGCCTTCCATAAGCGCTTTTCTTTTTTTTCCCTATATAGTTGTGTTCGCAGAGATCGCTACTTGAAAGAAAGGGGACACAAGGCTGCGAAGACGACGGAGCGCGTCTTGGCGCTGCAATTCCCCCGTCGTGACTTCACTTCCTGGCGGTCCTCGTTACTCGCTTACCAAGCCGCACGCAGTATCCTCCGAAAATCTTCCGCGGCTTGCCAGCCTCGATCGCTGCCGATGAATTATGGATGCCCAGGCGCCGCGTAACGAGCCGCTCCTCGCTCTTCTCTATGTCTGTTTATTTTTTCCAGCGGCAGTAAATCGAAGCAACTAGGCGGCGGATCCAATCCCGTGCCCCGTTTTGTGCCTTGTCTTGTTAGCGTCGCTTGACACCCTGTCTTTTTTGTTTTATCGTTATGCTGCCTAAACTCCCACTTACCCCTTTTTTTCCTTTTTCTTTTACGCCGTTCGCATCTTTCCGCACCATAAACGCGCCGATCTTCGAAGAACATGATCCCGACGAGATTGGATTTTGCCCCAGCGTCGAGTCTCACACGCACGCTTGCTGATGAGCTCGGGATGTGAGAACGCTTTGGATTTCCTTCTTTGAGAAGATAAACTGCGTTTCTACACAAGCGCAGAGAAGTCCATATAACTTGTCGTACCCAGTATATATCGGGTTATTCGAAGGTTGTACTCGATAAACAAAAACTGAGAGGATTTGTTTAGCGAACCTCAGGGAGAGGTGTACGGTCATAAATTCTCGACAGACTCTAGGAAACATTGTTGCCGACAAGTTGTTATGACCAGTTACACGATTCATCCCATACGTAATGATCGAGGCGAACTAAGTGAATGTGAGACGACTTTAACTTCCACCGCTACCCCTCTCGGCTTCAATACAACTTTTTCTTGAGTTTGCAAGGCGTCAGTTTTTTACGACACGTCGGGTAAAAAATACCGCAGAACTGCTCACGCTCGCAGCTGCTGCTTTATGGCAATACTAAAGTAGATGATGTTGGTGCTGGCATTTGTAGTGAGAGCTTCGTTAAAAAGGAGAAAGTCTAAAATCAGAGCTCCACTTGGATTTTGTGAGCCAAACATTAGACAATGTTACAGATAATTTTGGTGAGTATTTTGCCGCTGGCCAGTGGCTTAGTAGCTCGTGAGTTAGTTGAGTTCTGCCAGTTGCACTAAATATCAGAACAGTTAGATATCAACGCAGTATGAAAAATGAAATTTCTTTAATAGCTTTATTCAAGAAGCGTTTTCCTGACTTGAGTTGAATAGGCCACTAATAAAACAAAACAATATATAACAAAACGAAATGCATATAAATACAACTGAATGGGCAAATACACAATGAAAATAAGGTGTATTGAACGCACAAGAAAAACTATCAGAGAAGCTACGCTACGGCCTGGTTTAAAAATTTGACGAGAGCCGTCGTTGGTCGGAAATCTGACGCGGCGGCTGAGGCGACGGCGGCTGCGTAGCGCTGACGCTTCCTACACTATCACTGCTGCACGGTCTTACAACGAACCTCATCCGAGAGGGCAGTTCGAGGTCCGCCGCCTGCGGTAAAGAAGCCGTGGTGTGTGTAACAACGCAGACTGTTGCAACCCAATGTTCCGGACGGCATTTCTGACATTATTGCATTGTTTCCTAAGTCTGCCGTTAAGACAAAGACTAGTTTCGGGATTCATTCATTGGCTGCCAGATAGGAATTCATTGCCGTGATTGTTCTTGCCATCCACTGGTTGCAAATTGCCAAGTTGTAGCCTTCCACAAAGGTGCCATTACTAGAGAGATGATTATGAGACCTTAGAGGTTGTGAAGTTAGGCACGAGGTGTGTTGGCACTCCTTCCATCGCTATCTCAAAAAAAAAAAAAACATCTCATTTAGTCGTAGAATGTGTGAATAAGCAACATGTTTTGCTTTGTTCTACCCCTGTGGTTGTTCAGATTTTTTACTTAAACGGTGACGTTCTGAGTAAACTCTAAAGTTGTCAGTGCTGTGTCTTGTCTCATCTTCATTCGTCATTGTGCAGGTGCGCTGTGTTAATCTTATTGCGTGATGTGCGGTGTGTTTGTGTGTGTGGGTGGGTTGGGGGGGGGGGGTGATGTTAAAGGTGGATGGTTGTGTGGTGGTGCTTCTGGACAATGGCGGTTGGTGGGTTGCCAGCACACCCAGCACCCACTATAGGGGATCGCAGCGGATCGTGGCAACTTCCGGGCACCCTCCGGAAACGGAAGGTGCACCCACCGGAGGGTGCTCCTCCACGTGTGCTGGAGCACACATCGAAGCACTTTCCATTGCGCACACCTCCGGGCACCTGCCAAATTCTACGGACCAATGTTTCACGAAGGCCCAGGTGTCATGGGTTCCGTGTGTAACAGCTCTCACTGTAAAATCACTTTGGTAAATTGGCCCACGCACTTCAAGATGTTCCGGTGCTGTGAAGCGCAAGTGCAAGAGCTGGACGAAGAAAAAAAAAACGACACATTTTCAGCAACCATTTTTTTGCATGCCACGCAGAGGAGCGGTGCACGCAGAGCGCTGCGAATACAAAGGTTTTTAAGGAAGCTGTATCCAGCAGAATGGCGCCTACGAGCAGACGCAAGCCACACTTGTTTGTTTCTCACTTCACAGCCTTTCCGTTCTTTCGAAAGCCGCGCGCGCCATCAGCGAGTCCCGCAAACCCGCACATACGCCAATCATTGCCGAGGTCATTGCCAAATAAAGAAGGCGTCCGCCTTCCGGCCTATCACAAAGCGGCGTTCGCTTGTATGCATGTCGCCCGCACAAGTTCGCCACGTTGACTCGGGCTACGCACACAGCCGAGGAGGCGGCTCGGAGAAGAAGTTATTAAGACCGGGCAGTCGTCCGTTTCAATTAAGGAAGCGGTTGCGCTCAGACATAAGCTGTGTGCCGCTGGCGCGCTTCCATCTGCGGTCTGGGCTCGCCGTCGTTGCTTGGAATTACTCCGTCTCCCTACGCACTCCGGGACAGTCCGAGAAGGGGTTCCGACCGAGCGGAGACTCGTGCGACTGTTTGCGGCGGCCTTTCTGTCTTTCGGCGGGCTTTGTCTTTTCGCCGAAGCGCACGCACATCTCTCCGCGCTTTGTTAAGCGTGTTCTCCCCGCCTCCTTTGACGCGACTTTTTGCAGCTAATGCGCTCGGTTAAAAGAGCCTCGGACATAGGGGCGGTTTGAAGGGAGCATGCAACAACACGATGATGATGATGATGATGATGATGATGGATTTTTATGGCGCAAGGGCAGCTTTGGCGAAGGAGCGCGATCTCATAGGTAGTTTTCATTGTACAAGGCAGGGTCAAAGACCCATTTCCCAAGCATTTCACCCTAAAAAAGCCGAGCATCAGGGAGAGGAAAGCTTGTACCCATTGTATCACCGGTGGGTATACTCGGCGGCACTGGGGATCGAACCCCGCACCTTCGGCATGTCAGGCGGATGCTCAAACCACTAGGCCACCGCTCCGGCAACAAGCTATTCGCAACGCAGTGTAAGGGTTGGCCACCCCTCCTGTATGTTCATGTCGACTCTGTGCACATCAGCTGTTTCTTGAAGCATCGTATCCTCGCTCGGCAAGTGGTTGGAATAATTTCGGGGCTTATTAGTACCGCTTCCTCCGAGGTCTTCGACAATGAGTGGCAGTAAAAAAATATCCGGACTGGTTTGGAAGTTTGGTGGTGGTGGTGGTGGCGTCAAGCACGGAGGGTAATGGCCTTAACTGGCACTGAGAGCGTTTGCTCCACCTGTGTTGCATAGTATAGGCAAAATACAACTTGTAGCACTGCTCCAGAGAGAGAGAGAGAGAGAGAGATAGTCCTCAACGAATTTCAAGAGTTGGCCAAATGTTTTAGGGGAATCCCCAAAGGTGGAGTAGATTTGTAATAAGGGAGTAATAACTCATTGGCATCCACCCAAGCGCAGCCGCACACCTACAAAGGAAAGCTATACAGCTTTCTCATAAACTTCGCAGTTAATTTTTTTTTTTTTCAGAAGTGTAGCTTTGCTACCGCACCTCTTGGCTCGCAGAGTCTGAGGGAACAGCACGTGAGCGGCGCTATCCAGAGACACACTCCGTCTCCTCAGGCTGTGCAGCAATGCCTCACGCTCGTCAGGAAAACACGGACACAATAGGGGAAAATGTCGCAAGTCTCGCAAAACTACACAGCTCGAGCACTCATGGATTTTCTGTCCTGAAAGAAAACCCGAGCTTGGTTAGACTGCAAACAGGAAGCAGGAGTCCCAACTTTGGTGATTAAAATGTTGTTACGGCCACGTGGCTAAATATATATTAAATAACGTCTCTCACACTACAGAAACGTTTACGTCTGCTTGGAACAGACGACACGCCAACGCACATGGTGCGCAGCTAGCTGAGAGGAGATGGGCTGAATGACTTGAGGCGGACTGAGAAACACGGAGCGTGTGAGGATATCCCATATACCGAGAAGATATTGCGGCAAACTTAAGACTTGAAACAGCCGAGAAATTAACGTCTCGAAAGGCGTCATTTCCCTTCAACAATGCACTGGTTCATGTGCAAAGCTGGTTTCACGTTTTATGCGGCTACCATCAGCACTCCGGCGTCTAAATTTAATTTTTTGGTTTAATATGAACTGTGCGGATAGACGCCGCAGTGGACACTGGCTGCAGCGCCTCCACGGCCCCCTTTGCGTATTCGCCGCCGTTTCAGTGGGTGCTCCGCAGCCAGGCACCCCTGAGCCCCAAAGACAGCGGGGAACGCAGCGAACGCCTCCGAGACAGCCTGCGGCACTTTGTTCGGGAAAGGACCTTGAAGTCTCCGCAGCCATTAGTATGCAGCGTACAAGGAGCAGGCGGGGCCGACTGATCATGCACAGAAAGGGAAAACGCCATCAGCAAACAGAACCGCGGGCATCGAAGAATAAAAATAACGGATCCAAGACAAACACCAGGCGTCTGGTTGGCTGGTCGCACGGTGGCACTCGCAGTCGCACATACATGAAAGAAACGGAGGGGGTTGCTACTCGTCTTCGCGCTCTGCTTGCTTGCTCTGATGTGCTCGGCGACGCCGGTCGGCTGCGTCCGCCAAGGCCGCCGGCGGCGCGACGGGAGGCGACGTCGACCCAAGCGAGAAACCGAGTCGCGCCGTGGCCGGGTACGGCACCACGGGCGCTCGCTCTGGGGAATCACGATCACCTGCTCTTTCCTCCTCTCCCAGGGAACCGAAATCGCCTAGCCACAGCGGGAGGGCCGAGTGCTACCTGAACTGATTGCCCGGCATCGACTTTCTTTGTTTCTGTGGTTCGACACTGCACTGTAAAAAAAGTGTGTAAAATTACAGGCGTTTTTGCAGAAATTTACTGTTGCCGCACGGAAAAAATCTGTTAATGGAAAAAACAGAAAGGTGATCAAGCAAAAAAACAGACATTTTCTGTTTTTGACCGCCGTGGTCTAGTCACGTGCGTCTCTATTAAGAAGTAAGCTACGAATAATGCACCTGAACACCTTAAAAAACATCCGTTTATTTTTTAAAGCCTAGAGTGTAGTAAACTAAATTTTTCGCACAACTAGTACTATGTGGTTGCTTTTGATGCGGAGCTGCACTTCGCAAGATGACTTCCGCATGAAGAGGGGCTTGGTGTCTTCGTGCATCGATTTATTCGTTTCATTTGGAAAGGTGAGTGAACAAACAATCTCTGCCACTTGATACAGACAGTGTGATTTGCTTTGTGTCACCGGTGGAAATCTCTAAACTATATTGTAGATGTTGCGTGCGATGGAGGTGGATTACTGTAGCGAAATATTAAGGCATGGGCACATAGCTCGCATCTCACTAAATAGCGGGAAAGCCCTAGCCCTGCGTAACTTTCATCCTCCGCCTTGCGGTTTCAAGCTGCCTACGCTCCGTAAACTGTTCATGGTGAAGGTGCAGCTTTGACACGCAGTTAAAAGTTAAAACGAACAGGACGAGCGCTCACGCGCGAATCACTTGCCGCCGCGGACGCCGCCGTAGCGGCAAGCGTCGTGTGTCTATTCCATATTTCATTGTGCTAGCTTCTAAATCGTGCCGCGGCCTCGCTACCGCAACCACGCAGCCCTTAATTTTCATCGCATTCACGATAGCATCTAAAGGCTATCTGAAATCTTTGCAGCGTGTTTTAACGTGGTGTGTGCGTTAAATTTGAGATCTGCCAGGGCTCGGGTTCTCGCTTGAGCTTCGACTCGCGGCATTGGCCGCCGCGCCAACTGTCGTCATTCGGCCGGCGCACCGGCCACTCGCGCGAGCCGAACCAGTCTCGCGAGATTCCAGCCCTGCGCCAGCTTGTCGTTTCGAATGCAGCGGCATCGCATCTTGCTCACGCGGAGCTACGGCTGAGCGGAGGCCGTTCGGCTCACGGTATCTTTGAACTCACGAGTGTTCAGACTCTGCATGCGTACGCGAACTTTCTCGAGTAAACAAAGCTGCGGTCTTGGCCCTTGCCTAGCTGTCGACAAGCAACGTCGACCCGGAGGTGGATCGTTCGTTTCCAGCTTTGCGGTTGCTACGCGGCCTGCGCTCCCCCGTGTATTGCGGTGGAGCATGTCTTCGCCTCAGTAGGCTCGGCGGCCTGGTCGCCGCCGCTGTATCGGCATAAGCGTCAAATAGATTCCACACGGCTTTTGCTATGGCTGTGAAATATAATCTGAAAATTTTAATGTTGAATATGCTGTTTGATCTGTTTGTCGCCTAATGAGACTACCATATTGGACTATATCACGTATTACGGACAGTTCTGGACGGTGAGATGCATGTTATGCGGGGAACGGGTCGTCGGTCACCCGCACGTGTCAGTTCTCTTCGGAGGCTGGCGCAGAATTGCAAACGGCGTAGATGCTTGACAGCATGCTTAAATTACAATGAAATGAACACTACCTGAACTCGAGGTAGTAAAGGACTAAATACTGACACTTAATTACCGACCCTTAATTAGCGATAAACAATTAGTGAATAAAATGGCTATAAATGCTCCGAATGTAATCAGACGAACGGTATTTGACCTGGAGGTAGTAAAGGAGAAATGGTGACCTCTGATAATTGACCCTTCATTAGTCAAAAGCAATTAGGGAATTAAATTACCAGAAAATCAACCAAATCAACAGTACTTGAACTTGACATAATAATTTAACAATTAGTAGTACCTGACTAGTGACTGCTAATTAGTGAAGAGTAATTAGTGACTTAAATAACCAAAATTCTCCGAATGTAATCAAATTAACAGTACTTGAACTGGACATTGCAGAGAACTAAATATACTTGTATTGAATAAAACTGATTACTTATAATCAGTTTTGGTCCAGTTTGGCTGAGGTCAATTTTTGGGTGAACCATGCTGAAATTTGGCGGTGGCCCGGGCACCAAATTCCAAGTTAACTCATGTTCGGGTCATGGTTGCCCTTGTTATGGCTATCATGTATAGGCACAGTGTCATCACTATGCTTGGCTAACTGTTATAGTGTTCCTATGCAGCTGCTGCTATGCAGCTGCTTCACAAGTAAGCAAGAGCAGAATTTTCTTGGGGTAGGAACCTCCGGATTAGTGCTTTCGCGCTATAAAACTGGCAGAAATGCATTCACAACCTGAGCGGAAGGCTCCCGGCCTTTGTAAAGTAGTAGATACTAACTTAAGGCATCCGCAATCACGCTGCAGCTCAGTCAAGAGAGCCTGTAACTAAGCCAAAATAAAACCGCAATCATCACGCACTATTGCATGGCCGCGGTATTCAAAGCAAATGCGAGGATAGAAGTACAACGTGGACTAGCTAACACTGATCATCCATTTACTTTGCGTGACAGATGCATATATCAGAGAACAAGCCTAAATAACAGCTCCTATGTAAGGCACTGTTTGGGTTTCAGTATAAAAAAAGAAAACGACTTCTACCATGTTCAGGA
Source organism: Amblyomma americanum (assembly GCF_052857255.1). Classification (NCBI taxonomy): domain Eukaryota; kingdom Metazoa; phylum Arthropoda; class Arachnida; order Ixodida; family Ixodidae; genus Amblyomma; species Amblyomma americanum. Next base: position 7,090,564 of record NC_135503.1, on the reverse strand, counting down.
CAGGTGTGTTCAAGCTTATGTATTCAAATGCATGCTGTTCACAGTACAAATTAGTATCTACGGTGCTGCTATACTAATTGGTTGAAAGTCAGCATGCGAGGCGTCTCCCAATTAATGATTGATCAGAAATTGTTCTTTTAGTTACTGCACCAGCAGTTACAAGTGCAATGGCTATGAGGCTCCAAGATATCATCGAAGATTACATGACAAGCAGAGCAGCTCTGTTCCCAAATATTCCATTGAGGCCAAAACACCATTACCTTCTTCACTATCCAATGCTTATTATGCAGTTTGGTCCCCTGATCAGATTGTGGACAATGCGATGCGAGAGCAAACACAGCTACTTCAAGAAATGTGCTAGAAATTGTCAAAATTTCAAGAATTTGACGTTGACTTTATCTCAGCGGCATCAGCTTTTCCAAGCTTACAAGAACACAGGAAGCAGTACTGACGTTCTCGACAATGCATCTACTTTCATGATCAGCCTTTGCAGTCCTGAAATTCAGAACGAAGTTCGGGAAGTTGTTTCTGATGAAGGGGAAATTTTCTCAACACAGCAAGCAACTATTCGGGGTCTGTTGTATGAGTGCAAAATGCTACTTGTAATGTCACGGCAGAACGCCGAACTAAAGTTTGGGGAAATACAGCTGATCCTGTCGAAAGATGCCCGGCATTTTTTTCTTGTAAAAACTGTTAGTACATCGTATGAACCAGGAATGCAGTATTTTAACATCTTAAGTAATGACGGTCCAATCAAGTGCATTGAGCTCGACAGCTTGCTTGACAACACACCATTAATCCAGTACAACCTTGCCCGCTGCAGTTATCCTGTTTTTGTTTTGAAGCATGGATTACTTGATGGAGTTTGAACTGTGTTTCAGATTGCTGCAATGGAGTTGGAACAACGAATTTCCAACTGGCTGCCAGCCCTGGACAAGGAGATTGTAGAGCTGACAGTCCAGAAGCTGCAGCAATGTGGTGTAGTGTCCCTGGAACATCTGAAGTATGTGGTTGAAGAGGATTTGCAATTTTTAAAGCCCATCAGCAGAAGGATTCTTCTTGAAAGGTTTCACTCAGCGGCTACGCCCAACCCACCAGTGTCACTTTCTCCCAACGACATTCAATCGCCTACAAGCACACAGTGTGCAAGCTTTTCTACACCTTGGGAGGTTTTCCCACCACAGCTTATGAAGGCTTGCCAAGAAGGGAAGCGTCCAGTAAAGAGCGACTTGAATGAAATGGTACGACTTGTGAGTGACCATATTCTTGCCATAAACAGGAAGCCAGGTCGCAAGATCTTGAGGGCCATCGCAGCTGAAATTGTGAGCCATTACCCGAAGACATTCGAGGACACCCTAAATGGGGCAGTAATTGGCTTGGGTATTGAGACACTCTTGTGGAAACTTGAAAACTGTGTTAACAACAAACGAAGGCCAAGCTCTGAGCAGCCACATCAGTTCGAACCGGACGATGAACTGGACTTGAGTGTCAAACGAGTGAAGATTCAGAGAGACTCATATGGGTGTGTGGCATGGCAGCCAAAGCTTCCATCTGAGGAGACTGCTGACTCACAGGAGAAGAAAAAAGACGACTTGCTGTCGCAGTTCAGGCTTGCGTTTCCAGATGAGACCATGGTTGCACAGCTCATGTCAGAGACTTATGCATCACAACGTCAGCTTATCAATGCATCCAAAAATATTCGAGACATTGAGCGAAGCTGGCCATTTCTCTTTCAGGCAAAGCACCTGACCAACCACGTAAACATCTTGCTAGGCTCAAATGTTGCAAAGACTTTCGATGACCGACTAAAGACTGTTGGACGGCAAGTTTTTCGTTACGCACACAGCCAAGTAAAAAAAGAATGTGTGAAGTCTTGTCTCCAAGAAATAGAAGCTGCCAAAACTAACAGGAAGTCAATGGCAGTTGAATACGGAGCCATGCCACTACTACTGCTCGCAATCTTCAGAAGACAAAGAGCTGTTTTACAAGCTAACAGAGGTAAAAACTGATAAATGTAGTTTGCATTATTTCCTTGCAGTCGTCGCACGTTAATGCACAATGTGAAGTGTCCCATTAATTTATTCCTCCCAATAATCAAGTCAGCACTGCCTTTTATAACAGTAGTGCAGTGATTGTTTTACCCACGTCTCTAACATTTGTACTGAGATAACAGAAAAATCTGGAAGTTTTATGTCAACCTTGCCCATAAACAAAAATTTTTCCTCAAAGCCAGCAGACTTGCTGCGGTGTGTTTTAGCGTGCGACGCAATGGTAACTCATATTTAAGTGAAATGGCGTGTGTGTTGAGGACTTAAGGCAACATTTTTCTTTTATTACATGCCATTGACTGATCCTAATGCTAATGCACATGTGAATTGGATTTTTCATATAAGGAGATGGCCAGCGACGATGACTTGGGGGATCTGCCAAGCTGTCCTTTCATCTGCGTGAAAGGTAAGATACTGATGACTGACTAAAGGGGCAGTTCTTAAAAAAATTGCTGAAAAATGCACTAAATGGTGCTACCTTGTCCGAAATGCAAATCTTTATTTTATTAGACAAATGTATGCAATTTATTAAAATACACTTCACGCTGATTGAAATGCTTAATGAGTATTGCTGGCTCGATGTGCCTATCATATATAGGTCAATGCAATCTTCGTCGTTATCCCTTCCTCGTTATTCACTTATCCTCCTAAACCTAATGGTGATGGACCCACCCCTCTGAATAAAGACTTTACGTGTAACTGAAAGACAATAAAAAAAGGACAAAGCGAATAATAATGCTTCCTTCCAACTCTTTTCCAGGATGGACTTTTCTCACTGCTAATTCATACACAATCTGCGTGGACACCCATCCAGTGCTTCATGCATCGAAGCCAGACGAGGCCTTCAAGCTGCTGTTCTTTGCCCATTTTGCTTTTAACATCCAGTACCAGAAGGAGACGAGGCTGTGCTTGGAATTCACACAGAGGTAAGAACTGAAGCCAATGTTCACTCACCTGTACACTTGCCTGACGTCACAGCACGCCCTGTGCAAATGCATACTGCAGTCTGCCAATCTTCCAGAACCTTATTTAGAAAAGCGGTTACTACGCTGCTAAACTGAGTGTACGCGAAGAAAATGCACTTCAACTCAAAAGCTTTTTGAACAGTGTGCGTGTTCATCGAGAATATCATACTGTCAATGAAGTTTGCTTATAGAGGTGAAAGTTGGCATTTCTTCAGTTTGGCATTGAACTAGCACTGGGACGCAATAATGCTAAAGATAATTGGTAGTGTGCTGTAGTATAGGAGCCACTGCGAAGAAAATTTGCTTTAAGGTAGGGAGATTTAGCAACATTGTAGTACAAGAAATTAATAATTGATTTACCATTGACTGACGTAATAACATGCCCTCATTATCCAGTCTCATTTTTGAAAATATGTGTCAAACAGCGAGACGTCATAAAGAAACCTTTTATCTCTATAGTTAACAGTACAGCAGCAGCTTGGGATCACGCCTGTGTGCTGTCTATTAGTTCTGCTGGAAGGCTAATGCAAGAGCATACAGACAAGGATGCATTCTAGTAAATGTGAAGGTCTGAGATCAGGTATTTTGTTTGTTTTGTTATAATTAAGCACAACACCAAAAACAAAGCAAGTGACAAGCACGCAACTGTATTATAAACGTTAATTTTTTTTTAACCTTTGCAGCCTTCTATTTTAAAAAGTGTGAGAAATGCGCCGGTGCTTTCTATTGTGCTGGATTGTACTGCAAAGTGGACATTATGTACCTCATAAGGATGAATAATTAGACGATTAATCAGCTTAAATTAGCTAACAAACTTTACTATTTCTGCTTTTTAAAGGGAAGGTTGTATTGCAAAATTTATCTGGCAACATCGAAGGTTAAGCTTATTTTTAAATTTTGTTACTCGGCAATGTATTTCGAAGTATCGAAGGAAACCTTGTTCAATTGGCTGGCCCACTTTACCTATCTATACAATGCCGTAACTGCGCATCGTATTCTTGCCGAAATCTAGTTAACTTATACATCATAAAAATACACTAACTGTGCCTGTACTTGCTGCATGCATTAGAAGTGCGAGAAGCGATTTTTCTATGAATATGCAATGGTGGAAAGCTGACTCAACGAGCTTTCGTATGTGTATTTTTGTTGGTCGATGTCTGGAATGATACTGCCATTTAGGAGTATTTAAAAACAGCTCATATTCAAAGTTGACGACCATCAATTTTGCAACATAACCTACCTTGCTTCTGAGATGAAAAATAGAAAAGTCAGTCAAAGTTAATTATGTAACTACAGATACATTTGAGGCACCTAATGTCTGCCTTGCTGTACAGTCCAGCTCAGAAGACCACACCGACGTAGCTAAGTATTTAAAACATATCTTCAAAAGTGACAAAAATCACCCTGTATATAAAATATCAATCGGAAGGAAAAAAATGTCTCTCCTGCTCTTTTTCTGCCGCATCTCACACACACACACTTAAGGTAATGGAATCGGGGTACGGATTTCAGGCTGTTTTTTATGAGAGAGGGGTGCGTCCTGACATGGCAAACCGTTGTAGCAAGGTAGGCAAAAGAAACCTAACGTTTTATTAAAGCATGTTTCTCCTTGTTTTATCCGTTCAATCCTCCTCCATTCATAGGGCCACATGTACTGTAGTGGCTATGAGTTCCTAGGGCGCATAAGCTACGAACTAGTCCGACACTTTTATCATTACCCACTGGATCAAAACCTCACTTGTGGAGATGAAAGTCGATCTCAAGTAATTCAATATGTGGTAGTAAAATGAGGTGATCACTGAGAAGCAAGGTGCTTAAATGACTTCAGTAGCATCCTAGATACTTCTGTTTCCAATGGTACCTGTATGACCGGAAACTCCAACACATGCCTTGTAAACAATGACATTGTAGAAGCATCGTATGCTCTTTCCGCCCAGCACTGCCTGTGAGTCATGCTGATCTGTGGCTGTTGATAAAACGAATCTTGCTACTTTATCGCTATGAGGAGCTTGAAAAGAAGGTTTGAGCAGCAAAGTGATGCCTCACAAAGCTAGAGTTTTATTTCTGGGTGGGAACAGGTAAGATATTAGTGTTTTTTTTTACTTAGCTTTTACCCCTCACAACGTAGCGGATCATATATGAGACCTGATTTTTTTAACACATCCGCCCTTGTCAGAGTGGTTGTGCAAGTGTAGAACGAATATATTTTTGTGTTTCAACTATAAAAATTAAGTTTTTGTGCCTGGTCGTTAGTGATAGCTCGTGGCTCTTTGTTTCAGGGCTATTGCAGGTATTAATCCTGCAAGAGGAACAAAGGTGCAAAAGAATGGCGGGAAGCAGCTCTGCCTGTCACCAAGAGTGGCTGCACTCGCAACGGCTTTGATAGACTATGACTTTTAGAATTTTAGTTTCTGTTGCTTGTGTTGTATAACATTTTATTATGTTGGGCTCAGAAATAGTCTTCGAGCTATAGAAGACTGCTGATGCTGATGTGACTTTCGATTTAATAAAGTGTTCATTCATATCAAGCTGCTTGGCTTTTGGTTCTCAGGCAATGCTATACTGATGAAAATCAGTGTTGTGCAAACGTTTCATATTTAGATATTCTTAAATTACTTCACGCAACTTCCCTCGAGCAACGAATTATGTAATATCACACTTTCATTGGCATAAACGACGCAAAGATCGTATTAATGAGCCCTTGTGCTTGCACAGAAACCGTATTTTGTGCGGGGAAAAAAATTGTAATAAAAGAACAACTAATAGTAAACAGAACATTGCAAGAATTTCAAATATATTTTCTGCAAACCAAAAAGAAAATTGTGTGTAAATTAACAGGGCAGCCAAAAACAGACAACTAAACTCAATTTGCAGTCACAGATTTTCTGTACATGATAGAAAAGAAACATTGTAAAATAACAGAATAACTGAAAACAGAAAAGTGAATTTCACAGATTTTCTGTACATGACAGAAAAGAAACACTGTAAAATAACAGAATAACTGAAAACAGAAAAATGAATTTCACAGACATTTTACAAGCTTTCAGTAAATAATGAGAAAGAAAAACCTGAAAATCACAGACTTGCTTTGAAACAGAAAATGAAATTTCACAGAAATTTTACAGGGATTTTCGGTAAATGATAAAAATATAACATTGTAAAATAACCGAAAAACTGAAAAACGGAAAACAGAACTGTACAGACATTTTCTGGCAGGACAGCTGCCAGAAAATGTCTGTTTTTTTTGGAAAAAATTTTTTACAGTGTGTACTGCTTAGGAACACAGTCGCTGCTCTGCGATTTGTGCCGCACGATAACGCACGCGGAAATGGTCGCGGCGCTAACGACGAATGCATCATCGGCGCAGATTCAAATGTTGTGGGGCTATTGGTATTGCTTTTACCAGTGCTAAGAATTGTTGGAGCATGGGAAGTAGGTTGCACTGTCGATGCTCGCCCGATAGTGTGAAGTCAACGATAACTGTGGCACCGCGAAATGAGCAAAACCCAAACAAACAAAAACTTTTGCTCAGATTCACGTTTCCTCGTCAGTGATAGGCGCATAGAATAGCTGAGTTTTATCAGAACGCTTTTAATTGGGGGGCAAAAATAATTCTGGAAAATAAAATAATTAACCTGCGCAGCATGCTGCAGCACCAAGATACCTGGGTCATTCAGGACTAGGTTAAGTAAGTTACGCAGTACCCCTCTGAAAATAAATAAACATTTAATTGCTTAAAACGCACGCTCTTCGAATGCCTCGCTGCCGACCACAAACAAGGAGGCTGGCCCAATGAATAACGATGCTCCGATATTTCCTTAGCAAAACTCGGCACAGACTTAACACAGCGCAAATAAACGCGGACACGAAGCCATCAGCGAGTATCCGGTCGAACCTAATTTAACGATCGCGTTTGGCTAGTTTACTAAGCTGAGCACGTTTTGTTACCGGACTCCGCTCGCCTGTATTTTCGTAGTAAAACTGAATGCACTCGCGCGGAGTTAATTAGTTTTCCCCGAAGGAGCCGACGCGTACAGAAGGCCGCACAGCCGACGAGAGCGGATCGATTTCAGAGTAGGCAATTTTCCCGGTGATGAAAGTCTAACTGCGTCCAGTGCACTGCGTCGCTCGCTTGCACCTGGCGCGTTCTCATTGCCGCGTCGAATTTCCATGCGCCAGCAACTACACCATGCATATACGAAGGACGCTATATACTGAGAGAAATAAGGCAGAAAAAATAACAGGAATACTTCTGCAATTTTTCGATGCCTCTTCCGACGACAGGTAAAAGAAAGTAAAAGGGAGTCATCCGCACCGCTTTCACGCACTCATCCATTAAAATATCAAATCTTCTTCGCTTTCGAGTTCCTGCCGCCTGCCGTTTACATACTGACTGCACGTTGTTTTGTGTGTGGTTGCAGCGAATGCAGTCGTGCGTGTGAAACGTCGTGGCTTTCGAGAATTCGCGCCTCGGCGGCTGAAGATGGGCTGCAGCGCGGAAAAGAGCGATTTCAAAGCAAACACCGAACCTACTGGAGCCGGAGGGAATTCTCTAAGCGCATTTCGGCGGGGCTCAGCGCTCAACTCGCCCTCTAGCGCGAGCGACTGGCGGCTTAACGCTGACTAATGCGGAGGGTCTTCGCAGACTCTCGTTCTTTTCCTTTGGTTTCCACTCCAAAGCTGCCGACAACCGTTAAGCCACTGATATTTCTCCAGGCTCTCAGCCATGGCATAGGTGACACGCTGGTTAGTTTCACCTGAAAGCAGATTATCATTGGATTTCGTCGAAGTTTGTCACTGAGAAGCGGGAGTAATAAATCGCCAGTGTTTGTATCAACGGCATTTCATGACTACACGGCATTTCATAACTTGGAAATGACTGCCAAGCTTGTTTAGTTGATTGCGTAAAGGTCCCAGACCTCGTTTTGCCACAGTGTAAATAATTTAGTTTTTTTTCCTTCCAACGAGTTTCAGGTGCAGATTCCTAAATGCATCGCACGCACGGTGTCTGCGGGGAAACTGCTTACGAAAGCAATGCCTCCAATAATAATAAAGCGGCACCGAAGAACTTCGTCTCGCCAAATAGCCGTCGCGCGCGCACCGCCTCGCGTTACTCGCTCGTCTGGCACTGGTCCACAAATAACGCAGCAAAGCGAAAACAGTCAAGCCGGTTATACAACGCGTTTACGTAAGGCGGACGTCTGCAATCGTCCAGTCCAGCAGGAGCCGGGGGCAAGAGGAGCGAGTGAGTCACGCATGCGGGGAGCAGATCCGCTTTGTGTCAGTCGGGGCGGTGGTCGTGGGGGTCTGTCCCAGTCCCTTCCTCATTTACCCTCTATTTTTCATGCTGTTTTTACGGCTACTCCTCCCCCATGCGTTGAACTTTCCACCACTCCACGTCTGCAACCCAACTCTGTGCTTCGCTAGCCTAAACAGAATCCCCGCCGGTCTTATAGCACCACCGCCGTGGCATGGTAGCCTCCCCTTTTTTCAATCGATCAGATGTCGCTCTCCCCCGACCAACCAGTCCCCGTTTTCGTTTTCCTCACGGCCCGCCATCGGCAGCGCCATGTGGACAGCGCGGATCGGGATGCGATGACTCACCACTTTGTCCCCTCTACATTTGTCGCCTTTTTTTCTTCTTCCCTTCGAGGCACTCCCCACCACAGCACGAAAAATGCGGTAGGGAGAAGGGGCTTGCTTTCTGCTCTGCGGATTTTTTTTTTTCCTTGCAATATCTGACTTTCGTGGCTTTTGTCCCCATATTGATGGGGCGCGCGTACCACCGCCACCCTTGTAGCCATTGTCCGCTCTCAATGTTTTCTTCCGCGTCGACTCCCACTTTCCCGTCTACACAAGACCACGGTTCCGTTGTCTGGGGCTTCGTGGACCTTGCCAATGCGACTGCGTGAGCGCAGGGCAAGAATCATTGGCTCGCTCCCAATTGGGCCCCTGTCCCTGTTTTCTGAGCTGGCGGACAAAGGATGATAGTAAGCACACCTTATCGCGCAGCGCTTTTCTTCCGGCTGACGCAAGTCGAGTCTCGCAGCAGTGTGCATTCCCGCTGCTGCTACCAGCATTTTCAAGTGCCCCCGTTTTCTCGTCGGGCAGAAATTCGCCATATTTTTGGTGGTCTGAAAGTTTGCACGACCCCCGATTGCAGAAGACCGGCCGTATACTGTATGCCATAGCAAAGGAATAGTGTGAGCCAAAACATGGGTGCAAACCGTCTGATTATTGATGGCGCTAGCAATAATGGATGTAGGCGAGCGGAACGCCGTAGACGCCATCAAAGCGAAGAACCTGCGCTGTATTCCACCGGTAAAAGCAAAGAAAGAAAGGTGGGCGGGCATTGTGCATCCATCGAGGACAAGAGAGGCGCACTAAGAACATGCTAGTATTGTGAGATTTTCCGCAGTATCCACAGTGCTCCATGTGTCATGTTTAGCGCTCCTAACTTCATTTTCAGAATGGATATATAACTCTTCCTTCGTGTTACGGACGCACAATCTTTTGACTGAAACTTATCTTCCCACCAAAGCTTGCTTTCCCGCCTCTGACTTGGCTTCCTTTCCGGCTACTTGTAGCTTTTATTGCTCCATTCTGCAGTTTTTTGTTTTGTTTTTCAGCGACAATTCTCTGAACGCGAGGAAATATTTGTTCCCTCCGGCACGTCTATAGCGCTGCAGCTGGGAGAATGATAAGAGGCGCGGCGTTGTCAGTGTTGCACGGTACGAAGAATGTGCCGCCATCTTTCATCGTGGAAACCGTTACAGCTCTCTGAAGAGAATGCGTAAAAAAAAAACGAAGAAGGGGGTAAAAAACAGAAAAACGAGATCAAGAAAAAGTGCCCCGAGAAAGGAAGGCTAAGGCATTTCTCATGTCGCGTTTTATATTTTCGCTGACGTCGTATCGGGCTCTTTGAGTCACCAGCGCGCAGAGGAGCAACCAGGGATCGAAGTTAGCGAAGGAAGCGTGTTCGCATCCGCGCCGGAACCTCGCGGAAACGGCCGGAAGCGGCGCTGCCACTCCAATAGGAGATAAATTTTCCAGTCTTTGTGTGAGCATTCGCGTGTGAAATAGATGAGCGAATTCGTAGGGTAGCGTTATGCGCAGCTTGATCCTCTATATACTGACTTCTTGGTGTCTGAGCAGCAAATGGTTAAGATTGCTCTCTGTGGTTTTAGACGCACAGGGTAACCAATCGCTTTTCAGACACGATAGGTGCAAGGCACCCACTGCAGCGCGTTTTGCTAAATATATAACAACAGCGCGTGCGAAGATACAAAATCGTTGCTCAACTTTAGAGGAGCAGCATTCGCTTAACTCTTCTGCCGTTCACGTTCTCTTCAACTTGTGTTTCAATTTTGACTTCTGACTTTCCACACTAGCTACATTCTCCATTTTTAACGCTAATGTGCTCAATGATGTCGAAAAAGCTTCATTTTACCTTTATTCTAGAAAGTGTACTCAACAATGCTAGTATATCTGCAATGCAATAGCGTGAAGGAATGAAAGAGACAAAAAGCAGCAATTCGCATTTAAAACCGAGCCAAAACACAACAGCGTCCCGTGTCTCTGCTTTCCGCAGAACGTTTCCTCAAGAAGGACAGAAGCGGAATCGTGAAGGAGACGCCCAGACTTGACGCGTTTATTCACGAATCGACGCGAGTGCATACAGATCATATCTGCAACACTGTCTACCTGAGACATTCGGACGGGCGCGTACATTAAAACGGACTATTATTTTGAGTTTAGCTAAACTTGTTGACGCCCCTGGCGCGTATCTGCTCGTTGAACACATTGTACAGGAAGCGGACTGTAGATCAAGTAGGATAAAAAGACGCAGGCTGGTACTGGATGATTCACTTGTACTTGTGCCCCAGAGAGTGGAAGCGGCGTTGCATCCTATTCATATCCTGTCTTTTCCGCCCCGTCTCGTTATGCTTTCTCTTCGTTTTCCATTGTCGTCTTTCTTCTTGCAATCCAAATCAATGCACGGCCTGTGTGATTTCCCTCAGCTGCAAGCATACAGAGAATGTCTTTCCAGCTTCTTTCCGAACTGAGTCGGCATCCGCGACGTGCGGGAGTACCTTCGATTATTTCCCGTGGAGCACCGGCGTCGCAGAGAGCTCGAACGGTGGAACGAAAATGTGAAAGGGAACAAATCACGAACAGCGAGAGGGGAAACTTAGGACAGACGAAGAAATTGACGGGTGGGCGGAGGACGCCGAGAAAGCCCTCGAGGAATGGCCGGCGCTGTCCCCGACACGGCAGGCTGGGGCGGTCGCCGCCGCAGCCCGGCGTATCCCGAATCGATGGATCCCGGGAGGACTGAGCTCCCCCTGTCTCCCTCTTTTCCCCTTCGACGCGCCGATTGAGGAAGAAAGGTCAGAGTTGAAAATCTCATCTGGAGCCGGTGACGACGGTGAAGAAGAGGAAAATGCTCGCCAGCGCACCATGGCGGCGCTTCGGGACGCATAGCTCAGCCAGGTTTTGGTTTGCTCAGCGAATTCCATCGAAGACACACACACACATGTCCCGCGGCAGATTGGAGCGGAGTCCCATCCTGCCGCGCGTGCGTGGGCGGTTGCTGCCCGTTCGGTCATTGCTGTTCCTTTTTTCTATTTTTGAGTCGCTTTCTTTTTTCCGGTGCAATTCCCCGACGCCGGTAATGACGCGAGGAATTCGTTAGCGCAGCCGTTTGCAGGAGCTGCGGGCGTGGTAATGAGCGTTGCGCCTCGTCCGTATACCCCTCCCACCGTCGATGCGCTGCCGTCCGGAATCGTGTGCGAGTCCTCGCGAAACGTTCGAATGAAATGAGACGTACGCGACGTGTCGTCCCTTGGATACGTCGGGTAATCGCTAACGTCGTTTGACAGCACCGTCGATAGTTCAGGAAACCGAAGGGAACTGGGTCGTTCAGGGAGGAAATACTAAGTGAAACGTTAGGATTTTTTATTCTCTTCAGACGTTTTATGCACGATCGTTTGGTACTCAAACGGCTGCGGACGACTAGGCGACGACTCACCGTCCCATTCTCGTTTAGGAAGTTTGTAGTAATGCAAGCTGCCAGTTTAGTGCGGCTCCGATGAATGCTGGCATATCTGTAGTGCTGAACAAAGTGCGCACCGTCCTGTCGCAATAAATTCAAACCGCTAAAGTCCCTCGATGTAACCAAGATTTTCAAACTCTTTCATACTCGCCAACATGCAGTTGTTGTTTTGAGAAGGAACAAGAAAACGCATCAAACTTCTTATCGCATGTGCTTTCCTTAATTTTGGCGTTCGCGATTAAGTGTCGATTGATTGACTCAGTGTGCAGCCAGGTAGGGCGAGCCTTAAATAAGCGTCCCTCAAAATTAGGCGTTCGTGCCCCTTCTTATGTTTGCTTTTTACGATATCAGACGACGAGGCCCACGTAAATATTGACATGTATGTTTGAATGCACAGCATTCCCTTCGGTAAAAAGAAAAAAAAGAAGTAAAACGGCGAACTTGACTGCCAAAGGAGACTGAACGGGCTGTTACGTGCAGAGCACGCAAGCCTCTATAGACAAGATAACGTCATTGTCACTTAGGTCTTCCTGCAGCTGCGAAAGGCTTGTCTAGAGACATCTTTTCCTGGGCCCTGAGCCGTGCCTGCTGCATTGATTGAAACACGTTCGAACTGCGTCCTGTGTACTGTACACACTGTAATAAGATCGACCAGCTCCTGCTCCCTCTATCGAGTTCCGCTTCCCTTTTAGTATCGTGATTCTCACGCTGCACGGTTATTGTTAGGTTGACTACGACGACCGTCGGCTTGTCTGTCTTGATGTTTGATGTTTAACGGCCTTATGTCGCAATACACTTAATAAAATGAGCCGTAAGTCAAGAAATCTAACTCATAACTAGCTACGGAAGCACGAAATAGAACTCTGATCATTCCTAGGTAGAAACTAGAAATCGATAAAGTTCGTTTGATACACCATCGGGAAATTGTGCCGTCGTTTTCGGTAACTTACGAATATTCTGAGTAACAATGCATAACACACAAAGAAAATTATTGGAAAGTGTCAAACAGCAGTGAGGAAAACAAGCATACACGAGAATAAGTACGTATACGTAAGTTAAGTCGCCGATCTGTGTAACCTATCACAATTGCAGCTGCTGAAAAAGGGGGAAAAAACAACCTATAACCGCCATTACCAAATCCAATTGCGCTTAGTTACGGCAACTTCGGCGCTTATGTTCAGTTGCCTAGCATCGGCGTGCGTAACGACCGCGTTACTGTTGGAGGAAGGGTCGTTGAACCTTTTAACAGTGCTCGACCCCCTTCGTTTGGTCAGTCTTCGGCGCGGGAAAGCAAAGAAAAATAAAAATGAAAAGAACGACGATGCGTGAGAATAGCCTATTAGTGAGCGCGCAGACGTGTACGGAGGCACTTTCCCGAAAGGACTGTGACACTTTTCCCGCATTACGGCCGACCACGCCGCGTCCTCGTCGAGGAGCAATCTCTGCGCGGGGCAGAGCTAACGACCTCTGGGCACCGCGGCTTCCGAGTTGCGCCGGACGTCTGCGGCGAGTCATTTGGCGTCACCGCTTGCACGGTTGACACGAATGTGCAGTTGCGACTTAAGATCACTCTATTAGGACTCATCTTCCGCTTATGTCTTGGACCCAGCACGGAATCGTTCCTTAACAACACTTGCCCGTTGTTAAATGTTTAGTGAAATGGAAAACGGTAACGGCACAGCGACACAGGTACATCATTACTCTGTTATGCTACTACAAGGTTCAGGTAGCTCCAGTATGAAAGAGGGCACGTTACTCGCATTCGTCCAATGACTGCTCAATAAGTACGAGTGAAAGGCACACCTATTCCAGTTCTGTAAGTAGTTTTCTTTTTTCTAGATGTATAATTCTCACGAGGCATTTTCAACTTCAGTGTTGTCTGACCTAAAATCAGTGCCCAGTCGCCGAAGTGGCCTCGTGGCTACGGCGTTCTGCTACTGAGCATGACGTCGTCGGTTCAATCCTGCGCAAGGCTTCCGCATTTCGGTGAAGGCGATAGGCGAGTCTGTTCATCTTCTCAGATGTTCCGTATGTTACAGGACTTCCCAACAATCGCCGGGCCTTTTGCATCGCCTGCAAGCCACCTTTTCCCGTCCTCATTCTCCCTTGGTGGCCTAGTCTGAGAGATTCGCGAAAAAGGTCTCGACTCGCCGCGGTTTAGTTCAGAAAACGGCAGGTGGTGGCAACACGTGTATTTCATTTCTCGACCTATCCTAACTTATAAAAGCTTCGTTTTCAGTTCAAAGTTCTTATTATCAGGAGGCGGTAATATACTGACACAGACCAACATTAATTTTTTGATCTTCACACTAGCCGACCCCCCCCCCCCCCCCCCTCTTCAGAAAAATAAAAGAAGGGGCCCTGTAATGACAACAATGTTTTGTCAGTGTACTTAACTAGACGCGGTAGATATGGTGCGTTAACTATCTCAAACATCGTTCGTGTGCCGCACTGTCCCAAATCTCCGCACTCGACGACTGCCATCGTATACACATACATAACTGCGGAGCTGCGGTTGCTGTCCACGTCCATTTCATCTGGTCTGCGCAAAAGAAGCGGCCTTCGATTCGTAGTACGTGCGCCGTCGATCGAAGCCTCCGCGCGGTGTGCCCCGATGTGACGTGACGGATTGCGTGATCACGCGGCACGTTCCCTCGCACCGCCGAACCCAATCATGCCCCCCAGTCTTCGTGATTTCAATTCCTTTCCCTTTTCTTTTCTTCTGCTTTCCCGCATGTTCAATATTCAAACCGCGCTGCTTTTGCCGCCTCGGCTTTCGCGACGGCAAACAGGCGCTCTCTGCTGCCCGGGGCTAAAGGGACGCGAGACTTCATTCTCAGCGACCTTTCTGACCATTGACGAGGGCGAAGAAGTCGTCACAGACAATAGAAAAGTTGACGTACTGGCATCACCGGAAAACACAACTTCCAGGCAAATGGGCAACAGCATATAAAATGGAAAACGTCATCACCGAACGGGGAGAGGAGGGGAGTTAAGCTTCGCCCTGCCTCATTTCACTCCTCTGGTGCATGTCCGAATATGAGTAGTGGAATTTTTAATCACAGCGACCTCCTGCACTGAAAAAGATTTATAAACCTCTTTTCCTGTCTTTTTTTCGACGCTACACGCTCGCGCTTTGTTGCATGGGGTACGTTACGGGCTCATACGTGGATATATAAACAGGTAAATTTGTGAAGCCTGTTCCTGCCCTTTCCAAACGCATTTGGGCCTTCCAAGTAAAGTGGATTAAAGCATGTTCTTGCAGATTCTTTCACATGCTCGTTGCTTACCAACGTTCGAAAGGACCGAGACTACGACGGTATTTCCAGGCATTTTTCTTCGCGTGTCAACCAAAATTGGAGAGCTTAAGAATAGGGGAACAAAATGGCGCCACTGCGCATGCGCAGAACAATAACCCGAGGGGCGTAATTATTCCGCGCATGGGCACTGGCCCCCCGCTATTCTCCTATTCTCGTAAACAACAGGGCCCCCTATTTTGAAGCTCTCTGTTAACAACAAGGAATTGGAAAGAAGCATCACAGAACAAAAGAACGGATAAAAAAGAAGAGAGCCTAAAAAAACAGAATGCCACCTCTGCACGGCGAGATTATCCCCTTCCTTATTATTTTGAGAAAAAAAAAGAAGATAAAACAACCAGCATCACCAGGGAAATCAAAGTTTTTCTTTTGGTGAAGAAAGAAAAAAATGGCGATTGGGGGGGGGGGGGGGGGGCGGAAGAAGATCATAATCCTTTCTTCCGTGTTCGCCGAAGGCGGCTCTATTCCGCCCGAGAACAAATGAAACAGTGCGCCTGTGTTGACTGTGGAAGCTGTCGCCGTCGTTATAGAAACCGCGCTGCTTTTTCCGCCTCTGCTTTCGCGACGGCAAACAGGTGCTCTCTGCTGCCCGGGGCTAAAGGGACCCCGCACGCGAGACTTCATTCTCAGCGATGAGCTGTGGCGGTGCCGTTTCAATTTCCGCGTATCGCTGCGCGTGAACTTCCGCACGATGCCCCGTGGCCAGAGACGCGGCAAACACGCCAGCGATGCAGTCGCACAAAACCACACTACGTGAGCTATCGTGCACGTTCGGCGTCGTGGCAACACAACACGGCCGACGACCTTCGAGCATCCCCGATGTATCGAGACAGAAGAGAAACTAAGAGATGATTCGCTATCACATACATGGCGATTGCAAGCGGAACTTTTACTTTCTGTGTTTCATTTTTTGTTTTGCTAGGTCCTGACATGTGTGCCGCCGTCCAATGAGAAACACGTATCATATTTATCGGCACCTTTTGCTAATCACGCAACTACCATAAACCTGTAGCAAGAAGTGAAGCTTGCGGTAGTCGCAACTAAGCATTTCGTTCTCTTTTGTAGCAGTAAAGGTATATCTGGATGAAGACCCTCGTCTCCATAAATCCAGCTTCGCCATGCCAGCCAGGCTAAAACCACTTCCCCCCACCCCGGAGACCGCACACAGCTATAGTCACTTCTGCGCTTTCTGTTGTCCCCCATATGACCTGTATGCAGCCTGTATCCGTAAGCTACTGGACCACTGTTCGTGGCGCAGCCTATCGCACTGATTGAAAAACTATCCCCTCCTCGAGCCACCCTAGATGTAAACTTGGCGAACGAGTGAAAAAGCCAGCGATGCGCATCGCGGCAGGCGACGGAAACAAGTTCCGCCGGAATGGGGGGCCCGAGTCGCGAGAACTTGACGCCAACAATGTTCTCGACATTTTGCAAAGCCGTCATCGCAGGCAACTATATCCGTTCTTCCCGACGCGGCTGCTCTGTGAATCCGGCTCTTGATTCTCCTGTACAGTGCGCAATGGATATGACCGTTCTCACCATCTATCTCAAGGCTTTTCCTTTATCAAGTCGTTTTTCTCACTCCCTTTGTTGCTTCTTTGAGCTCCCTGACAACTTTGCCCCGCTGCGTCACGCCGTGCGGCCGCGCCCCCCTCGCGGTGTCCTCTGGGCGGCGCGTTTACGACTTTCCGGAGCGGCGCTTTTCTTTCGGAGAAACACGGCGAACAAAAGCGATTTCGATCAGCGCTTTTCGCCAGGCGCGGCCGATGCGGCGGCGCCCAGTCGCACGGAATGCGCGAGGGAAAAACAGCGGGAAGTCGCGTTGCTCGGACAGGGGAAAGCTCTGCCTTTTGCTGCGTCGAAAACAGGTCGCGAAGCTATGCGCCTTATTTCTCGTTGCGCACAGCAAGTGGTACTGCGAAGGTGACGCGAAGCCGAAGATCTGTAACGCCTTACAGTGAGGACCCCTTACAAAAATTTCTACAGAGTCTAATGACTTTCCATAGACTTCTGTCTATAGACTCTCTATAGACAATCCCTAGCGAACAGCCTATAGGCAATACAAATCCTACAGACAGTCTATAGACAATCTATAGATTTCCGGCCATACACTTTTAGTAGACTTTTGTCAACAGACAGTCTATAGACCACGAATAGACATAAAGAAATATCTATAGGAAGGCAATAGAGTCTACAAGAAGTCTATAGACTGTCTATAGACGATTTATGTAAGGGACGTCAGCGACGAGTGAATACCAGCCCTTTTTTGGAGGCGATGCAAACATATGAATACGAACGTGCAGACAGTGGCTGCTAAATGTAGGAAGCAAGAACTGAGCGGCAGCCGCCACTCAAAGAAGGCTTCCCACGCAAATGGCGTCGTCCGACTGAGAATTGCTTCGCGGTTAATCCTCCTTTGCACCTGCTAGCGTGACATTACGAGGAGCTGGCAGGTGCAAGGGGATCAACCACTGATTAACTGCGGCGAACCCAGAGCTGTGACACTCTACGCTGTGAGAGAAGAAAAAAAATCTTCGTTTAACTTTCCGCCCATAATCTTGGTGGTGCTGGTCGGTACAGTGGTTGTCATCAGCCACGGTGCACTGCCGACATGCTAGATACGGGCCTCAAGTAGAAGGGAGATATGGAGGTGGGTTTGGTGAGAAGCGGAGTTCTCCGGAGAAGCTCCTTTCCAAGCCCAGCCCCACGTGCTCTCAGAAAAGTGATTTTCCTTTGTTAACGAGCCGCTATCATGCCAGCACAACCACAACATAGAATGCAGACGACTCGACGACTGCTGGCCCAAGTGCTAACCGGGCTACGCACTTTCGGAGAAGACTGTCCCTTTCTCGGCTGCCACAGCCAGATGGTATCGACACCCACATTATGCAGTCAAAGGAGCGTTGAACTGAAGCTCAGGGAAATCGTGCTGGTAAGAGGCAGCTCGTGCATCTACATTTGCTTCCAACAGTTCTTTCCCGTATCTGCGTTGTTCGTGTCCCGTTAATTTCTGCGCTGCATGTGATACACTGGCCCTGCTTTGCTTCCAAGGAGCTGTTCCCCCTTCTTCTTCTTCCTGACTATTCTTCAACGGTTTCGCCCTCCGTACTAATTTATATTGCTACCATTATTATTATTTTTTTCATTTTGTGCTCCCTTGCGTGCCAAATCTAGTTTGGAAAATGCATTCCAAGATTTCTACTCGCATTTTCTGTGATCTGAGTGGAAATCTAACAATCTTCCACCCCTCCACAAGCCTGGTCTCTCTCAATCGGTACAAGGAAATGAATGCCAGCTGGACGCCTTTGTTACGAGGCATGCACACACTCGCCTTTCACGAACGGTGGCCTGCGGAGCCGAGAGATCGGAAAAAGGAAAATACCAGCGCCGACCGCGTCGGCATTGCGAAACCCCTGGTGTCGCTCGCGCGGAAACTGCGCATCCGAAAATAGTGCGACCTGCCTGTCTGGTGCGTCGGCGGAGAAGCATTAGCGCAACGCGGGGATCGCGTTCTTGACGCCGCCATCTTGTGCAATGCATGCGGCGCGGATAGTATACGCCCTCGCGCTAAGGAGCAGATTAATGGATCGGCGCGCGAACGAGATCATTAGACATTGCGTCATATGCCCGAGCGTGACGTCGGAGGGTCGTTAGCGCGCATGCGTGGGTGTGCCGCAATGTAGCTGGGTGAGATGCGCAAGGCAAGAATGGCAGAGGCGTTAACCGGAATAGAAACATGCGGCTCATTGGTCACCCCGAACCGGGATAATGCGCGACGAAGGGACGGAAAATAAGAAATAAAAGCGCTGGGGGATAAAATTGTGGGAGATTGCGAGAAAAAAAGAAGAAAGCAATAAACGAACCGTGACTTTATACGGTTCCCCACAAGGTTGCATCGCTGGGCAAACGGGCTAGAATTTTTTTCTTTCTTTGCTTTCTTACACGTCCGTGCTCATGTAAGGTGGAAAACGGTAGCCATTACGGCTTTCTTGCCGACCATAGAAGAGGGTGTAAACGCCTTCAACGTCCCTCGTCCCCATTTTTGTTCTATCCAATAGAAAGCGCCAGCAGATGTTAGTGTATGTCCCATTAATATGTGACTTAGCTTCAACAGTATAACGAGTTCAATGCATCCAAGAACTTGATATTGGGGGTAAATAACTTATTGGAAATCTTGAAACAAGCGTGCGTGGAGACACGATTCCGGAACTGCTGTCCTCAAACGCGCACTCTGTTCTTAATTTTCATCGATCTTTATTTCGGGTCCAAGGTCACCCTCTGGGCAACACCGTAACCCCCGCAGCTGGTGCACGTTGATATCATCTTGGGCCTGACAGCAAGCGTGTTGCAGAGTGTACAGGCGTCTCCGACAGCGTGATAACGCATCACTTCTCAAGTCCTCGCACACTCGCGTGACTAATGGCGAGGGCTGAGCGGCGGCGGCAGCCGGAAGCTATCAGGAAGCGCCCGGGAGGATATGCCATCTGTCAGGCGCTGATGTTGAGCTGCACCCCGCGAGTGTCGGCGTAGGTGCGTTCTTTTTAACCGTTCCTGTCGATTCGCTCGATATCCCGAATCTTCCTTCCCTGGCTTCAAATGAAATGAAACGAGGGGGCTCACGCGAAGTCGCGGCTAAAGCAACTGGAAGAGCGCTTTCTGAAGTAGGTACAGCTGTCCGAGCATGTGGCGTGTTTCGAAGAGCTCGCGCCGCAATGGATGACTCCGGAATGATTTCGGCCGCTTGGGGTTCTTTAACGTCTACTGACAGCGCGCACCGCACGTGCGTTTTCTCGCATTTCGCCCCGATTAAAATGCAGTGCGTGTGAGTGCGTGCGTGCGTGCGTGCGTGCGTGCGTGTGTGTGTGTGTGTGTGCGTGCGTGCGTGTTTCTCCCTCCCGTCCTGTGTTATTCTGCGCAAAGTTTTTTAATTATGTCGCTACACCAACTGGCCCAACGTTCTACCCTATTAAAATGCAGTCCAGGATTCAAAGTCAAAGCCACTGAGCAACCAGCAGCTTTTTCTGTAGGGCGTTACTCTACGAGAGCATCGATATATGTTCGGGCGAAACTTTAGAGGAGGTATAGTGGGCTTCGCGGTAACGTTATAAATGCGAAGCGTATTGGACTGCTAGCCCGAAAATTGAGTGCTGAACCAAGAAAACTGAAGCAGCATTTTCAAATGCGGTCCCTCCGCGAGCAGCATTTTCTTTTGTTGTTTTTGTTCTCGATGGTGGTTGGAGAGTCTACAACGCGCCCTCGACAACTTCAGCGTTTCACTGGCTTTATGATGGGGAGATAAGATGAAGGAATTTGTCGTGATAGCATGGCCGCAGAAGACGCAGGACAGGACCTATGGGAAATCAGTAGAACCAGCCGTTCTTTTGCAATGCACGTAATCTTGCTCTTGACGGTGATGACGCATTTTTGAGGTTTCATTTCATGCATCTCGCAGTATGATTTTGAGCGATGCTGTGATCGTGCAGAGCGCAAACTCGTAATTTAAGTATTCGTCCCTTTTCGTTTTCTGTACCTTACAGGGCGCGTACAGACATGCCTCGAGACGAAGCCTGGCACGGAAGTATTACGCGGGAAACTGCAATCGTTGGTTATCGAACCTGGAAATTCTGAGCATTCGGTTCACCCTGTAGTCTGCACCATCGTTATTAAAGTGTTCTCTACGAGCCCCCCCCCCCTCTCCCTCTTTATCGCGTCAGTATCGCAGAAGAGAATCTCAGGGAATTGTGAAACGCGGAGATGATGAACTTGAAAACTGTGCTCCGCCTTCTTCTTCGCACCATCTCCCTGTTTCGTTTTCGATTCTCTAAGCTCTTTTCGTCACCACGCCGTTGATTGGAATAAATTGGTCTTGGCTGCTGCGGTGTCCTTGGCCGCTAGTTGCTTCAATGCGGCAGGGCCGGAGGTCTCTGCCAAGTTGAAGTTGTGAACGAGCTCGCCAGACATTCTGTTCGAAACGAATATATGCATATCTGCTCCCTGCATTTCCTTTCGAGGTTCATTCTCCTCGGTCATCCATTATATCTGCCTCTCTCTCACACTACTACGCCCTCCAGCAAATCGCATGTCAAACGCATTGTCCAAAGCCAAACCCCGTCGATCACTCTATACAACCCTCTTTCCTAGCCATCTTCTGTTCTCTCCCAGCTAAGCAGCGCCGTCTGAGCTGGAAGCAGAACCGCTTGTGAAAAACATCTACATGGCAACAAACATGCTCTTCTATGTGAAGTATCACCAGGTTGGTCATTGCGCATATCCTTGTCAATCAGCGGTGCGGGATTTGTTCTTAATTGTTACTACGAATTAATATCACAAAAAATCACAACCACAGTCGGCCGTCCCGGTGGCTCAGTCGTTATGGCGCTCGGTTGCTGACCCGAAAGACGCGGATTAGATCCCGGCCACGGCGGTCGAATTTCGATGAAGGCGAAATTATAGAGGCCCGTGTACTGCGCGATGTCAGTGCACGTTAAAAAAACACCAGATCGTCGAAATTTCCGGAGCCCTTCACTACATCGTTCGTCGTAGCATGAGTCGCTTTGGGGCGTTAAACGCCCATAAACCAAACGAAGCCAAACCAAACCAAACCAAACCACAATTTTCATTCCAAACAACGCACACACATTCATGTTTGAGGTGAAGGAATAAAAACCGCATAACAGTGGCTTGACGATTCTCACCATCACCATCAACATATAGTACATGTTAATGGCGATGCGAATATTTTTGTAGCAAACTACAGTTTGCGCGAGTCAGCATTAGCATAGCCATGAACAATCAAGCGTTCCAGTTTTGTCGCTAACAACAGTTTTTTTTTCTTCTCACAGTGCCTCCTTTTTATTTTTGCTTCAGAATTCCGTGATATTAGCACCGACTGCTGATTGCTTACTCAGTTCCTCCGAAGAGGATTGCATTCTGTCCCAACGTTCAGCTGGCACGAAAGAGACTGACCGCGCGGTGTCGCGCACAGCCCAGACCAGCACGGTGGGCGCGCAGTCTGGACGGGAAGCACTTCTTTCAGCGCGGCGCTGAACGCCGCGGGGCTTTTAAAATAGCGCCGCCTCTCGGAGAGAACGGGTACATAAACACCGGCGGACGAGTGCTTCCGAAAAAACACGCGGCCGGGGCTCACCACGCAGCGCGGGTCTCCGCCAGGCCCGCGCCGCACGCCCACGTATAGTAAACAGGGATTCTGGAAAAGCCGTGTTTTCACAGAGCTCGCGGAAAATACTGGCTCGATGAGGATGCGCACGCGGGTATCAGTAAGGCGCCGATGGAGACTCGCGCTTTCCGAGCGAAGTGCTGTAGAGTAAACTCAAACTTTGCTTTAACCCAAGACGAAATGCGCTGGCTGCTATAATGAAGGCTTTGGGAGACGACGTGCGGATGCGACTTGGGAGGCGAAAAGCGGCCAGCTTGGGAACGAAGCAAGTGCAACCGCACTACTGTTCACGCTGCCATAAATCGACGAACAAGGCCCCGATAATGTTTGTGTGATCCCAACCTCAAGGCAGTAGATGATAAAACAAAATTTAAGCATCTCCATATTTCGCCTCTAGGATGAGTCGAGCACACGACATGCCTCACGTGCTATCGTACGTCCTAAGGCCTACGTGAATGGATTGCCACTTTTTAATGTTAATATAAAGAGAGCGATACTCTCCCTGAAAAGGAACGTTTTCTGTAACCTGGAAAATGTTGAAAAACAAAAGACAGACGTCGCCACCGCAAGCTGATTCCACAACTAAACTGCGGTGACGTCAGGCGAGGAAAGAAAACGACGGACTACGCCGCGCCTGCATATTGAGTAAAATTTTGTTTCCACACCGCCAGTGCACTTCTTATCGTGCAAGGAATACAGAAAGAGAGGGTGAACATGAAAAATGAAAGAAAGCAAACCAACTACCCCGGACGTCATCATCGACGTCACGAGTTTGAACCAGAATAGAGAAAAAAATATCCCAACTTTTACCTGAATATTTCAGCACTGAAACGGTCTTTTGTTGCCGAAGATCCGTCAATAGAGTCACAAAAGACCCAGCTATCGGATTTTACTATCTTATACCAGCTATCTTAGTGTCCCTCTAACGATGGCGGCAGTGGGATACAGCAGACCGCTTTACAGAACGCGATATCCTGTATATGGTACACAGGAGATTATCCTGCGGCGTTTTTGAGCCATTGGCAACTGCATAGCAATTGAAAGGCTGCAGCAACAGCGCAGAGCTAGTGACATCGTAAAAGTAAAGACGCAGTTTGGCGCGTAGGCGAAGCGGACATGACCGTATACACAAAGCTGTCGTCGAGCCAGCTCTTCAGGCATCCTGGCAGCTGCAGTCCCTTGGACAATACGGCCTCTTCAAATAAACTATCGTGTGCCAGCTGGAAGTGCACAGAACGAGCAAGGCACAGGTGCCATGAAACGCTTTACGCCGCTTCCCACGCCCCTTGTCTCGAACCTCATGACGACATTTCGTGAGGCGGCCCTCTTTCTGTTCGTTTCTCATGCGAGCATGACATCATGCTCGACCGGTCGACACAGCGCTGGTATTGACCGGCGCATCACAATTTCCGGCGAATAAATCACGGCACGGATGCTCCCGCAGCGCCCGGCCCCACATAATCTGCACGAAGTCTTCGCTGCACAGCGGCGAAGAAGGGAGCGACAGTCGTTCCCCCTCCTGCCACCACTCGCGCCAGCGAACGACCTCACGCAGAGGACAGAAAATACCGCTCATCGCATCGTCACAGCTGGAAGCGCTTACGGCGAGCTCAACCGTGGAGTAGCGTCTCGCCAGCAGCGTCGCGTGAAGCCACCACGCCCTCTCCCGTCCACCAGACCCCCTTTCACCAGACCCCCGGCCTTTCGCTTTCGGACGAGGCGCGCCCATGGCTACAGTGAAACAATGGACCAAAGAATACAAAGACGAGCAAGGCTAAAGCGGCAAAGCGCCAAAAGACGCGCTTTGTTTCTCGCTGGGGCGACGCCGAAAATGGCTGAATCAGAAAGCGGGCGAAGAGAAGGGAAGTAGGTCCAAAACGCCGCTGGGAAAGATACAGATGCCCGTGCGTATTCGAGGGACCAAGACCGCAGCTGCGCCCCGTGGCGTTTATTTTCTCGTCCGCCCCTGGCCACCACTTATATTTTCATTCGCTGCTTGCGCTGCCTGTGCTCTTTTGGAGGCAGAAAAAGTCTGCGGAATGTACGGGAAGTGGGCGCGGTGTACAGGCCTGCCGGGGTGTCGACGGAACGGCGAGAATGCCGAAGTTGCAAAAGAATTCCCGGTTGATGCGCTCCCTTTGCCATGGCGCAAGCATTTCGGGCCCTGAAGGTTTCAACGGCCGTCTCTTTGAATGACGTCGAAAGAATGCGTTTTCCAGTGCGCGTTTACGTTGGTAGTCTTTTGTCTCTGTTGTGTGCGAACCCCTTGTATCTTCGCAGCATCGGCGATACCCGTTGCATCGCTGAGCCTGGTTTTGTGGAAACATTTCAGCACTCGCTTCTCGCTCACCGGCTGAAACACTGCCCCCTTCGTAATGGCTATCGCTTTCAGCAGCCTTATATTTTTTATCTCCGATACCAGGCGAACCTTCGCTGCCAAGAAACGGCACAGGTCAGTGTGAGCCAAGATCATCTGACCTCCCACTATGCACTGAGGAGGAGGCAAAATGCAAACCCCAAGAATTAAGCACCTTCTGTAGAGATATCGTTTGCGTGGCGCCTGCCCTTTTCGGCATGTCCGAAACTCATGTATAACACTCTGAGGGGCTTATATCAGTCAAGCTGACTACTTCTGATTAAGTAATACCCCTGTCACACGGCATTCCCCTAAGGCCTTTCCAGTAAAGGCACCTCTCTTTACCAAAGGAGCGAAAGCTTAAAGGAGCAGCGACGCAGCTACACGGTGCAGCTAAAAGGTGAAGCAGTCGTTCAGGCTTAGCACCCGCTGCTGTGCTCGAGGCAGCTCAAGTGAGTGTTTTAAAATTAAAGTGGGGTATTCGGTTCATTCGTTGATCTCAGACAATTTTTTTATTCTGATTGCTTCCTTAAAAGTACTGCAACAGCTACTCTCATCAGCAGCAGCAGGTTTTGTGTATTGCCTTGGCCACCAACCAAGGCCGTTCGGTGTTGCTGAAACACTTTCACTGCCTTGAAATCTGGGCATAAAATATAAACACCCGTACAAAAAGCAAAGCCAGTCACACCTTTCGTATTTAAAAAAAAAATATGTTTTCAAACATTGTTGGCTGCATCTATTTTCTTTCTTGCTTTTACTTTTTGACGTTGGATGGCACTGCGATTGTAGGTTCTCGAAGGCCGCGCCTTTGTGCTACAAATGTTTCTAACGAGCGCCTTAGCCTCCAAAGTCCTTAGCGGCAAAGGCGCAACATTTGTGCCATGTAGCTGCACTCCTTACGCCTTTGGATATAAGGACCTGATTCTCAAAGGCCTTTGCAGTGTCTGTGTGACAGGGGTATGAGGCGTTTTACTGAGATTACAGATGCTGATTTGATTTAATTTCATTTATTTTACCCTCCGGGCTTTCGCATTACAGAGGGGGTGGGGCAGTGAAGAAAAAAATAACAACAATACAAAACAAAACAATACACATCGTGTATCTTTTACTGGTATGAAATGAGAGCAATGTCACCAGAGGCAAGGCGTATGAAGGTTTTGCAAAAACTGCTTTCCGTTTTCGCGTTAAAGCGGCCAACACGAGGTAACACGCAAAAAATTAAGGCACACTGAGGACAACTCAGACAACTTTTTTTTTTTTGTCAGCAAAATCCGCTAGTTGGGTATATCGTGGATTTGTTGTTGCTTGTCCGGCGGCGAAAAATACATTTATTGTTAAGAAATTTGGATTCGAAGTTGAAAAACTTTTTCTCGCCGCTCCATTCAAACTCGGGATTGTATGATGGCAAAATACCCGAAAAGTGACGTAAACGGACTTAAAGTGGGGTCCGTGATTGCTGGCTGCGAGCGGTGTAGCCTAGCAGTAGCCGAAATCAAAACTACCACCGGCCGGACGTTGAAGGCATGCCTCTATAGTCGCTATATATGGTCGCCGCTTTAGCATCAGCATTACGATGTGGTTACGACGGACCCTGTTCCTGATCCCGACAACGGAGTTCTCGCAAAGAACTGCGGCTCTGCACTTCAGCGACCTCAAACAGCGTGCGATGCTCAGTTTCGAGGGCTGAGGTGGCGGGTCTGGCAGGATAATGTGAACGCCGTGGAGTCGGCAGCGTCCGCAGCAAGCCCAGCTGCAGGTGCAGCAGCTGTAACCACCGATCCACTATCACGAGTGATGAGTTGAGACTAGTACGCACGGACATATTTAAAGTATCTAATAGTGGTCCTCGTAGCGCTAGTTATGCAGCCCAGCGTTTTGGTATGTTGACGAAGCGAACACGCCACGGAAGCGCCGAGCGGTGCGTTTGCTAGCGTAGGCGCTCGTGCAGCATTAGGTAGCCACAGGTGTTTTCCTCGTCGCAGGTGCATGCCGCGGCACGAACTTCGTCCGAGGAGCACGTAGAGGCGTGCTGTGAGTTCCTCTGCTGCTCCGCAATTGTAAATAGAGGCTCGTCAAAAATGAAACCACGCGGGCACGCAAAGCACATAGCCAAGAAGCAGAAAACCATGCCGAAACTCAGCTGGCCGCCTGTTACGCCGCCAAGGACAGGTTTTATTCGGCTTCCAACATTCAGGTTGTCCTTTTTCCGCGTTCCTCGTGTTATAGAAGTGCACTCGCGGTTTCAAAACAAAACTTGCATTCTTCAATATCCAAACGCGTAACCTTCATGCACTGTAGAAGAACTGAGGATTGCGCGAGTTGGTGGTGATTCATCGTATTAAAAAACAGCGCTAAAAAAACACAGACAGAGGACGAGACTAGACACACAGTAGAGTTGTATGTTCGGCGCCTTCTGTGCGTCTAGCCTCGTCCTCTGTGTTTTTTAGCGCTGGTTTTTAATACGATGGACCTTCATGCACGTTTGTCAGGCTCAGATATTCGTGTATATGGCGGGTATTTCGTCATCACTCTCGTACTTGGAGATTGGCCTGCGGCTGCGATACCTGTATTTTAGTTCTTGCTCGTTTCCACCTTGCAAGAGCTTTCTTTTCAGTAAGAGTGGTCTTTTTGTGGTAATGGGCTGGTATTCTATTGATGCAAGCCAACTTCAATTTCCCCTCTGTATCCCTTTAAAGCGAGGAGATTGTCGAAATTCCGGACTGAAAGTTTTAGCGCCCCACAATAAAATGCCGCTTCCTGATGCATGATCTGGGCTTGGAACGCGAAATAGCTCGCTCCCGAGGCGCGCGCGCACATGAAAACGAAACCGAAACCGCCGCAGAGCGACCGGTTTGCAAAAGCGCGGTTGCGAGCCAAGCCTAGCCTCTAGAAGAGCTAGTTTCCCGCTCGTTTGAACATGGACGCCGTATGTCGTTGCGGTTGTTGTGGTGTGTCTCAAGTGTGCGAATGGCTTTCTACGCCTGGGTGCCGCCGTAAACGGTGAGTCACAGCTGCTCTGCCACCTGAATTTCATTGCAAGAAAGGCGTGATCGTTTATGACGACTGTCAGAAATGAGGACAGCGAAGAGTGAATGGACTTTTCAATCATACCTGCCGTTGCGCGGTTGCAATACGCCGTGCCTGTTGTTTACATCGCTGAGGTCGTGATATGGGCTTAGGTGTCGAACCCCACGTGCGTGTTTGGTGTTAGACACGTGACAACGAACTCTGAAGAAACACACAGACAGGTTTGTTCTCTCTTCGAGTTGACAATTGGCAGGGAGGCCGGTCGCGTAGCAGAAGTTTTGGTAAACGACGAGTGCTACGCGGCATAAAAAATACGGTCTTGTCAATGTAGCGAACGCATTGTGCTGTATTTGAGCGTATGTTTTTGTACTAAGATGTGTATTGCGCGCAAGAAGCACCTAATACAACCCACGATAACTTCGCCTTGACTGCTGATGTTCCAATCACCATTCTCGCTCTTCGCTAACGGTCAGAAATTCTTAGCTTGCCGAAAGGCTGTCTTGACACTCCCCTTTATAGTGTTAAACTTTGGGGAACCGTTAACTAAGCAGCCTGTATTCTTTCCACTTTTCGCAGGAGCAAAACTTCCGTGAGACTGTACCTAGGTTTGATCAGAAGGCCAACATTTACTTTGCACGAAGTTAGCTGCGAATACATGTCTTCTAAACCTGACCGGCTCAAACGAACAGAAATGAGCGCGTGTAGTGCAGTCCCTACACACATTGTTTGACGCTGTAATGCCAGGCAATGAAAACTTCGGCTAAAACATCAAATATCTCGTCATTAGTGGTGCCTACGATAGGTTTGTCAATAAAAGTACGATTACTGAATAATAATAATTAGTGGGTTATGATAATTTCTCAATGTCTAAAAACTATACAACTGCACAAATTCTGAGGCACATACAATAAATCAATTGCAAAATGTAGAGCATATAGATTTTGGTTGAATTGCCGCTAGCGTTAGCGTTTGCAGTCAGTTATGCTCCAGAGGAATTCCTGCGTGCCTGGCAGCCGACCTTTTTACTTTGCTTTAATAACTATGCTGGAGAAGGCCGTTTCTCCAATAACAGGAGTTGTGCGAAGATATACGAAAAGTGTGCTCATTTTTGGAGCGTCTATCGTATACGTGATACGCCGGGCATCAATCAAATGGTGCCCATGGCGCTCGCAACGATTTGTTGGCGGCACTGGCAATCTTGCATGGATGCTTCAGCTAGGGTAATAAATGCGCCACCTGCCGTACAAGCCGCAAAACGGAACGGGCAGCGCGACGCACGATTGGTCACAAGTGTTTTCGTTTTTGCCGCGCTCCGTGCAGCATAATGCGTCGATCGTGAGTGCGAATATTGTTTTCTAAATGGGCCCTGAGCGGTTGCGACGGCCGCAGGCATCCTCCTACTCTATGGTACTGTCGTGAGTGGCATTCTTTCTGATTGTTTTTTTGTTTTCCTGCGATCCATCCGCGCAGCTGAAGCTCGCACCACTCGGGGTGTGCTTTTGCCTGTGGAAATTAAGTAGAAGTAAAAGCAACGGATAAGAGTCGCGAACGTGAAACAGCCTCGGGGCAGTGCAGGCGCCCGTTGAATCAGTCCGATTCCTTGGACCTGTGGGCGCTGCTGATGCTGCAGGTGGTGACGTTTGGGAACGTTGAGCAGAGGGGAATAGTATAGATGCGGTGCATTCCCGGACGGCACACAGCTGTAGAATAGAATGCCCTTGTTAATTGTAATAGACGTCTTAAACTCAGGCAGGAGCCATATAGCACACCTCAGCACAAACTTCAGCGTCTTGCTCACGAAGCAGCTCAGCTCAGGCGCTTCTGATTGAGGTGCCAGCAGTACAAAAGTTGTGTTCCGACGACTGGAGATTGGCTAATTGCCTTCAGAGCGTTGAGGTCGATTGAGTCATGTCATCAATACATGCACGGTCTTCACAATTCCGCGTTGTGCTTAGGACAATGAACCAATGTCTTAATGTGGTGACAGCTTCCGAACTTGACCGGTTTCGGGATTTATATTGCCTGCCTGGCAGCCTTTGACTGAGTCAACCAAGCTTCAATCCAGTTTGTTCAGACTTCCTTTTCCGACGGTCCACTGCTGGCTGAAAAGTGACTGGCCTCCAAGCTATATATATACGCTACAACTGTGAGCGCAGCGCTTTCCTCAAATGCATTTTAATGGTATTATTCGTTCCCTAAAAGAACACCGAGGACAAATTACATTTGTGTTGTTCTTCGCAAAAATCGATTAAAACTTTTTTTCCTACACTCGATTCAAACCATGACGTCTCCACTGAAAAGGTTTGGTTGTTTTGGTCTGCTCAAGCTGAGCGTCGTGTTTAGTTTGAGCGGTCCCTGTGCGATCAAAACGCGGTAATGTGTTGATACAGGCCTACTCCAGTTTAAGCTTGAAGGGGCCTGATGTTAGGACGTGGATTTCCTCGAACTATCTTCTTCTCAGGGTCATTCTCGCGTGTTAGCTGGAGCGTGATTTGTTGTTTTTTATGGCAGGTAGTAAACTAAGGTCATTGTGCACGAACGTGACAACACCTCGAACCTCTGAGGCCCCTGTTGTTCTACTGTGAAGTGACGGAAGAGTCGTGGCGAGAATACGTCTTCACGCGCAGAATCGAAGGCGTGCTGTCGTCCCCTCAGTTGATGAGCGATGCGCCACGCGATCTGTCAAAGCAAGTGTGAGCCACGTCTCTCCCGCCGGCCACATCGAGCCGCCCGCGCCCGTTAGTGGCGTGCCAGCGTGTATACGGCGCGCTAAGGCAGATCGATAACAGCGTTTCGCGACGACGCTGTCGGCTCCGTGTTCGAGTAGGCGTTATCGCCGCCTCCGTGTTATTTACACGCTGTCATGCTCTCCTGCCCGTGGAGTTCTCTCTTCAGGCGCTGCTGGCTCTTTACTCGCCTTTTCTGCGCACATTTTTCTCGGCTGCCCGCCGGTTCGCGATACCCGGCTTATCCGCCTACCCAGTCAGCCCAGCCGGCCGCGCTTTTTGAGGCTCGGGGGAAATCTTTTTGTCCGCTGG